>NC_138530.1:51849862-52293485 GCF_964234715.1 Podarcis melisellensis
AGTTGGCGCTGCAAACGGCGAGGCTTGAGGAGAGGAGGGCTCAGGATGCAGAAAAGGGAAAGGAGAAAACCACCCCGCTCGCCAGAAAGGTGCCAGGATTGGTGCAGAAATTCGGGGGGGATCCCAGGAACTATCATGCCTTTAGAACAGAGATGCAATACGCTCTAAACTTGCAGTTTGATGACTTCCCCGATGAGGAATCGCGAGTGGCGTATGTGATTGGCCATCTCGAATCCGGGGCGAAAGATTGGGTTAGACCCCTGATGGCAGCGAATAATGAGATCTTAAAGGACACGAGGAAGTTTTTTCGTGCCATGGACCTGATGTTTTCCAGCGATATTGAGCAGGGGGTGGTGCGAAGGCAGTTAATGGCTTGCCAGCAAGGAAGCAGATCTGTCCGTGAGTACTGGACTGAATTTACCATGTTGATTCACAAATTGGGGTGGGACCTATCGGCGGAGCCCATCCAAATGCTTTTCGAAGAGGGGCTTTCTTCAACCGTCAAAGATGAGCTTTCCCGGGGCCCCAGGGCGGAGTCTATGGACCAGTTAACCAAATCTGCGCTGGCCATAGGAGCGCGCCAGGAGGCGAGGGCTATGGAAAAGCGGGAAGGGAAAGGAGACCGTTGGAGGGAGTTCCGCATTCCAGACATTCCAGAGCCACCTTTCCCGCCGGCAGAGCCGATGGAAGTTGGAACAGCGCGGGCGCGCGCAGTTTCAAATCCCAGTGAAGGGCGGAAAAAGGAGGGAAAGAGCGCCAAGAGATGTTATCTCTGCCAACAGCCAGGGCACTTTGCCAGAGTTTGCCCACAAAGAAAGGAATGGCAAGGGATGGCAGGAGCTGTTGGGGAAAAGGAAGAGGAAGGCAAGGAGCAAGTAAAAGCCAACGCCTGGCTGCCACCGTTGGGGCACAGCAGCCAGGCCAAAGAGCAATGAAAGTGCCCATGCCAGAACCCCCCAGACCCGCTTTAGTGATAGAGGTGTTACTAGAACTGCCAAACGGACACCCACTAAAGGTCAAGGCGCTTTTGGATTCAGGCAGCTCCTGTAATTTCATGAGTAAGGAGTTTGCAGCTGAGCACCAGATACAGACTATCCCTTTAAGTAACCCCTTGCAGGTGACTACGATTGACGGCAGAGAGCTGTTGGGGGGAGAAGTAAGCCAACAGACTGTCCCGATGATAATGAGAGTGGCAAGGCACACCGAACAGATAGCGTTTAATGTGGCCATCCTGGGAGGAGCGCCCATCATTTTGGGGATGAGCTGGCTGGCGCTACACGATCCGCTAGTGGGCTGGCATCAGAGGGTGGTCTCCTTTGGGTCAGCGCATTGCCTAGAACACTGCAAGGAGGGGAAGGTTTCGGGAGGAGACAGAGTCACCCTAGCGGGGATGGAAGTGATAGACAAAGGGAAGGTGCCCCCGCAATACGCAGATCTGAGCAACGTATTCAGCGAAAGGGAAGCAGACAAACTGCCACCGCATAGACCCTTTGACTGTCAAATCAACCTACTCCCAGGGGCCCAACTCCCAGTAGGCAAGCTGTACGCCATGTCAGACAGGGAGATGCAGGAGCTGAGGGAGTTCATTGACAAAAACTTGAAGCGAGGTTTCATCAGAGAGTCCCGAGCGGTGGGGGGCAGCCCAGTGTTTTTTGTGGACAAAAAGAACACAGACAAACCGAGACTGGTGTGTGACTTCAGGGCCCTCAATGCAGTGTCGGAGCCCCTGGCTTTCCCTATGCCCCGAATTGATGACATTTTGACCAGAGTAAGGAAGGGAAAGATTTTTACAAAACTGGACCTGCGGGGGGCGTACAATCTGATACGCATAAGGAAGGGAGATGAATGGAAGACCACCATGTTTACCCCGTTGGGAGCCTTTGAATACCTCGTTATGCCCTTCGGTCTACAAGGGGGCTCCGCGTGTTTTCAAGCTTTTATAAACCACGTTCTGGGACCTTTGCTCTACAAGAATTGTGTGGCCTTTTTAGACGACGTGTTGGTGTATTCGGAAAATGAGGAACAGCATGTGAGGGACGTTCGAGAAGTGTTGGGCAGGCTGCAAGCCAACCAGCTGTGGGTGAAACTGGAGAAGTGCCAGTTTCATACCAAGGAGGTGGAATTCCTGGGGTACCGCTTGTCAGACAAGGGATTGGCCATGGATCCAGGCAAGGTCCAAGCGGTACTGGAATGGAAGACACCGAAGACCAAGAAGGACGTGCAAAGATTCTTGGGATTTGGGAACTTTTATCGGAAGTTCATCAAGAACTTTGCCCACTTGACGGCGCCCATCACCGACTGTCTCAGCAGCAAGAAGAAATTTGTTTGGACGGCAGAGGCGGATCGAGCCTTTGAAGAACTGAAAAGGGCTTTCGCCTCGGAAGAACAACTTCTGCATGTGGATTTACGAAAACCCATGAGAGTGGAAACAGATGCATCCGACCGGGCGGTAGGGGCGGTCCTTCTTCAACCGGGGAGGAGTGCGTCGGAGTGGAGACCGTGTGCCTTCTTCTCGCGGAAGCTGAATAAGTCCGAGAGGAATTACACGGTGTATGACAGGGAACTACTTGCCATTCACGAAGCATTCCGGAGGTGGAGACATTTATTAATTGGGGCACAACACAAGGTGCAAGTGTGCACCGACCACAAAAATTTAGAGTATTGGAGAACAGCTCGAGTGCTCAACCAACGACAAGTGAGATGGGCACAGGAATTCTCCAAATTTAACTTTGAGATTTGTTATGTGCCAGGCCCAGAAAACGTCAGGGCGGACGCGCTCTCACGCAAACCAGAATATTGGGAAGGGGAGGGGGTGATCGAAGAGAGACATGTCATCCCGGAGGACCGCTGGGTGTGTGGGGCGGCGATGGTGGGGCAACGAGAACTGGTGGAGGAAACGGAAAATGATGAATATGCCCAGGATAAGCTCAGAGGTCTCAGGGGGGAGGGCGAGAGCCCCGGAGGTTTTGAGGAAAGAAATGGGGCATTGTATTACAAAGGGGCACTGTATATACCCGAAGGTGAATTGAGGGGGAGAGTACTCAAGCAGTTGCATGATAGCCCCACGGCGGGACATTTTGGGCAACACAAGACCATGTGGTTGGTTACCAGGGAATTTTGGTGGCCTAAGGTGAGGGAAGATGTAAGGGAGTATGTAAGAGGGTGTGACCAATGTCAGCGAGCCAAAGGGGAAAGAAGGGCGCCGGCAGGGTTATTAGAACCTTTACCCACACCAGAACGGCCTTGGGAAGCGATATCAATAGATTTTATGACGGATCTGCCAAGGTCCAAGGGGAAAACAGCCATCATGGTAGTAGTAGACCTGTTAACTAAGATGTGCCACTTTGTAGCATGCTCACATGCAGTCACAGCGGAAGAAACGGCGAAGTTGTTTGTGGAACATATCTTTAGGTTGCACGGGGCTCCCTCGAGGGTGATCTCAGATCGAGGCAAACAATTTACTTCCAGGTTCTGGAGGAAGCTCATGAGCTTGTTACACGTGGAAGTCAATTTTTCAACTGCCCGGCACCCTGAAACCAACGGGCAGGCGGAAAGGGCAAATGGCATTCTTCAACAATATCTTAGGTGTTATGTCAATGACAGAGAGAACGATTGGGTCGAAAAGTTGGCGTTGGCAGAATTTGCCTACAATAATGCGGAGAATGTGTCCACAGGGATGAGTCCCTTTTTGGCTAATTACGGGTGTCACCCCAGGGCATTTCCAGGGGAAGGAGGGGAGAGATGGAGCGTCCCAGCGGCTGAACATTTTGTAGAAGAGATGGAAGCCATCCATCAGCAGCTCCAGCTCAACTTAGAAAGGGCTAAGGCACAATATAAGAAGCAGGCAGACAAGAACAGAAGGGAAGGTGAAACCATAAGGGTGGGGGATCAAGTGTGGTTGTCAACCCAAGGGTTGCCGTTCAAAGGGGGTTGTAAGAAACTGAGGCCCAGAAGATTGGGACCCTTTGAGGTGATTCAGCAGGTCAACCCGGTAGCTTTCAAACTCCGATTACCCAATCACATGAAATTGCACCCAGTGTTCCACAGGTCGTTACTGTCACCATACAGGGGAGGAGGTGAAGGGGAGCACGTCAGGGGACCAGCCTTGGAAGAGAGGGAACGCCGCAACCATGTAGCGGAAATCCTCGATTCCAGGTGGAAGGGAAATCAGGTGGAGTATTTAGTGGCGTGGGAAGGGGAACCGGAGTCAGAAAACACCTGGGTAAGTGCGCAGGAAGTCAATGACGAGGTTTTAACAGAAACGTTCCATCAAAGGTTCCCGAGGAAACCTCAGCCGATAGCAAGGTTTAGGAGGGAGTATTTCGGCACCACCGATGAGGAAGAGGAAATGGAAGGGTTCGCGGAGTCGGAGTTGGAAGAGGGAGTGGACTCTGATGACGAAGAGTACCTAGAGAGTAGGAACAGCAACAAGTGGAAGGAAGTGTTCGCGACGTCGGAAGATGAGGGAGGTTCTTTCAAGGGTTTTACCTCCTCACCGCCAGGAGGAGAGGAGACGGGAGGGGGTGAAGGGGGCCCTGGAGGGGAGGTGGATGTCAGGGAACTGACATCTAAAGCGCCGGAGGCGCAAAGGCTCACTGAGGGTGAGAGAGCAGTAGCAGCGGAAGAGGGAACCAGTAGAGGGCGAGCAAGAACTCCAAGGGAAAGTGAGTCGGAGGGATGGCTCAGAGACGCTTCAAGCGAAACCAGTGGGGAGGTCTCAGGACCTCCTATAGGGACACCCACACCTCGACGGAAACTGTCACGCCGAGAGGCCAGACGACGTGTTTCCGTTAAGGAGCTTTTATGTTGGAAACGTTTCCGAAAGCAGCCACTTTCGGATTCTACTAGTGATTGACGCAGCCATGCTGGAGGGGCTCCGTCACAGGCAGAGGTTTGAAAGCCTGATCAAACTCTGAGGGACTTGCATTTTACGCACAAGCAGCTCATCGTCCCATCACATGTGGTCTGGTCAGAACTGGCTCAGCATGGTGGCAGCTGACTACCTGATACCCTCCCTCCACTGTTGTACAAAGAGCAGAGGTAGCCAAGGGAAAGGGAGGCAGAGAGTGGCTAATAGTCTACATGAACGAGGTCAGTCCACAGTGGAAGGATGTGGACCACCGGGGCACTATCTGTTGCAGAAGGACCATATTTCATCCCAATGTTGAAAATAGCAAAACAACTAGCAGCAAAGACTGCAAATTCCAGGAAAAGGACACCCATTGAGAGTCAGAAACTGAGAAGGGAGAAATAATGTATTGTGGAAGCTTTAAGCACCAAACTGGTTTGCTTTATGTAAAGTCAGTTGAAACTGTTACATAATTAAAAGACAGGAGTCTGCAATGAACTGGGCTTCTTGACTGAGGAAAAACATACATCCTCTATGTTATGTGATGAAAGATTTGACTGAAGGACTTCTTTTCTATGAAGGAGCAGTATCTCACAAAGGGGTATACCACTTGACCTGCTCTATTTTTTCATAACTGGTCTAGCAGGTTTTCCTGTGATTTAATGTGTTACCTGTATCTGAGGTAACCTAAAGCTTCTTGCCAAGCACACAAGTGCTCTTTTCTATAATGCAAGGCACCTGCAAGTGGTATCTTTAAGGCTCTTAGCAAGTTGTTCACCTGCTATTTCCTTGCTGGTGGCAATTGACGGAATTTAGTAAAATCAGTACATTTCTGCTTTGTTTTTATGAATGTGCATGTCCACACACTTCAATAAGATTGCAATATTAAAACTATGTCCATTTTTTAAACTGGAATTCTGAAACCTACATCACTATAGGAGAGATATTTGATTCTTTGTTGTCTTCTGATTTCTTACAACTACTTGGCATCAATGTATCTATTTAAAAGGCCAGAAACTATGTACTGTACTGTGTTCATTGCTTAGACCAAAATAGTTAGCAGATGCAGGGTTTAAGTAGGCAATTTAAGCAGCATCCCTTCAGCATACTGAGCACCTAAACGGACCCTTTTGAGAAAATACTTTCTGTTTGGCATGTATTTTATCTATAAAAAAAGGTAAATTATTAAGCAAAAACAATGTAACCATCCTCTCAAACATAAAAATTTACAGCAAACTGCTTGCATCAATGTTAAATTTGTCCAAGGATTCTACTATTACTAGAAGAAACTATTAATTGTCTCACAACATTTAGCCTCTACGGTATTTTTCTCAAGGAATATACAGCAGGTTGTTTTTTTCTAATGCAAAGAACACTATTGGTTACTGAACAATGTCTTTAGTTTTCTGGCATTACAGTCAATCTCACGTTGTTATTATAATAATTATATAATTCATTACACTCATAGTACACATTAAAACATTATGAAGTCACACTGCTGGCAGAGGAGCAAGGTGGGTGAATGTACTGTTACAACAATGGGGTAAGAGGCTCTATCACCCATAATAACTTGCTGTCCCAGAGCTGTTAAAAACAGGCAGTGCAGGCTTGGGGAATCTCAGTATTTGGAAACTATTATAAGATTCCTTCAAGGCCCCTTTCAATTCTGCAAACTTCCCTCCAAGGACTTGGTTTTTGAAATATTTGCAGCTCTGCTCTGAAGCTTCTCTTTGGCTAAGGCATCAAATCATCAGCCCATTTGTAACAGGAGTCCTATTAAAGTCAAAGAGACTGCTATAAAATTGATAGATGGCAAACTGATACTTATAGCTGCAAATCACATACTTCAAAATAGTCTCATTGACTTCAGCGATACTACTTCTGAGGAAGTGGCTGAAGGGGTGCAACCTACATATAACTCTGCACACAGCAGCCTTTACTCAATAATGTCCTGCCATCAAGAGCATTGTCCTATGCCTTTGCTTATGATGCCATGCCTTCAGCAGCTATAATGTTTCTCTTCCAAATAGTTTCACACCTCACATAGAGTGTCTCAACCAGAGGCCCTTGATTTTTATATGAAATATATATACATGAATCCTCATATGTCTTTGCAATACAGGGGCAGGATCCTATTCAAATAAGTGACTCATACAGGGTAAGGTGTGATGGGCGGGGTTTGCTGGAGATGAGAGATGCACAAAGATGGCAGGACAGTCTGTTTCTGGATTGCACACCACACTGCAAACCTGCACAGATTTATCTGGGGGAAAGTCCCACTGAATTTAGTAGGACTTGTTTCATATAGAAATGTCCTCTAAGTGCTACAGAAAATATTATTTTTATTTTTAAAGATTTCTATCCCACCCTTCTTCCCAAAGGAGCCCAGGTTAACAGAAGAGATTGTGATGTACTGCACATGGGCTAGAGAGAGAGTCTCACTGAAATAGTAGGACTTACTTTTGAGAAAAGAGTAGGCTCAAACAATAATTTAGCCAATTCTATGCAGGTCTACTCAGAAGTAAATATTCTGCAATGGAATTTACACCTAGGTAAATGTTACAAGCCTGCAGCCTAAGGCCTGTAAACACACTACAGTGTAAGCCCCATTGACCCACTGACTTTCTAAGTAAACTTGAATACGCTTGCACAGTAATTCTCTACACTTTGTTCAAAATATTAGAATGTTTGAATGATCAAGTCTACATCAATGAATCTTCCTAAATGCAAGCAGTAGTTTGCCAAACTTTGTGAAAGTGTAGTTTAAGTCTAAAAATTTGATAATCCTAAAAGCAACATGAATAGCAATCCCTGTGAAATACAGGATTTTGTGTGCTCAATGAAAGATTTAAAAACAATGTTTGTGGTAACACACAGGGGAAGTACCGATTTACAAGTTTTGTCCTGATATCTACAGGTCTATAAGATGGCATACAAATTTAATAAATAATAATAATAGAAGTTAAACAAGGCTCACAGCTCCAGTCTGTATAAAAATAAGCAGTAAGATTTGAAAATAGAAATGATTCTAATTAAAACCAGAGAAAGAAAAGTGGCTTTGGCCATAGAGCTAAATTATTATAGCTGTTGCAGGTGAGGTGATTTCCCAAATGTTTGCCGTCACCTGACTTTATAGCAACAGTTGAAACAGTATGGTGTGGTGGGATATATTATGATGACAGGAGATTGTGTATATATACAGGGCCAGATTTAGTCCAGCTGTCCTTTGTCAACAACAAATTGTCGCTGTTTTTGTGTGTTGAATATATGCTATATGTGTGTTGAATATATGCTATATGGTAATTTATGGACCTAATACTGTAGGTATCTAAAGCCATTTGCCACTGTTGCTGTAAGTATGTGGGTTTTATTTTGTTTTTTATCTTCTATTTTGGAAATGTACATTGAGTGCTTTTTTCCTTTAAATTTTTTGGGGCCCCCCAAGACAGTGGGCCCCTAAGCTATAGCTTGTTTAGCTTGTACGTAATCCTGCACATACACACACACAGTGTAGACTGGTTAAAGTGTGGCTTAAATGGCATTGCCCACCATAGTGGGTGCAGTTCCTTTGGAGGAAGGTGTGCGCAAATGATGCCCAGGCGCACTTTGCCCAGGCTGGCCCTTCCCCACCTCTCGCGAACGAGTTTGCAGCCCCTTCGTTCCCGGTGTGGCTCCAGAGGGGGGAACCAAACGAACCGACAGCCAGCTGCAACTGGCTGGTCACACGTACCACGGTGTTTTTCATCATGGCTTTGACGGTGAATCCATCGCTGACCTGCTTCTTGCTTCTTCTGGCATGCCTCAGCGGCTCCTGCAGTTGTGGGGGTCTGTCTTTCTGGGGGCTGGAGCCCTCTTTCTCCGCCACCATCACCTCAGGCGGCTGCTTGGGAAATTAAAGAACTTGAGGACGGAAATTCACAAAAACAAAAAACCCGATAACGACCTATTATTTTTTTTAAGCACTCCTCCCCTTCCTAAATTCCGTCCCCCTGCATCAGCTCCTCCTCAGCCCCCGCGCAGGCTTCTGTGCAGATTCGGGATGAAGGAAGGGGGAGGGGGGAAAGATTGGCCTGTTTCTAACACCAACTCGCTTCTAGGGACTCCGTTGCTAGGCGACGCGTCAACAACGAGCATGTGCATCTCGAGAACGCTGCCCGTGCCGGGAGCCTCGGCACCACCGCGAAGCTGGGCTCGATGCGCACGCGCGGTAGCAGCGGCTGAAGTCCTTCGCCTTCTTGTCTTGCCCTCAGTTGAGGCGAGGTTTTTCTTGCCTCGGCTGAGAACCTACGAGTGACTCGAACCCGGAAGGACCTGAAAGGCGTGCAAAGGTCTGCCGGGAGGCGAAGCGGGGCCCGGCACCGCTCCTGCGGGACTGAGGCAGGTTAAAGAGGACAAAGTATCCGGCGAGAACAGAGCATGCTCGATAATTCATATTAAGGTCGCTGCGCCGTCCTCGCCTGCCGTTGAACGCTCCAACGTTTATGCCAGTTGAAGAAGATAGGGAAAATTAGGTTGTCCTATTATAATGAGAGATCGTGTCTGCTCCTGGTCCCGGAGAGGGAAGGTTAATAGGATTGTGTTCTGGGAAGTACCGTAGAAAGGAAAAAATAAAGACAGAGATACCACCTCTCATGGAAATAGAACCACACAGAGCTGGAGCGTTGGGACCATAGCTGTCAACGTTTCCCTTTTATTAAGGGAAATTCCCTTATTTCGAATAGGATTCCTCGCAAGAAAAGGGAAAAGTTGACAGCTATGGTTGGGAAGGAACCAACGGTCATCTAGTCCAACCCCCTACAATACAGGAATCTCAACTTGCGATCCCCGATCCACTTTGAAACTAGAGTGGACCCCCCTTAGCTTTGCAAATATGCTAGTTTATTGCAATGTGCTAGCAGTTTTATTGCTGCACCACTAGGAGGGTGCCTCTCCATCATCCCCACCCCGCCTCCACTATTACCTCTTGTGAATTATTTTTCTTTTCCTTTATTTCCAAAACATTGTTTCGTATAGAATTGCTGATAATACAGACAGTGCAGAAGTCCTGTGCGTGCTCCGCTGAAATAAACGGGACTTGTTTCCAAGGATCTTAACTGATCACTCTCCACTCCTGCAAAAGCAACTCATGGGACAGAATATATATTATCTATTGCTGACTTCTGTTTATCTTGGGAGACAAGTGTACCTTCAGGGGTGAAGTCAACAGAAGACTGTTGGAGAGTTACAGTGTCTGCTGTGGCTGTAGAGACTGTTATGGGAGAGACATGTTTTGTTGCAACTGAAAAGTTGAAGGCTTCCGGTTGTGCTGATACAGATGCATCACAGCATTTCTTCTCTCTGCACTCCTCCCACATATCATTCTTCCTCTGATCACTTGACTGTCTATCACCGGGTATTGTGATTGTCTGCAAGCATGGTGGGGTTGATGTTGCCAGCATTCATGTCTCATTTGCAGACATCTTTGTAAGAGTTGATTCACCAATGAGCCTAGTGCCTGAAGAGCATGTCGTTGGGGATCCTGTCATCTTCCATTCTGTGGAATATGTGTGTGTACACCCTGTGTACACCCCCCATACACATTATGCCTGTTTTACTGCTTTTATTTGACTGGCATATCATATTAGATTTTAGTACAATTATGTTAATTTTTTTATTAAAGTTCCCATAATTTTTGGTGACTTGTGCTCTGAACACACTTGATAAAACTAAACATCATTTCATTTGGTAACTTGGCGGCAATATTACTCAGAAGTGTCATTTAATTTCATAGGTCTTCTTCCCAGAGAAATGGGGTTGATTGCAGCCTTAGGTTATGTACATTTATTTAGTTATTTATTTACATTTTTATACTGTACTGCCTTTCATCCAAGGATGACAGGGTGGTTTGAATATAAAAACAATACATACCATTCTAACAAACAAAAACAATACCATCCCATACAGTTTAAAAGGCCAAAGGCTACCTGGGAGTGAGCATCATAGAATTCATTGACTCTTACTTCTCAGTAGATATGTAGCAGGTTTGTGCTGCATTTGTCATAGGACTAACCAAGGCATATCTTTGCTGTTTTTGTGTTTTTAACTGATTTTAATTATCCAATATGTTAATCTCCTTGAGACTGTGGTTTAGAAGGTGGATAATAAATCAACAATAGTAATAAATACACACGTCTGTTCAGAATTCAACAGGGCTTACTTCCAGGTACAGTATAGGATTGCAGCTTAAATATCCTGGGAGGTGTTTTAAACTCACACTTCCTTATTGTTCCTTTCCCAACACTTCAGTTGACATTTGATTCACCTTTGACACATTTCTTGAGAGTGGTGGAACCCAGCGGGACTTACACCTGCGTAAAAATTTCTATATGAATGTGCTGCACCTGCTCCAATACGCATCCTCTCTCTCCACCTCATAAAGCTAGTGAAAGCGTGATAAGCAAAGGCAAAAAGGTCATAGGATATGCCTGTGGAACGAAGCAGTAGAGGAATGCCGTGCTCAGCGCACCCACTCCCCTCACAAAGGTTGAGGGCAAATTATCCCACCCGCCCTTTAGATCACTGAGGTCCTGAATGCCTGCAGCGGGACTCAGACGTCGCTTTTATTCCTGTCTCCTGGTACTGAACACAACAAGAAGGCGGCGGGAGGGCAGATACCTGTATTTGCTTGTGCTGTGTATTATTGCTGTAGCGACGTCCTGCTTATGTGCTATTTATAGACATTAGCAGGGCGAAGCGGGGGAAGTGAGCAAGCAAGGAGACTACGTTTCCCAGAGTGCACTGCAGCAAGAGGCGCCTCGCCTGCGCAGTATTCGGGTTGCAGCTCCGGCGGCCTGCAGGGAGCGTTGTATCCTGAAGGTTGACATTGCTGTGAATGTGGACAGGGCAGGCTATGTGAGCGCCCCCTCCTCCTCCTCCTCTGGCTATGATAGGTGAGTGGGACCCGGATGCAACGTTCCCCTTTGATCCCCTCCCGGCACTACGGGGAAATGGCGGGCGGGTGAAGGGTGTTCGTGGTTTTCCAGGAACAGTGCAGTTTTGCTGAATATCCTAATCCCTATGTATGAACGCAGAAATACACCCACGTGACACCGCAGCCTGTGAGCTCCAGTTTATATAAATTCTATGTAGCTCGTACACTGCCAAAATACCCGCTGAACATTTTACTTTCTCCATATACATACATATATATTCCTTTTTTTTTTTGCATTCCATCCCACTTAACAAATAAAAACGAACGTATCTTTCATTATAGTCAACCAAGCTTTTAGGTACTTAACAGGCTTCTGATCCAAACAGTAATGCTGTTCATATCATAGAAATGCCTTGGTTAGTGATGGGGGGGGGGGAGGACACCTTTCTCCTAAAAAGAGCAGCCTACTCTTGTGTAACACCAAAAGCTCACTGCCTCCTCCATCTGGATGCTACTTTGCACACTCAGCCCTCCCCAGTGTGAGAGCCAAAACACCAGGTTAGGTTAAGCACCCCTTAGGGAGAAAAGTTTTCACTGTGACACTTATTTTTGAAAGCAGCAGCAGCCAAATTAGCAGCTGTTGCTCGTGAGGAGAGGTAATCATCCAGTAAACAGCTATTTCTTCCTCCTGGACCTTTTTATTTTTATTTTACCTTATTTCTTCTTCCTCTTGCCCTGTAGCAGAAAATGGGCACTGCCGCCCTGTCTTGCTGCCCTGCTGCTGTGGTTCTTGAGCTCAGGCAAGCTAGAGAAAGTGCTGTCTGCTTCTCTACCTTCGTTTTCCACCTCATTCCCTCTAGGCATAGGCAGAAGAAAGCCAGAGCCTCTACCCATTCACTTGTAACCTTGGTGGTACAACGTAAGTTAAAGAGCAGCCACCTCATCCTCTCATTCACCTGTGGCTTGGGGCCCTGTGAACTCAGTCCTTCCCACCATACTGTCAAGAGAAAGGTGATGAATAAGGAAGCAGAGGTAACTGCTCTTCAAAGAGCAGCCTCTGCCTGCTTTTGCCTCCTCTGGATGGCTCCTAGTCTTTACTGCTGTGCCACTCTAGAAAGGGGATGCCCAGGAGCAGGCAGAGTCTCCCAGAGGGGTCTGGCATGTGATCAATCACCTGTGGTGTGCAAAACAAGTGTATGAAATGGTCAGGCCACACCCATTGCTGCCATGCAATCCCTGGAGGGATGGCTGGGGTGAATGTGGCCCTAGATCCAATAAATGAATAAACAGTTCCATAGAGAGAACTCAGGTGAGATCGCCAACCTTTTGTGGTATACTGCTCAGAGAGAAAGGGGAAAAGCAGAGAGTAGGCAGAAGCAGGTGTCCATTCTTTCTCTCTAGGCAACACTATGGGTGTAATCCTTCCCACTGTGTTGTCCTCAGAAGATGAACAAGAGAGAGGAGACAGTAGAAGCACAGTAGAGACACATCCTCCCTCTTTTATAGTGAGAGAGTTCAAAAGAGAAGGTGCTGGACTGGAGGTTACAGAAGTTTGGTAGGGGTACCTCTCCCTTTCCAGCTTCTCCCCAATCTCTGTTGCAGGGCTTAAATAAGATCATTCATGTTGGTGGAGGTCATTGGGCAAACCTAAACAAAACAACGCTTCTGAAACATCTGTTTTGATGAATTAAGATTTCCCATTAAGCAAAGGGGACTCTCTTTTATTTAATATTATTTATTTAGAGCATTTGCACCCCACTCTTCAGCCAAAAAAGAGTGGCTTACATACAATCAAATTAAGACAAATCCCTATCTGTAGGCTTACAATCTTAACAAAACACAACACACAGTTTTTTCTATGATGACTAGCTGGCACATAAACATAGTGTTCTCCACATCCTTCATTGGTAAGAAGTCCATTAGCAATGCCGGACTGGTGGGTTTAGTTTGCTTTGGATGAGATAGCACTAAGACACATTTTATTTACAAATATAAACAATGGAAGCAACTAGGCTTTAGAAACAGCTAGCCGAGCCATTGGTTCATAAAGAACCATTGTTTTAGCTACCTGGATGGGACTGCCCACAGCACAATTAAGCTACCGCTAGTGAAATATATTCAAACTGCTTCTTCCCAGCTTACAACTGCAAAATCAGGCTCAGACCATTTTTTCTTCTCTTCCCCTTAGCTTCCCAACTCTGATGCGTATTGCATTTCAGAAACTGGAGAGAGAGCCCATTATCAGAAATGTTCCTCTTCTTTTGGTAACAGCCCTGTCCACTTGGGCCTGCTCATATTAATCAAAATAGCTGGACTCACAATAGAAGTTTCTGCCAACATGTGATCTGTCACAAATCATTCCTGCTATGATTCATAGCTATTGGGCCTGAGTTGCCAATTTCACTAGGATGCAAGGCTTAAACAAATTTTCCACCATCCAACAGAAAGTTGCAGCACAATCCAGTACATGGTTACTTGGAAATTAACCCCAATCGTGTTGAATGAGGTTTATTACTAGAAAAGCTTGCATGGGGTTGCAGCCTTAGGCATGGCTAAACCAACGGGGGGGAAAACAGATTAAACACAATATAGTCTGAGGTTATATTGTGGCCCAGACCACACCAGTGATGTAACCATATTGTACTGGAAGGAAGAAGTAGATCATTCCCATAAGCCTCTTATTTTATTTATCCCAAGGATCTATATGCACCTCAACATAGTAATTTTTACAGGTTCCACTTCAGTTATTTGGGACTTTATATAATTAGTAATTTGTGGTAATTTATACCAAAACAGAACAGATGCAGATGTTTCAGCCATATTTTTTAAAAATGCTCTTTGATATATTTTAATTGATTAGTATATTTTGTGATACATTTTGTGGTTGGTTGATTCGTGGATTTAGGTGTTCACAAGTGGACTGGAATGTCTGTGAAATGTTCAGAAAAGCTGTGATGGTTGCATAGTGATGCTCGTTTACTTCTGAAAGATGTGTTTTTTATATCCCCAAGAGATTGTGCATCCTTGGTCTGAATATCCGAAAAGCTTTTAAAAGTTAAGTTTGGTGGTTTAGTCTGTGTGGGTTTTTTCCCCCTTTCTTTTTTTCTTTTCAGTCACTGAAAATACTAAGTGAAGTATTTGTAATAGCTCCCTTCATTTTAGTTCTTGCTACTGTCTTGCATTCCAGAGGGAATTTGTGGAAAGTCTGGCTTTCAGTAAAAAGCTGTGTGTGTGTGTGTGTGTGTGTGTGTGTGTGTGTGTTTCTGTTCTTCAGTAAATAATGTGGAATACTGAGGAAAATTCTATACTCCTTGATAAAGCATACATTTGTTGAAATATTGTGTGCCAGTCTGCTGCATCTTGTTTTGCTGACAGTTATTGTTATCCAGGGTAGAAGCACTACTTCCTTTCTGTACAGCAGTGGAGAAATACTATCTGCAAAGAATATTTTATCAGTCCTCTAACTCTATCAGTAGCTGTTATGTGCGGGGCGGATTGATCTAAATAGTCAATTTAAATCAAATTTCCAAGGTTCTAATGCATATATTTCCTGAACAATCATGCATACTAATTGGTTGCTATGAAAATTAAGTGGCACATGTTCACAACTGAATATAGCTTTTATACTACCCAGGAGAATAATCCAAAACCTCTCTTCATGGATACTGCTTGCCTTTTGCACTACAGAAAGTAGACTATACACGCTTAAGGACACTGAGGAATATCAGTTATTTGAAGACTGAACCCTGCAATCTTATACACATATACCTGAGAGCAAGTCTCCCTGGGTATCAAGAGACCTAGATGTTTACTCAGAAGAATAGGGTTACATGGTAAGTGCCCAGAACTTTCCAGACACAAGCGCTGGTAGAAAAATATTATCCCATGATATGGAAACTCTACCAAATTAAACTCAAATGAGCTCACAGTAGACAAAACTATGACTAATAAAAGCAATACATAAAGTTTTGCTGAATTGATTCCGTTGTGAACCATAAACACAGGCTAGCTGATAAAATGTATCATGTTAAAACTCCACTTGCGCAGCTGATAAATCAAGTTAAACTACGTATGCAGTGTAGCAGGGTGGTTGATATCAGTTTAGATAACACACATGCATTGTTTCTGGCTTAAATATGGGAAAGCAACAACAAAAAGCATCACCACTGTCAAAAACAATACCATATCATGAAATTTGTGGTGTGTAAAACATGCCACTGAGAAGAGCCCCTTTAAATGGTGTATTTTAAGGGACAAAAAACCATAAACATCGCCAGTGCCTTGTGATGAAAATCATGTCCCCTGGGTTGGGGCCCTTTTAACCTATTCCGTAATCCAGCCCTGGTAAAAATGGCCACAATTTCTGTCATCATCAGGAGGTGCAGCACCAAGTATATATATTATTGACTGTTCTGTGACCTTTCCATAGAGCACCTGAATGGATCTCACAGACCACAGTTTGAGAACTACTTAGTTCTCCTAGAAGACTGACATTGCAGCACAGCCATGCCCCATGTGATGAACCTCTGCCTTAGACATTTTTGTGTGTGGAGAGTCCTTTGATGATTAAATGCAAAGCATTTTGTATGCAGTTGCATGGAAGAAAGTGATTCAGCTTAATTGATCCATTACTTGCATTCTGAAAATGCTGTGGCAAGTACAGTGGGCACTAAACTGCAGAATCTCATGCGCTACCTTTCGGTCAGAAGGAGAGAGAGGCTGAGGAGGTTGAATCAGTCTTGTTCATCCGAAACAGATGCAGCGCACTACCAAGACTGACTTTTGCAGGGCATTAAGTGTTCCAAACCAGCAAGCAGTGCTATTTTTCTATAAAAAAAGGTTCCAGAACTCATCACGAATGCCTCCCTTGTTCTCTTTTAACGCCAATGGTGTCCACCTGAGAGGTGCTGAAACTAAATTCCTGTGAGTTCCAGCTGAAAAAAAGCCCCCCAGTAAGGAACATAATGCATGCATGCAGCCTCAGCTTTGGGACTGTGCGCACCAAATCTAGTGAAGGGTCTCATGTGTGGACACCTTATTTTCTGTGTTTGCATAAGAGGAAGAGTTACGAGTTTGGAAGCAAGCTACAGGCTTGCATGGGCCCTCTCCCAACCCCTCCATCTCCCTCTATAGGGTAGAGAGAGATGACATGGGAGACCAGGATTTGAATCTCCTCCAGTCAGCCATGAAGCTCTCTGGGTGACCTTGGAGCAGTCAGTGCCTCTCAACCTAACCTACCTCTCAGGGTTGTTGTGAGGATTTAATGGGAAGGGGAGAACCACATACACCACCTTGACTTCTGTGGAGGAAAAGATGGTACATAAATGCAATAAATAACTAAAAGTATGGTATCCCCTTGTTATTCTGTGCTGCCCATAACCATGGTTCAGACGTACATGGACACTGGCCTCTCTCCAGGATTCCTTCTGACTGCAGAAGCTGGTTAAGATTTTGGGGGACTGTGTGTTTATATCCTACATGCTGCTCCTGATCATCAGCTTTATGTTTGTACTGCCCGGCTGGGTTCCCTTTTCAGTCTTAATTTTCTAATAAACTGAAATAATTTTGGGCACACATAAGGTTTGCGCTTCTTGCCTTTGCTGATCTGGTATCCTCTGTGGAATACATTCAGTAGAAACATCTGTTCGAGACTTCAGAATAATTACAATATCACTAAAAGCTTCGTAACCAGATTACTGAAACTTAATGTTAAAAATCTGATTTTCATTGATCTAATCCTTTCAGGTTGCTTCTTTCTTTCTTTTTTCTCCCCTCAATGAAAAAAAGAAATGACAGCAGGACAAAACTGATTAGTATTTACATAATGTGAATTTTAGTAGGCTTTCTTTTTTTTGCCTCTTTCTTTTTTGCCTGTTCAAGTATACTTCTTTATCAAGCTCTCTTAAGGCCTTTTCACCTATGTTGACCCTCTTCAGTTATGCACTATTAATTCATCCTTTTACCATTGTAATCAGCATTTAATGTTAGATTCTTCTGGGGAGGTTTTGCCTTGTACCCCACCACTTTTTAAGGTGAGACTGGCACATATGCATTTGCGGTGTTGCCTTGGTTTTGGAACTCTGCTCGGTGCCTTTCCTTTTGTCATCCCCCGCCCCCCCATCTGATCCTCAGAGTGGGGTTTTTTAAGCGATGTTGCTGGTTTCACTAAGTTGTTGTTTGTTTGTTTTTTGAAGCAGCACAGTAAGTCCCACAGTGGTCAGTGGGGTTCTTCTCCAATTACATGAACATAGGATTGCAGAATGGTGCTGAGGTTGCCTAAGGCTAACTAGTGAGTTGGTGACTAACTAGAGATTTGCACTACTTTCAACTAGCTGCTCATGCTCTTAAACTAGCTCTCAACTTCATCCTCTCCTTGCTGTTCATTCTGGAATTTTTGATATACTATTCTAACTAAAGCCTTGTGACATGAACATCAGATCATTGTAAGCATTGGGTTGGCTGTAGCTTTTGTTGAGCAATTTTGTTGATATTGCAATCTGAATTTTAAGTGCTGCTAAGCCAGTGAATATTTGAAGTTCCCCATTAAACCAGATTTGGTGGTACTAAAACAGAAAACTAAAAAGTGCTACCTGGCTTTGCATTGGTGCAAAACACTTGTATATATCTAAGTGTTTAACTGTAACAACTGATGTTGTTTGTGTTAACTTAGCATTAAAGAACAGAACTGTGTGGTCATTATGAAATATTTACTCTGGATGTTTGATTATCAGATGAGCAGAATTCCAAATAAGTGCTATTATTTATATTTAGAATTCTGCTCTTCTACACAGGCGCAAAATGTAGTCAAAAGGTCCAAGATTCCCTCTGTGCAGACATAATCCCAGTCTCTCTCTTTTTATATTAAATCATGACATATCAGTTTTCCTGATCCAAAA
Organism: Podarcis melisellensis; assembly: GCF_964234715.1. Taxonomy (NCBI): domain Eukaryota; kingdom Metazoa; phylum Chordata; class Lepidosauria; order Squamata; family Lacertidae; genus Podarcis; species Podarcis melisellensis. The sequence continues at coordinate 51,868,518 of NC_138530.1, forward strand.
ATGGGTTAGAATAAAAAAAGAAATCCAGACCCAGTACTTAAAACACATCGAATATAAAAATACAATAATAATTCCATTTGAACCACAACACACACAAATCCACAGTTGGCAAATGAAAACTATATCGCACGGTTATCATATCCAGCTCCCCAGGGTTAGATGAAATAGATGAGTTTTGTAACTCCTCCAGAATACCATCAAGGACAAACAATATTTGATCACACTCTGAGGTCATTCAGGATCCTCAGAGTGATTGTAAAAACTCTTCCCTTAGCTGTTGATGATTTTATGTAGTGAGGTAATATGGAACAGAGTTGATTTGATGAGTGCAACTGGTGTGAGGGGTTTGTAAAGTGAAAGACAGGTCATAAAGCATGTTGTCTCAAGACAGTAGCACCTTGAATGGGACACAGATGTGAGATAAGTTTGTCACAGAACGGGTTGTATACATTCTTGATTCTCTGTGTTCTTCAGGAGATGAACTGCAGCTAGGAATGGAATTTTCTGAAAATCCTGATTTGGAGCTTATTCACATGACTATTTTTTTACTGTCTTTCTCCTTGATGTTGACTATTTTTTAGCAGTTTCTCTAAAAAAGATGAACAATTATTGCATGATTATATCCATCTACACACATGTGGGCTGTGCCCACATGAGGGCATTTGTTTGTTCATGGGTCACTTTATGTTCACACATGAGCACTCTCCATTTTATGTCTTTGCAATCATATCCCAGTGTTTCTCATCTACACTAGTGGGTAGTGCTTGATGGGATATCTTTGGGCTGTGTGTTGTCGCTCCCTCCCCTTGCGCAATTAATATTCCCCACCAACCTTAAGTTAGGGAAACCTGAGGTCCATTGTAGGCATGTGCACAGGTACTTTTTAGATTCTGCATTAGGGAGGTAATTGGGCATTTAATGGCCATTCCACAACCCACAATTGTAAGATTTGGGATATGGCTGGAGCTTAATTGAGCTGTTGGTACAGAATGGTAAGGTATATCACATTGTTGAGAAATGTTAACATTTAAATTAAAAGTACTCAAAGGTCATTGTAGAACAGATAACTTTATTTTGATTTTATGACCTATGTCTATATCCAATAGGATCCCTGAAGATTAGTGTACAGTGGTACCTCGAGTTAAGACCTTAATTCATTCTGAAGGTCCATTCTTAACCTGAAACTGTTCTTAACCTGAGGTACCACTTTAGCTAATGGGGCCTCCTGCTGCTGCACAACTTCTGTTATCATCCTGAGGTAAAATTCTAAACCTGAGGTACTATTTCTGGGTTAGCGGAGTCTGTAACCTGAAGCATCTGTAACCTGAAGCGTCTGTAACCTGAGCTACCACTGTATACATTTTTATACTTGCTCAGTGTTTGTTTGTTCTCATAGTCCTTTTTATTTTTTGATCTTTTACTTGGTTTTGTCAATTATTATTATGCAATTGATTTTGTGTTCAGGATTTCTCAAACAAACACATGACAAAAAACATGCATGAACATTTCAGCAAACATGTAAGTTTTGTGTCATTTCAAAAAAATAAATTTTAGTTTTGTTTTTATTTTGCATTAAATATTGGAAGGCAGCATAACTTTTCAGTGCTTTAGGCCAGGCATAGGCAAACTTGGCCCTCCAGGTGTTTTAGGACTACAATTCCCATCATCCCTGACCGCTGGTCCTGTTAGCTAGGGATGATGGGTGTTCTGGTCCCAAAACATCTGGAGGGCCGGGTTTGCCAATGCCTGATTTAGGGCCTCTATTAGTCTTGATTTGTCCCTGTGTGAAAACCTGTGGACCTCCTTATGTAGATTCAGCTCCCAAGCAAAATGCAGGAGCTGCATTTATTTCAGCTAGAGTTTACAATGCTGGCAGCAAGCACTTCAAATGTTTGTTTTCCATTAGAATATTTCTGTTTCTGCAAAATTGTTTTTATTTGGCTCTTCTTTCTCTCTTTTGCTACCCCCTCCCCCCCTGCTTTAATCTCCTGAAATAGCAGATTAAGCTAAAAACTTTTCCCCAGTACTTCTAACAGTTTTCTCCAGAATTATCTTGTTGGAAGAAAATATTCCATCTGCTTCATTCCTTAACACAGCAAACCTCCTAAGTGAGCCTTGTGATAGAGACTGGCTGAATTCCACACAATGTGGTTGTTGGCCCCAAGCAAGATGAACACAATCTGTTTTCTCTAGTTCTATTAAAGGGAGAGTCGAGCGCCTTCATTTGCCTCTTGATTTTGTGATGCTTATGTTTTATGCCCTCCTTTCTTATAATAGCAGACTCCCTGCTGCTCACTCATGTTTGTATCCATACAGGTAAGCATCACACACAAATTTAAATACCTAGTGCGGCAGTGCTTTAGCATTTAAAGCCAAATCTTCATAGGCCTTTGGCTGCTTGACTTCAATTAAGCATTTGAAGTTTGCAGAGGCGTTTAAGAACTTTGCTTTATTCTTTCCAAGAGCATACCTGTTCTGTGAAAGTTTACCTGCGTCAGAAAGGTGCAGATTGTCAACCGAACATTCTTCTGGTGGATTTTGCCCATATTGTGCACATTGTATTCAAAGGTGTGGTAGAATTCTCTTTTGCCTTCCAAATGCGTCACTATTTTTTTCCCTTTATGCCATAGGTTTTTAATGTTCTGTTTGATAAATCTAATACTAAAAATGCAATAACTGAAATTGAGATAAAGCATCTGTTTCATTGAGTTTAGCATTTGGTTTGTTAAAATCCACCAAGACTTTTAGGCATCGGAGCCAACTCCTAGGGCCAAGGGGTCTTTGCCCCCCCCCCCAATAAAATATTTAAGGGCGCCGCCACCCCCCAGGTTGATGGGCATTGCCATTCAAATGGTGTCTGTGCACCACATTATGAAGGTTAAGGCTCACATGCCCCCAATATATTATTCAAGTTGGCACCCCTGTTCTTAGGGGTGCTATCTCAAAGAGACCCCATTCTGCAGAAGTAAATAATTCCTCACCCTTGACGACTCTTCTGCGATTTTCACAAGGCACTGTGTTTTATGGAGCTTTGATTTGATTTGTACCTGCCACTGTTTCAAGATGGCTTCTGTATCTGTCGGGGAATGATGCTGGCAAGGCAAAAACATACAGTGGTACCTTGGTTCTCAAACTTAATCCATTCCGGAAGTCCGTTTCAAAACCAAGGCGCACATTCCCATAGAAAGTAATGCAAAATGAATGAATCCGTTCCAAACTTTTAAAAACAAGCCCTAAAACAGCAATTTAACATGAATTTTACTATCTAATGAGACCATTGATCCATAAAATGAAAGCAGCAAACAGTGTACTGCAGTCACACAATCAACCAATCAGTAGCTGAACTGGGTTCCACACAGTCACAAAAACAAAACGAAGAGAGCCGCACAAGCAAAAACGCAAAATAAATAACAAAAACAGACCTCAGTGTAACACTCAAAGCAGAAGTGTGACACTGAAATCAGTAGCAGAACACTCAAAATGGAGCACATTCGGCTTCCGAAAAAAGTTCGCAAACCAGAACACTTACTCCCACGTTTGCAGTGTTTGGGTTCCAAGTTGTTTGAGTACCAAGGCATTAGAGAACCAAGGCACCACTGTATATGCAAGTATTTTAGATGAGTGGGGAAAAAAATCATCCCCAGCCCTTTTGAGGAGTTGGCAAGGTTCACAGTGTTACTGTTCTCTTGAACGAAGCACTGCGAAAATAAAAGATGATGTGGGAAGGGGAAAGCTTCTTAAATAATATTGGGCAGAGCCAGCACGCCTGAATCACCCCTTCTCTCTGCCGTCCAGATACCCATGAAAAAACCTTCTCTAATCAGCTGTTGTCATTTCACCCATTTCTGCTGGGAAGCAAGAGTAAGGGAACCTGGAGTGGATGGACCTCCTCCAGGTCTACATTCTCCTTCCTTAACTGTACCATCAGTAGGTATACATAGGTATCTTCTATGGCCCTCCCTCAATATATGTCGGTATCAGCCTTCACTTCTTTTCTTCTCTTCTTGTTGGCTATCAGGGGGATCTGTCCCTCTCCCCACTGCGATGCCATATCTGTGCATTGCTATTCTTAATAAAAGTGAAGTGCTGCATGGGACTTAGATAGCCATGGTTATTTGCATTGTCACTCATTGAAATGGTTCTTGACAACTAGTGTCAGCATTTGTCAACATTTATATTAAGGTTGCATTGTTAGATCTTACTTCATTCTGCAAATGCAGTTGATGTTTTTTTGGAGCTGTTTATTTCATCAGCTCACCTGATTATAAACCAGTGCAATATGAGATTGTGTAGCACAGATTAGAAAGCTGATTTAACATGAATACAGTCTTTTAAATCTTAAATTTCTGAAAAGGAATATAATGATCAACCTTTGGAAGATAAAGCACATTCTAAACAGAGAGGCTTAATTTACTCTGTCATTTGCACAGATGAAACAGAAGTGGGGAAAGACAAGAGCTAGTAATATTGGCTGTCTTTGTTTCACTTTGAGTGAAACTTATATTGCATTGCTATATATTATTACTGTAAAATTAAGGTACTTTGAGCTTTATTTCAATTACATCCAGTACCTATGGGTTTTTTGGGGGGGGGCGTTCTCGGTGGTTTTTGAAGCAGTGGGCTTTTTCCCTGCAACATTGCAACATCGATTTTCTTAAGCTAAGTGCGCCTATTATAATAACTGTGCTCATTAAATAGCACTGCCTGGTTTCCATCTCCTCCAAAACATGCTGGTTGACGCTTTTACTTGCAAGTAAAACTGCAGAGTGTGTAGGATACTCCTTTCGTTATTATTTTACCTGAATAGCACCTTTCATTTTTTAAGGCAGACATCTGGCCAAACGGGGCTCCCAAGCAGACTAGCTGGGAATGTTGGGTATTCTCCCATTAAGAGTAAAACGCACACATGAACTAATGTGCCAGTTTGACATTTTACTTTGCAAATCAAATCAGAGAATTCTCAGCGACTGTGTAATAGGATGCTGAGCATAACTAGTAACAAAGTGTGAGGACGACGTAAACCCCTCTGACCTTTCCTTAAAAAAAGAATGGGAAAAGCTTCAGTTATTATGGTGAAGAAACACAGGAATGTAGAGCTGGAAATTCAGCTAATCTGATGTCAACAATCCTACAATTTCTATGCCATTTTGTAGTCTTTCGAAACATGCACACAAATGAATCTGTACTATCAAGATTAAAGATGCCAAGTTCTGTATTCTCAAGGGACACTGCCAGAAAGTGGTCTGGAAGGTACAAATGTTGTGCAAACTGACATCCTCACAATTACTCCCCCCCTCCCACCACCCAGCAGTAGTCATTTGCCATGATGGCTAAATGGAGCCACCATAAGAATCAGTATGTGTCAATATCAGACACCAGGAACAAACAGTTGGGGACTATTGTCCTATGAACTTCCCAGAGACATCTGCACATGATTGGGAAACCCAGCCAGATGGGCGGGGTATAAATAATTTTTTATTTTATTTTATTGTTTGTTTGTTTGAAATGGGGACTTGGAATGGAGGGACTTTAGTCTTAGTTACCCAGGCTCCTTCTAATAACTAAACTAAGATTTAAATGTAATAAGGATGTAAATAAGCTGTAAGTGTAATCTGTGTACTGTTTTTCAAGGGAGTGACTTGTATCTCCATGTATGGAGATCAATCCTGCGTTGTTACTTGGAACTTCTCAAATGCATTTTAGTTTTATTTTATTTTTTTAAAAATCCACTTATTCTGGGACTCGAAGCAGGATACAACTGTGAAATAACATTCTTTGTAAAAATAGACAATCCCCTGCAAAATGTTTCAGTCGGGTTTCTGCACATGTTTCAGCCTAGAAGAGGAGAGCAGCCCAAATTCACACCCAGAATGTTTTGCGCACTGCCTGGGGGTGACAGGCAGGCATGACAGTTGTCAGCAGGGATTCAACCTTGGATTTTCTCTGCCAGAACTACAACTCTCAGAAACATAAGACTGTCTATAATCAGTGGAGCGAGTCTTTGAAACCGGGCCTGATCACATCTTGCACAGCTAGTGAATGGCAGGAAGACATCTGATAATAGAAGCCATGGCAGTTTGATCCTCAAAGCACCCACTCTCTCAGCCCATTAAAATGAATGCCTGAGCTGTAACGATGGCATCTTGAGAGACAGCACCATAATATATTTCTAAGGTGGTCAGAGGAAAACAATACAATAAATAATAAAAAAAATATATGTGTAAAGCGACCTTTTTTGAATGTTGCTGCTGTGGTGCTTTTATTTTAATCTCTGAAGCTTCAGGTAAAGAGTGTCAAGTACAGTTGTACTGAAAACTAGCAACCACTTGAGCATGACAGATTTACAGAACTTAAATGTTTCCACTGTGGCTTTTTGTTGACTGCCCGGTTGCTTGTCTGCTTAGAGAACCACTTGTTCAAACAATAGCAAATGGAAATGCCCAAACAGTATTGTAAACCAGAAATCATTATTTTTCATCCTATGGCTTTGCTCCGACAGTCATTGCAAAAAGGTTACCATTTTATTTTTATTTCCATTCAAGTGCCCTGTATTAATGTGGCTCTTATTTTATGCACTTTTTAATCCTTGTTTAACACCCATGAAACCTATGTCCAAATGATCTCTTCAGATTATGCACCCTACTTGTGGGCCGAGAGACTGAGGAAAACCTTTCATTGAACTTCTCCAAGGCAAAGTGACCTCCTCCGTTGGATTCTCTGGGGTGGGGCTCACTGTTAGCTGTGAGAGTAGCACAAGTTATTTCCCTAACAGTTTTCGTGTGTTGCTGCTGGTGCAAACGGCAGGAACAGCCGTGTGGGCAGCCTGTCCACAATTTTGCACTTGCCACACTGCCTAGTGTTGTCCTGGGGGCTGTGTGTGTGTGTGTGTGTTAGGGAGGGCTGGAAGTGGCAGCTACCATAAAAAATGGTGGTGAATGTGTAGAGAAAATCCTGTGGACAGGGCTTCTTTTTCTAAGGGGACAGGGAGGGTGAGTAAAACAAAAATTACCAGATTTTTTTTTCCTTCAGAATAATGTCCTCTGAAAAATTTCAGCTGAGCTCGAGTAAATACCATACTTTAACGGGCTCTGATAATAGGCTGCATTTGGGAAATGACATTGATTTTAGATGCTTTTTTTTATTCTCATAAGCTGAACAGCTATAAAGTATTTTCAATTCCTTCTCATTCCTTTATATAGATTATACTGCCTTGCATTGCAGATGGCAGATGTGGACAAGATCAGCTAGTATTGACAGTTGTCAGCGTTTGACTTGAAAGCACTGGAGATGGGCTTTGTACCAAAACAGTCAGATCGAATCCCAATCAAGGCCGCTGGTGTTAGCATGGCTTTTGTTGTTGCTGCTGTAAATATGATACCAGATAGGAATGGGTTGTACTAAATCCCATTGTAGGGATGTCCCTTTCTTCTTTCCTTGGGTCACATTTTTATTTTAATAAGCTTAGCTGCATTTCTTTTCTGTGGAATACAGTGGTACCTCGGGTTACAGATGCTTCAGGTTACAGACGCTTCAGGTTACAGACTCCGCTAACCCAGAAATAGTACCTCGGGTTAAGAACTTTGCTTCAGGATGAGAACAGAAATTGCGAAGTGGAGGCGCGGCGGCAGCGGGAGGCCCCATTAGCTAAAGTGGTACCTCAGGTTAAGAACAGTTTCAGGGTAAGAACGGACCTCCAGAACAAATTAAGTTCTTAACCCGAGGTACCACTGTACTTGTTTGTGAAATTAGTGGCTTGTCACAGCACTACTGCTGCAGAGGAGCAGTTTCAGTTTATTTTCAAGGGGGATACAAAGGCAACACAAAAAATTGGACTATTCTGGATATTGTTGGTGAAATCTTGAGCATGTTTACCCATGAATAAATCTTACTAAACACAGTGGGATTTACTTATGAGTAAGCATATGAGTCGTGTGTCCCTTTCATTATTTGTATTATTTGTAAAGCCAAAATGGTCACCCCAATAATAATAATAATTTATTATTTATACCCCGCCCATCTGGCTGGGTTTCCCCAGTCAATACGTCACCCCTGGTTTGTTGGTAGCAAATTGGAGGAGGCCATATTGCTGCCTGGTTTTAGGGGCTGCAGTTTGAAGCCCTACACACACACACACATACACACACACACTTAAAAACAACTTTTGTGCCACTTTTCAAAACAAGGGTTCCTTCCCCCAAACCCCACCCCCACAATTAATGGCATATAAAGGAATACAAAAGGAATATAATAAAATAATGGCATCATCTGAATACAATCACTGAAACAGCATAGAAACTGGAAATTTAAAAAATGATTTTGGTGGTGGGAGATTTGCCATGGTGTGTGTCTCTTTTTCAAACACAGACACGCAACTCCCCCCCCCCACAAAGCTTCTAAGAAAAGAAATACCCAGCCACTGCCATAGTAAGCCCCCAGTCACCCAAATGTGTATATGACTTTGCATTGCTCATGTAGAGGCTAAATTAGCCCTTTGGGGGCTGTGCTTCAGATGCTCCCCCTTGAAACGAGGAGGCTGCTCCCTGCATGATTGCTTTGGAACAAGCCCAATTGAACTTGCAGGGAGGTACTGCTTAATCAACATGTGTGGGATTCGGCTCTTAAAGTGTTTAGAAATGGGGTGTAAGCACTATAGAACTATTTCTCCTTAGATTTGGTATTGGGACATGAACATAAGGAGAATTGTTTCAATCATTGCACAATATGCTCCTTCTCCAGTGAATATTAATACTGTTAACACGTCATTCAAAATATGTGGAACATCCATGTCGGTAAAATCATATGATCGTTGTTACAGACAGAATTAGCTTTATCTTTGCTGTATGGGCAGTCAGAAGAGCTGAATTCCTAATCCAATTAGTTTGGCATGTTTGTCATATGCTGAGTAACATTTGCTTTAGGAGTAAATAGAATTTGGTATCTGAATACTGACAGAACCCATTAGAAGTGCATGGAACACCCAATTTTTGACATTTCAACTTGAGATTGGTAAAACTGAATAGTCTGTTCAGTAAACTCCAATGAAAATCCTTGATATTAAATATTTTATATGGCTGTTTCTTTGTATATATTTTTAAAATTTTCTTTGTATATATATTTAAAATTTTATATATGGCCTATACTTTTAATGCCTAATAACAGTTTGGCGAAGAAGAGTCTGTTCAGTTTGTTTACGACTGGTGCAGTGTTCAGACACTACCAAAACATTCCCAAAGCCCCCTCTTCCCATAACTTCCCCAGCTCCCTTTCACCCTGTAGGTAAGTTGACCGTCCGAACAGAAAAGGTGGACTGTGCCATTGGCTGCCTGTTAGTTACCATCTACTGTGAGTGACCAAGCCATGCCAAAGCTAAAAGAGAAACATTTGAGCAATAGACTGGCAACTGATCCTCTTAAATCTTGTCATTGGTGCAAGTGGGTTTCAAACTTTCTTTTGTGGAGCCCCAGAGTTCCTCAGTGAAAAAGAAAAGAGGATGTCGTTAACGAGCGGGAGAATGTTGTGCTGAGGGATGGTGAGACACAACAGGCATGGCTTGTGCATTGTAGAACATCTCCTGGATCATCTTCAGTGTGCAGGGTTTCTTGGCGGAGAAGTCAGTGTGGAGAGGGTTACTTGACAGTTTGGAAAATTACTCGTATGAATGCTGTTTTCCTTTCTTTCCTTACAAAGTTTTTTCTTCAGTACAAATAGTACAGAGAGAGAGAGAGATGTTCCTGTCGTGAACCAAGGAAGTTGCCATTAAAAATTAATACCTAGCCTGGTTTCATGTGGCCTTGTAGTCTCCTGAAGGAGTGAAAATGGTACACTCTGTAAAAACCATCCTGTTCGTCAGGTCTTGACAAATCGGAAGCATTAAACAAACCAACAAACCCCCAAACACTCCATACACAACAGCTGCTTGTTAACAAGGGAAGAAAGGTGACTTGGATGCATCAATACTTGAATGTCTCTAAAGGACTGGCAAATCATGTATCAGAAATAGTAGAGATGAGTATCTTTGAGCCTGAAAGTGTTACGCCAATAGCGAACTCCCCTATTAAGCTTCACTACTCTGTTTTTTTAAAACTGAAAAACAAACCCCCATGCCATTGTGTTGATATTTATAGTAACTGGTACAAGAGGAGAACAACCTGTAACTGTTAGTTTGTCAGCAATCATCCCAGCAATTGGGCATTTATGTTCAAGTGTTGATAGAAACACTACAGCGTAAAGTATGGCCTATGACAATCTGGAAGGGATATTGATCATCCTTTGTGTTTACCACAAGAGTGCTTAAGATGAAATAGTTACTAGAAGACAAAATTAAAGTACATGCTTACCGTTACTTTTTATATATCAATGCCATTGCACACTTTTTACTTTAAGAACTGCAGAGTAAATTTGCATTTTCCCTCTTCCTTAGCATCCACTTTCCCCTTTTGTGCATTCTTTTAAGTAGCAAGCCTGAGGGCAGAGAATGCTGTTATCATTGATTAGTAAGCCATTCTAAGAACCCTTTGGGCCAAATAGGAAGGAAATGTTTTGGGTTTTTTAAGACATTAGAGGCCATAAAGCACTTAAAAGATTTTAGTGCCCCCTTATATATCTAATTCAAAATATAAACAATTATGACCCGGAAAATAAAATTTTATTTCTGGAAGTGAATCAAAACCTACAGTAAGATGGAAAATAATGTTTATTTTTGTATACATCCACTTTATATTTGAAATTTTCCCTTACTTCTTCTAATTGCAAAGTCTTTGATCAGATCCTGAAAACTAATCTTACGTAGCACATCTGCTTCTATACTTGGTAGAGATAAGGCATCCAGCCTGCCTTGTTGCATAGTTGTTCTGTTGGGATTTTTAATATACTTCAGCTGAGAAAATGAACACTCAGCTAAGTCATTTGTGATCATTAATGTTAAAAATACACAAAAGCAAATGTCTGCATTTGGAAAGGCACACTCAATATTGTATTTTACCATTATTTTATAAGGTTTAGCATGACTGAATCTTGTTTTTACATTTTTTATTGATGCACTAAACAGGCAATGGGAAAATTCTGTGGTGCCCCCTCCCCTTGATGCCCTAAACACATGCTTATTTTGCTTAATGGTTAATCCAGCTCTGGTTTGCATGTTTTGTTTTAGTATTGTTCCACAAATACTAAATTGACTCTGACCCCCATAACATGGATGGTATTAATTTTCACACAGTTACAGACTTTGGTACATACTAATGATTGGTTAGTTGTGGAACTATTTCGAGCTACCTCCCCCCCCCCCCCAATTCCAGACACAATTTGATTGAGTTCTGAATAGCAAAATACAACACGCTGAAATTGGAGGAGCTGGCATACATCATCAAACATAATCTGTCTTTTGTAGTGTTTACAACATGTTACTAAAGGGTAGTCGGCTTATTTGAAATGAAGGCAGTCTATTAATTTAAAATTGATTGGAACATCATCAAGAAATGATGAGGGTAAATCAAGAAAATTAAATAACATTGTCTAAAGGGAAATGTGTAGTAAGTAATGGAACGCGAGCTGCGTAAGATCTTACAGTAGATGAAATTTTCACGTCTGTATTATTCAGATGAAGTTCTATATTGTCTGATGTGCTTGTTTTAGTCACCAAAAGAAAAACCCAATACTTTTTCGGGGGGGGGAGGAACTATACACAAAAGGGAGTCACCAGTTAATGGCTGTGTTCACATCTGAATGTGTGGATACAATTGTTGGATACAATTACGTAATATGTCTGATCTGTAGAATAAGCTGTGACTCCTTATTTGGGGTTTTCATTTGGCCTTGATTCCTCCTTTATTAACTCGGGTTCCCTTTTCACAAACAGGAGCTCACAGATGTCAAGTCATTCAGGTTTCTCCTTTGTTTTGCATTACAGTAAGAAGTGAAGTTGTGAAAGGAGGTGTAGATATCTTCAGTCTCACCAATTATAGGAAGTTCTGCAACTTGTAAGCCGCCTTGAGCTTGTTTCCTTTTTCTGAGCATAAGGCAGAAACTAATGGCTAGGCACCTGAACTGGCCATTTCATTCTGATTTTTTTTAAACTACTTTTTCAACATAGAAAATCCCTTGATCATGTGTGTTGAGCCACAACATATAAATGGCTTGCTGCCTGGAAGCAGCTGCCATGGGGAGCAATTTAAAGTGGTCTCTAATGCAGTGGCTGTTTGATATGCAACCTTCTGATGTGCCTGATAGTTCCTACCTGATGTGCCCAGTAGATACGCTTGCATGATTTTTATTATACGATTATGCCTACAATAGCTAATTTTATGATGCTCTCCCAGGCTTTTTATCTGAAGCAAGTTTTCTCTTCTCCTGTCTGTGATTTGAGCGTGCATTACTTTTTACAACATTTTATTTACTGTTTCATTAGATAATGAAATAAACAATCCTTCATATATTTCTAGACGTTTCATAAATGTCTGCAGTATATTCTGGTGTTACTATGTCCCGGTATTTAAAAGGAAAACTGCATTAAATTAGGTATCCATGGTGCCTCTTTGGTTGGATGGGTGTTAAAGAGGGTGTATTAACTTTAATTGGCTGTCAGATTTTTTATTTTCATGGTGATCATCATTATTTGGTGGAAGGTACAAAGGAGATATTATGTGATTGGTGGCAGTAATAGATGGTTGTGACATTCATACACTGGGTTTCAGATCTAGGGAGTAAGTAGGAAAAAACACAAACACAACCATGGAAGAAAAATCCAAGAACAACAAAAAAGGACAGCTGCCCAAATAGATATGGGGTTGTATTCAACATAGCACCTCTTCTCCTTCAGCCCCCATAAGTCCCCTCAATCTGTTCTGGGGTTCTCTCAACCCTCCAAATCACATTTGGGGATGGCATGGGGTGTGCCCGGGGAAAGGGGTGGGGGGAATTTCCATTGCACTTATGCTCCAATATAAGGAACAGATTATGGATTATATCTTATTCTGGGCACTGAGGTTTGTTAAGGGTTGCTGGGAATTGTTATTCTATGAGGGCCCAGACTTCTTTGAAGGAAAATACTTCAAAAAAACCTTCGGCATAGCTCATCCAGTGCCTAATCCCAGCTGAGGAACACTGAAATAATGCATACAAACCAGGCAAAATCAAAAATGGCCAGTAAAATTTCCATGGCAGTCCTCTGCAGCGCTTCCTTTGACCAGTCATTCCTTTAACGTAGGCTGGCGGTCCTTTTGGAATGAGGGCTTTACTTACTTACTTACTTACTTGGTGGTGTGCCAAGCCCATGATGGATGGTGTTCAACAAATAACAGTTCAGCCGCTGACCTTTTTGAAGGACAAGGTTTTAAAGGTGAGTGGAGGCTTCCAAATAGGCATCATATATTCTCACTCAAAGAGGCAAGCTCTTTAAAAAAAACTATTGAGGAGGTTATACATGTATTCTATTTCTGTCCTAACAAAATCAACATAGGTGAAATGAGAGGTGAAATGTTGCTCTTAATTTAGCCTCAAGCTCCTTTTTTTTTTTTTTGGTATAAGAACCTGACCCCTTTGTGTTAGTTTACTGAAGTATTTGTCCCTTATGAAAACCAATACAATCAGCAGAGCCAGCATAGATAAAGAACCATATAGGGTTGTATTATAGTGGCAAGACTGTTTTGTGACCATGTTCTGCAGGCAGACTGGAGGTGACAGTATTATTTACTTTTGTTGCTTGGGGTCCAAAGAGAGAATAAATTGCTATTGATTTTTGGAACATTATAGTGAAGTGTCTGAATGCCTACAGAATAGCTGGGTGGCAGGACAGCTGCAGAGATTGTATAGAGACTGCCTTTTAAAATGAAAATTTGTTTTCTGGTTAAACTGTTTCTCACCCCCCCACCCCCCAAATTTTAAGAGCTAGTAACAAGAAATCTTAACTATGGCTATTGTTTCTATTATTCTTAGGAATGCCTCCATTGTAGAATCTTGAAAAAAAATCCAATATGATATTGATTAATACTTCTGTACTCTGTTTGTGATAGTATAGTGCATCACAAAAAGTATTTTTAGTGTTTGTGTCTTATTAACTACTACCTTAGAGCCATTTCCCCTATAGATGTAATAGTTGTACTAGTTGTAAGAAAGACTATAGAATGCTAATATTATGCATCTGGTGTAATATGTACATTTCTCTAATAAGCTGATTTCTGTTGTTGGTATAGTGCTGAATTCTCATGTTTGTCCTTGTAGGAAAAATACTCATTTTCCTTTCTGAATTTTGTTGTCATTTTTTCTTTCTTTCTCCCATTCTCTCACACATTTCTCATTCCCCCCTCTTTATAATTGCACCCTTTACTTTTGGATCTATAATCCATTATATCTTGTAGTGACACCTGCTGGGGGAGGTATAAATGGAAGACCTACAATTAGCCATGGCTGCTTCCTGTCAGCTCTCCCCCTTGAGTCAACAGTGTGCACCCTGTTTGGCAGCCTGGAATGAGTCATGCTTCTGAACTTCCCTTGAGGCCATCTGCTGTCATCTCTTTCTGAAGAAGCCGACTTCAGTGCCAAACTTACTGAGACTCACTGCCTCGCCAGAATGCCGTTGTAAATGTTGACTCCTGTAGCTAACACTCGGGCTTCCTGCGCCAGAGAAATCGGGATCCCTGCTGGAGAACAGTTTGGTTGTGTGCACAACAATAGGTCTCCAAGTTATAACATTTAAGACATCAGATCTGAAAACCAAAACTTTGTAGAGTCCATTCCTTTGGGAGAGTGGTGTTAACAGCAAACACACAAAATAGAGTCCCGTGGCACTTTTAGAGGCTAGCAGATTTACTGTGTCGTAATCTTTTGTGGACTAGGGCCCACTGCAGCAATGCATTGAATTTTATCTTCAGTTGACAGGTATACATGGCTAGAGAGGCAAAAAAATGCAAATAGTGGAGTCAAAGGCTATGAAATGCAAGAGGCCCAAAAGCAGGATCATTGACTCACAAAGCGGGGGGGGGGGGGGAGTGAAATGTCAGGTAAAGTAAAACAAAAATTGTCTTATTATAGGGGTGGTTGTTGGGTTTTTAAAAGAGAAATGTGAAAGTGTGGATTGGGTTAGATGACAGCCAACCTGATCCACACCGTTAAATTTTCAGTCTTGGCCTGAGAAGACCATCTTTGAAAGCATGGGTCGGGCCTGCTAGGCAGCCTTCAAAGGTGAAAGTGCCATTCAGGCTGGATGGATCTGTGCCTTCAAAGCTCCTGGGCCCTCTTAATGTGTACCTTCAAAGGTGAAAGAGTGGAGTGGGTTGCGTTCGCTATCAGTTGGGCTTGCAGATTTGTACCTTCGTAGCTCTTCTCTTCAGCTGCTGGGCCACCTGCTGAAAATACCCCACAGAAGAAGAAGAACAAGAAGCGTTTGGATTTGATATCCCACTTTATCACTACCCAAAGGAGTCTCAAAGCGGCTAACATTCTCTTTTCCCTTCCTCTGTCAGCCAGTTTGATTAATACTCTCAACATGGGTGGGATGAAATTAAGCACCAGACCATAGTCTTGAATAAGCCCTAATTCAATGGAATCAAACTTGCTGATAATAATCATGCTCCTTTTGTTTGTTTTCTTATATTGCTTTCACTTCTAGATAAGCTAAGAGTTAATTGCTTAGTTTGCCTTTTGTTCTCACTTCTGAGTAATGGAATAAGTTGGCATATTGAAAGGAATAAGAATGGTATTGGAAGTTTCTTGATCCATGAAGGAGGTTTCTTGTTTTGTGATTGGATAGGACAGTATTCTTTAAAACATACTTTATGGAAATCAAATGAGCTAATGTGGTTGGTTGGCAAGATAGCAATTTTTATGATAAGAAAGTAAAATTACTTTGAAAAGAAGTGCTTTAATTGAAATCCCATTTAAATAGTAAAATTATGTTATTGATTATGATCAAAATGTCCCTGATGCTGATGAATTAATCAATCCCCATATTAGTCATGTTATAAATCTTTTGGTGGTAGTGGTAATGGAATGTGAATGAGATGAATCTTTTAAAATTATAGTGGCACATTACTTTTTATGTGTAACTTCTTTTGCTCTCCGCATTGTGCTGTATTTGAATGGAAAGAGCTTTTAAGAGCCACAATAGAATAGCTCACAGTGAAATCTAACCTGTATTATAAATCAAGTTGAAATCAAACTGGTTTATGCCAATAACAAGTATGTTTAAAAATCATGACAAAGTGCTTTGTGGTTTTCTGAAAAATGACTTTGGTAGTGATTCTGCTGAGGAACAAGGCTTTTAGTAAATAAATACTTACATGTATCTAGTGCAAAAAGAAAATGAAGAATTCAGTCAATATTTATGAAGCAAATGTTCAGTTGTGCTTCTAATGTGTACAAGAGCTTTTTAATACAGCAAATGCTATATAATATACATAGTATATTTAATATACATCCTTATAACAATGTCTAAATGAATAGTCCAAATACAGTGGTACCTCGCGTTACATACGCTTCAGGTTACATACGCTTCAGGTTACAGACTCCGCTAACCCAGAAATAGTACCTTGGGTTAAGAACTTTACTTCAGGATGAGAACAGAAATTGTGCTCAGGCGGTGCGGCGGCAGTGGGAGGCCCCATTAGCTAAAGTGGTGCATCAGGTTAAGAACAGTTTCAGGTTAAGAAGGGACCTCTGGAACGAATTAAGTACTTAACCCGAGGTACCATTGTACACTATGGATTAATATGTAGTTGGTCCCTGCATGGGGTAAAGGGAACTTTGGAAATGTACTGTTTATTTTGTTTATGTTGTTTATTCTTGGTTACATCTTAATAATATTCATTCCATTTATTTATTGGAATTTATTTTATTTTGTGGTAAAGGTTGATGATTTCTTATCCATGCAATAGTTATAAAACTTGTTGCTAGGGCCCTGGGTTCTGCCATGCCTGAAAACATGCTTAGTCCTCTGTAGTCCTTATTAGCTCTTGTCACTTAAGCAAGTCTGAGAAATCTGTTGAGGAGTTCTGGGCTGCAGAAGCAGATCCTTTCCACTGACTTTGCAGCATTCAGGACTAGAAACTTGTTTTGAAAACAAAAGCCCTGAAATTGTTAAGATGATGAAGTCTGAACCCAATTCTGAATATGGCTCTTGCACAATATTCTGGCATGAAAGACACAATTGTGAGGATTAGCCATCAGTAAATGTGCATATAAGCATCCCAAAAGGAGACGAGACAACAACAGAAATGTGCTTTTTGCAGTAAAACCAGCCCTGCACCAAATGCAGGTGAATAAACCTGCAGTGTACATGCTGGTGGAATCTGTATGAAACAAATATATAGTAGAAAAAAGAATCTGTAATGCACTTTCAAACTACAACCAGGGAATTCAATTTTAAGTCATCTAATTCTTTGAGATGATTTACCGCGCACTAAAAGAATTTATTTCTGTAACACTTTCTGTAATCCAGGAACTAATGAAGTTTTTTGCTTCCTCTGGGAAGGTGAATATATTGGAATGTCCTCCAAAACATAGCCTACGTCTTTCTGAATAAAACAATGTCTCAGCGGATGAATTTTAATTATTTGCTTCTCTGAATGTTAGCATATTGTATTTTCCCCTGATTTAACTGAGACAAGAAATTAAAGGTGCCAAATTCCTTCTGCATAATGCCTGTGCGATAGCTGCAAGCCTACAAAACTCTGTGAGAGCAGGTGTAGTTGAATTTAGTCCAGGCTCTCATTGTATCCTTGGATTTTGCTTTAACCTTAGCTTTTTACAGCAGCCCAACATAATGTCACTTTTCAAGATACCCACCGCCCACACATACTTTTCAGACTCTGAGCCATATAGATTAGATGAGCAAACTACTCCCAAAGAGCTCTGTGTATGATAGAATGTATGGTAAAATGGTCACATGTATAAGATTCACATGTATAAGCCCAGCACAGACAAAAGTAAAGGTTGTTTCATAGTCCAGCGAGGACTAAGACATTGCAGTAGCTGTGCAAAGCTGTTCCTGGAGGTTGTGATGACGAGCTGTTTGGGAGCACACAGTTAGCATGGATGATGGGATGTGGGTTGTTCTTCCTTTGAATAAAGTGCAACAATACTATCAGAGCTAGAAGATTCACAAGTCATTGCTCAGGGTCTTCCGGGCAATGTCTGAGGCTGTGCTACAATAAGTGGTGTTGTAGCAAAGCTTAACATTAGTCTTTTTTACTAACACAACAGTAATGACTTTCAGTCATTATTGACTCGGGCTGTGTTTGTAGTGGCTGACCTAAAGGTGAAAGGCCCCACATCTCATTTCCAGTCCCTTGAGAGATCTACTCCTCCACAATTTAATTTGATGGAATGCAATTATCGGCCAATTGATTTTCATTGATTGTGCTATGGGCCATAAACATGATAATGCTCCTGTAGCTGCCAGCCATTAATTCCTCTGGGAGATTCTTCAGGCAGCGTCCTGGGCAACAGAACAACCATTTAAACGCGAGCGCTCAATCCAGGCAGCCGAGACAAAGCCTACAGTCTGTCTAGCTGTATAAGAGCTTAAGGTTAGCACAGACAAGAAAAGGACGGAAGTTGGAGACAAAGACAGATGAGACATCAGAGTGCACTAAGAATGTTTGTGTTTATAGGAAGGACCTTTTGAATAAAAAATCATTTTCTCCCATCTTGGTAGTATAGTTTTACTGACATTTTGGGTGCGTTCTGTTTGAAGGGTTCATTTGTTGTAAGTTTGGAGACTTAGACAGGGAAGGTGAATGGGGCAAGAAAGACAGCAAATGTTGTTTGATAATCAGTGGCAACACTATCAGGCACAGCTTCTGCTTGGTGGATAACTTCCTAAATGGTCAAGGGAGGCTTTTGAATAGCATAAAATATCTAAAGGTAAAGGGACCCCTGACCATTAGGTCCAGTCGTGACCGACTCTGGGGTTGCGTGCTCATCTTGCTTTATAGGCCGAGGGAGCTGGCGTTTGTCCGCAGACAGCTTCCAGGTCATGTGGCCAGCATGACTAAGCCGCTTAAGCTCACCCCGTCGCAGGGATTTGAACCGCCGACCTTCTGATCGGCAAGTCCTAGGCTCTGTGGTTTAACCCACAGCGCCACTCGCGTCCTTGAGGAAATATCTACAGCGTCCTAAAAGATGGTGATAGGGAGAGCGCAAAAGAGAGAGAAAGAAGGGGTGGAACAAAGGAAACAGCTTGCAGTTTTAAAGTGGGGGGAACTGATGTTTTGGGGCTCTGTAAACTAACAGCATGTCGCTCTCTGAAGATCTGATGGGTAGCGGATTTGGCGGTTCACTGAAGTGTTTAAGCCTCCACCTACCCTCAGTCTGTATACAGTATTTGTAAATAAATCAATAATTATTATAATATTGATTATTATATTATTTTTATTTTTAAAAGCTCCAAGTGACCATCTTTTAAGGCAATCAGATTTGGATAAGTGCTGCACCCCTGTAACTTCTCACCGTATCGGGAAGTTGGAGCAAGTGTAATTAGTTTTAAGCTCCTGAATCAGAACCTGATTCAGAACCTGAATCTGCTGTGGAAGGAAGTGTGTCCTTCCAATCGCAGAAGGCTTTTGATCCGGGAAAAGATTCTGTGAACAGAAACAGGTTGAAGGTATAATTTCCCAAATTGTTTGCTTTGTAGCCCTTTGAAAACGGGCCCTCCTGGAAAATCCCTCCAGACTTTGGGGAAACCCTTTGGAACAGCATGGGGAAAGGGAAATGTTGCCAAAAAAAATAACCCTCCCTTTTCTGTTCACAGAAGCCTCTGCTTGGTCAAAAACCCTTCCATGATAGGATTATAACGTAAGATTGTTATGTTAATGGTGGTGGTGATTTTAACTTATGGAATCACATTTTATTTCTGTTGTAATTTGCCTCTTCTCCTTTTTCCTCTCACACTGCCACTGTGAAAACTGTCATGCCCAAGTGCGTCTTACACGTTTTTGAAGATGTTAAATGCAAATTTCACCTTAAATGTTTGGATGCAACTATACTTTTCCCACAAATATTTTGATAAAAATTTGGCACATTGACTATGTGTTCTGAAACAGAAACTTGTCACTATTCTTTTTTAGGTATATACATGCCATTTCACTTTGTGAATATGTGTGTAGCCTTTTTTTGATTCAGCATACCCAGTATGTAACAGATGGCAGCAAAATCTTGTGATTTTCAGAATGGGTTTTTTAATGTGGATACAAAGAAAAAATATGTTACATTTAAGAATTTACCACAAGTATTTCTGCAGATATACACAGTGCTGTAGGAGATTTCCATAGGTGTGCAAGGCCTAGGGTGTGGCTTTGTACAACTCAACATGATGTGCAACAACTTGAGATTGTTTCAGGGACTTGATTGAAAAATATTTTCCATATAATTAATTTACATTGCGTGTGTTTGTATGTAAGTCTGTGTGTGTGTGTGTGTATGTAGCACCTCCTAGGTTTTGTCATTTATTTGTAGAAAAATGAATAATTAAGAAACCTAAATAGAAAAGAAATGGACGAGACACATCTGGGCGAGGGGGGAATTTGTATTCTCAAACTGTTTCTGAATGTGTTCAAAATACATTCTCAATCTTTTCTCTGACATTGTAATTACAATGTTTCTAAACAGTTACATAATTTTATAGAAGAAAGATTTGAACCTGTAACAACAAAATCCCTTTGACAAAAAACCTGTCATTCTAAAATTATGTACTTCACAGTAAATGTGCCATCTAGTAAGAAAATGCTCTACAAGTGCTCTCTATTAATTTAGAAGAATAATTATGTATTACCTTTCCTTTGTTACAGTGGAGTACAGAAATTGACCAATATGGTCTCTGTCTTCGGCTGGGCATAAATTACTCTTTTTAGGACTGTGGCAAAGGATACAATGTTTAGACCACTTAAGATATTTTCTTTTGAAACTTTAGTTGAAAGTGTGGTCCTTAAAAAGGGACTTCTTCAAATAAGCCATTTGGATACAGTGGTTTCGAGTTTTGTAAAAAGGGTCTGCTGGAATCTTCCCCAGCAAAGCACAGCTTCCTTTTTAAAAATTTGTGTTTCTGTGTGTGGTGTTAATTGCAGCATCACAATGGCACTCAATTATTTTGATTTGTTTATCCAGTACAGTTCCTAATTAGTGAAGCTGCAAATCCTAAAAGCACTTACCAGCCCCACTGAACATAATGGAACTTACTTCCAATTAAACATGCATAGATTGGACTGTCTGATATCTGCCCTGCATAAAATGGAGAACTTACGATCATTTGAACAGGGGGCTGGGGTTGGTACTTGGATGGTCCTGCTTTGTGGTGCAGTACAAAATAACCATTCCTTTATGAACTGTGGTTTGCAAAAGTATCGGAGTGTGTTCTCTGCATTGTCATTAGTTTTGTCACAGGGTCTTAGTGTCAATGCAGAAAGGGTGGAATCTTTCCTCCCACCGTAATCAAAAATGTGACTTCATCCTCCGAATGGATCTTTTTTCTTAGCTAAGGTGCAGTTTCCCCAGCTTCTTCTGTCTTTATTGACATTCTTGGCAAAAAGCATAAAGAAGATAATTGAGACTGCTGCCGCTGCTGCTGTTGTGGCGGTGTGGTTAACTGTCCACTAGGATCCCTTGTTCATGTCGGCACACAAGCAATACTGTCACACTGTTCTTAAGACTCAGATTGATGACCAAGTCCCTGGGGAACCTGGTGCTAACACTATTTGACACAGTGACCTATTAAGTGTTTGCTTTGGGCATTTTTCTGTTTCCCCAAAGATAGCTACACGCAGCATGGGACAGGTTGTTAAGGGTAATTAGAGGTTTCAGACGGAATCTACTAGTACTGACAAAGTTGTCATTCTTGAAGGCTGACAAAACATTTTGGTTCTGCCTTCACAGCCTTAGCAGTAGAGGAACTTCTTCAGTTAAATTGCAGTTGACTTTTTTAAGTACAGTACCGCATAACGGGTCTAGCGATAGCACTGCAGTCCATATTCACTATATGGCTTACAGCGTTGCAGTGGGGAAACTGCTGCACAAAGCAAGGGTAAAAGAGCTTCATTGCATCTATTTATTTATTTAATAAACCTAAAATTTATTAAGTAAGACATTTTAAGAAGGCAGCGCACAGAATTTACGCCTCAAGCAAGCATATAGCAATTCATAACCTAAAATCATAATACAATAATAATACAAATAAATATCTACCACTGTGACTAACGTAGATAATATGTGGGCTAGCTGGCATACATCAGTTTACTAATCCACACAATTTTTGTGAACTAGCAGCGCAGCCCTACCCATGTCTACTCAGAAGCAAGAAAATATTGTCTTCAATGGGGCTTCCTCCCAGATAGGTAGGGTGAGGATTACATTCCCAGCCCCTTGTTGGCACATTCCAGCAAAACCTCTTAAGTCTTACAAATCAAGACCATTAGTTACTGTATCTAACCTCCAGGCTGGAGCCAACATTTTCCATTTTTATGGCAGCTGAAAGAGATCTATTCAAAAAGTGTTTAAACCCCATTTTATCAGCAATGACTTCTGCAATGTTGTTGATAAAACTTTTTTTTTTGTAAAAGATTGTAATCATGAATGTGTCTTTGTATATGGTCCAACCCCCGCTCAAAAATCTTGAGATCACTAAGAATTTGAGCCCCTTGATGCATATTTAGGCAAACCTGGTCCTGTAGCAAGAGTTAACATTTGCCTTCCAGTATTTTCATTTCCAAATAGGATTTCGTGTTTTATCGTCAGAATACTCTTAACTAGAGTTTCACGCTGGGTTTTGTTCCATTATTCCTGGAAGCTGAAATGAAATCTAGCTGGATGAGAAATGTGCAGCACTAATTTTTTACGTCTTAAAGAATGCCAAATAAAATATATATCTCCACATACATACTTGTGTTGGTTGAAAACAACAACTATATTGCCCCCAGCGCGCCAAGCATTAGTCTCTTTTCCTGTACCAACCTTCCACCACCTGGACCCTTCTGGAAGTTTTGGAGTGTGGTTCCCATCAGCCACAGCCAGCTCAATTGTCTGGATGTCCCTGGGATGGGAGGTTTGGCCTGTGCCTCTGAGAGCGACGGAGCACTTGTTTCTCAACCCCACCTCAATAGTTCAAGCTGTAAACGAGCTGTGTAGGGAACTAATGCTTTTTCGTTGTCCTCAAATATTTCTTTCTTTCTCTTTAAGAAACATTTCAGTGTGGGATAAACCGCTGCTGGCCTTGGTAGATTTGTGGTGCACATTTGATCAGTAATCTTAATACTTGTGTTGTTCTTCTCTATATTATGTGATTGATGGTATGTCTTACAGGTGCAGTCTAAAAGTAGCCTAAGAATAAATGGCAAACTGATAGATTGTCTGCCTTCAGTGGGGTTTTGTTTGCAGAGGTAAATTAATTTTAAGAATAAAACTGAGAATGCTTAATAGCTGCTGTTTTGGTCCTTGATACTGAGAGGTGTGTTTAACTATATGGTTTTGAGATTTATATCTGAGAGAAGAAAGCCACTTCCTTGCCAGGCAGCTAAAATAATGGACTGCTCAGTGAGTTTCTTTTCTGGGTAGATTCTGTGTGCCCTTGCAAATTTATAATTCTGCAACACCTAAGCTACTGGCTGATCCCTCTTGGAGCTACATTCCTATTTTTCCCTTCTTCTCATACCCAGGAACCTCTTTTCTTCCTTGTTTTGCCCAAGCCTCTTTACTTCTGATGCAGTTGCATCTATCCCCACCCACTCCTTTTTCTCCCCCTGCTTCGTTCAGCTTTCTTGCTATTTTGTTTACTGTATTTATCACCTATTCTATCAAGTCTACACTTGCTACTGCAGACCTTAATAATCAGTGCTTTTTATAGAACAGTGGAATGACCAGATTCAAACTCTCCCCAGTCCTGTCAGCTTTCCCCCTTCTATGGGGCTATTCACCATATAGCATGCTTTTCCCTCTTCCTGTGTATCTGGTGACAATACAGGACAAATATCCCTGTAACTGAAGATGGCAGAACCAGAGAATTCACGTCAGAGGGTTGAAACAAAAAAGAATGGGGGGGGGGGGTTAAAATGGCAAGCATAATTCCATGTAAATAAGTGTAAAGTGATGCATGGGGGGGGGTTCTTCATTTCACATGGCGGTGACTGACCAGCAGCAAGACCGTGAGATCATAATGCATAGCTCACGGTAGATGTTGACCCAGTGTGTAGCGGCTGTGGGGGGAAAAGCAAAATTGAAGTGCTAATATCATAATGTTGTAATACCAATCTCTGGTGTGACCACATTTGGAATATTGTATAAAGTTCTGGTTACCTCCCAATGAAAAGGAGCTGGAAAAGGGGTAATCAAAATAATGAAGGGGATGGAAGAACTCGCCTAAGAAGAAAGTTTACATCATTTGGGGTCTTATAGTTTAGAGAAAATGTGAGTAAGAGGAGACATGATAGAAGTGTATGAAATTATGCCTGGCAAGGAGAATGTTGATAGAGAGAAGCTTTTCTCCCTCTCTTATAGCACCAGAACTTGTGGCCTTTCAATGATGCTGAATGTTGGAAGATTCAGGACAGATAAAATGAAGTATTTCTTTACTAGTGCATAATTAAACTGTAGAACTAATGGGGAGGCAGTGATGGCCACCAACTTGGAGGGGTTTACAAGAGTCAAAGTCATGGAGAATAAGGCTATCAATGGCAACTGGCCAGAACGGCTGTACTCTGCCTCCACAGTCAGAGGCAGTATGTTCCTGAATACCAGTACTGTAGCTGGAAACTGCAGGAGGGGAAGAGTGCTGGTATCCCACAATATGTTTTTACAGGATAAGGTAGTCCCATCATTAGTTCTTTCCCTGCTGCTTGTTTTAGTTGCTCTGCTTCTAAAATTCCTTTTTTTATTAAATGTTTGGATTGATTTTTGTGTGTGTGAAATGAAGATAAATAAGGTTGAAATGAAGCTAAAATAATAGAAAATAGACGGTATTAGTCATTTGGACTACTCGTCTGTCAATAAATTGCTTGATTTGGCTCATTAGTTAAGAAAATGGGAATTTATACTGCAATAAATTTTAGGAATAGCAGATCTACAAATATACGGCGTGTGAGGGTTAGATAATGACATTCTTGTTTCTTGCAGTAGTTTAATGTATGTAAGGAAAACGCAAACATGCCAGTGATAGCAGTTTATGGCTGTTAGGGTTTGTCAGATTGTAAAGGCAACATTAATGCATCATCCGCAGAAGGAAAATTTCAATGATGGTAAATTAGTGGGAGGGGTCATAACGTAATGATGGAGCACAAGCTTTGCACGTACAAGGTTCCAGGTTCTACCCCTTTCACCTCCAGATAATTTAAAGCTCCATTTTAGCAGTGGTTTCAGTATAAGCCATTTTGTGGTCTTGTGCTAAAGGCCTTACAGTGGTACCTCGGGTTAAGAACTTAATTCGTTCCAGAGGTCTGTTCTTAACCTGAAACTGTTCTTAACCTGAAGCACCACTTTAGCTAATGGGGCCTCCCGCTGCCACCGTACCGCTGCTGCGCGACTTCTGTTCTCATCATGCAGCAAAGTTCTTAACCTGTGTTAGCGGAGTCTGTAACCTGAAGCGTCTGTAACCCAAGGTACCACTGTATTTGTACATCTAGGTATCATCAAGGAAGAGGTAGCACCATATGAGCAGTTCCTAATGTGGTTGAGCTGCAGTTTTTCAACCAGGGCAGTCCACCCCCCCCCTCCACAAAGTGGTTATGTCAGGGTAAAAATACCCAAGCCATGTAAGTAGACATCTGTTCAAATGGCTTCCTGTGTGGTATTGCCACCATGTAGCTTCTAGTGGCAGGTTGTGTATGAATTAAAATATAAGAAAAGTGGAACAAAGAAAGATTGTTTCCTAGTTTGGGGTGGTGGTTATTGTTACCTTCTTCTGTTACATGTGCTTTGAGATCATCTTCAAAATAGGTTAGGGTAGATATTAACGTTTCCTTGAGAGGGGAAACTCTTTTTTTCGTTGACTCCAGCTGACACTAAGGCTTTAACTAGAATCATGTCCAGCCTGGTCTTTCCTACTTGTGAGCAAGCAATTCAAAACAGCAACAATTTAGGCTTGAAAAGTGGATCTGCTGGCTTGCAATATAAAGAATGCAAAGAGAGCCAGTGTGGTGTAGTGGTTAAGAGCGGTGGACTCGTAATCTGGGGAACCGGGTTCGCTTCCCCGCTCCTCCACCTGCAGCTGCTGGGTGACCTTGGGCCAGTCACACTTCTTTGAAGTCTCTCAGCCCCACTCACCTCACAGAGTGTTTGTTGTGGGGGAGGAAAGGAAAGGAGAATGTTAGCTGCTTTGAGACTCCTTAAAAGGGAGTGAAAGGCGGGATATCAAATCCAAACTCTTCTTCTTCTTCTTCAGATCTGAACTAGCTGTATAAAAATATTCAAGCTTGTACATCATGCATGTGTTTCTGCAGAAGGAGCTGGTATATTTGCTGCTAATTTTACTTGTGCTTAAGCACTTCTCCAATTGAAACAGAAGCTGGATGCATTTTACAGGGTGATATGTGTACCAATATTTTGGCATTCTAGAATGATGTGTATGCCAAGCCAAGTTTTTTTTTTAAGTATATGGTTCAGAACTCGCTGCAGGCCTACACTCAATACAGTTTATTAATGGTGGTTCTTGTGCTTTTCACTACTGATCATCATAGCCTCAAAATGACCAGACGTATCAGGAGACATCTAATCAATCAAAGCACTTCATACATTTATTCTTCCTGTAAATTCATCCTATTTTATCTGCTAAGTCTACTGGCAGGAGAGAGGAATGTGGTAATACTTTAACAGGGACAGGGCCTTTGTTCAGTGCACTAAAAGCATGACTGGGAAGAATGACAGATGAAGAACTCTTGTTGGATGAAGTTCTTTAGATGGCTGACTGGCAGATCAATGCCAAGATCGGTAAAGGGTTGCTGGAGTAGTGCAGTTGGAGTGTGAAATCCAGCTGAAATTCCTTCCTGTAGGAAGGAAATCAACTTGTTAATGGACAAGTCACTAACTGTTAATAGATTTGTTAATTAGCCAGAGGGATAACCTCTTAATGATTTAGACAGTTTGATGTATTAATTATTTCACACTACTCCAATATACTCTGCTATACTGCCTTCCCTTACTCTTAAAAAAAAGTCACTACAAAACCATAAAGATACACTGGGAAAACTCACTTTTCTTGGTCGCTTATTACACCCAGGGCTCCTTTGGGAGGAAAGATGGGATGTAACTTTAAGGAAATAAAACATGGGGGATGATTGTATTAACTTGAGGAGAACTTTCAGCAACAAAATCTCATACAGAAATAAGAGAATCTGCCTACGTAAACAGTAAGAAGAATCAATTTTGACTTAATTTATAAAATCTAATTTAAAAAATTATATTTATACAGCATGCCTGTGTGTATTACTGTGTATTACATATGTCCTGTTTCCAAAGTTCAAGGGTGAGTGCCGTTGTGTAGGTGCTCCAATACTACAGCAGCCCTGATAGTTGCTTACAAACTTACCATGAGAAAATCCTCAATCTTCCAAGGCAGTCTGTTAAAGAATGTCTACATACCATCAGGAAGCTCTTAGTAGAAACCTTATAATTTTACTCTGCTTGGTTTGGGGCCTACCCACTAGAACAAAAGAAAACACATTTGGTGCAGCATCTATGAGAGTTTTTGAAGATTGCCTCTCACTTGTCTTTTTGCTGAGCTAATAATATCCAATCCCTTCAACCATTTCTCCAAGACATGGTCTTCTAACCTTCTTTGTTGTTCTCCTCTTGGCATGCTGCAGTTTGTTGATATCAATGTTGTTTTGATATGAGTGTTGACAAATATCTGAAGAAGTGTGCATGCACACGAAAGCTCATACCAAGAACTAACTTAGTTGGTCTTTAAGGTGCTACTGGAAGGAATTTTTTTTGTTTTGACAAATATTCTAAGAGGTGTTTCTGTATCTGAAGAAGTGTGCATGCACACGAAAGCTCATACCAAGAACTAACTTAGTTGGTCTTTAAGGTGCTACTGGAAGGAATTTTTTTTTGTTTTGACAAATATTCTAAGAGGTGTTTCTTGAGCAGCCAGGAAAGTAGAACTAACAATCAGTATACATTGGAATATATGAACTGAAATATCCAGCTGATCCAAACAGAGCTGCACAACAGTTTATATGCTATAATAAAATGCATCTCCCCTGTCAGGTTATTTCCTGAGTTATTAAAGTACAGTGGTACCTCGGGTTACATACGCTTCAGGTTACAGACACTTCAGGTTACAGACTCCACTAACCCAGAAATCGTGCTTCAGGTTAAGAACTTTGCTTCAGGATGAGAACAGAAATCATGCTT
Source organism: Podarcis melisellensis (assembly GCF_964234715.1). Classification (NCBI taxonomy): domain Eukaryota; kingdom Metazoa; phylum Chordata; class Lepidosauria; order Squamata; family Lacertidae; genus Podarcis; species Podarcis melisellensis. The sequence continues at coordinate 51,896,841 of NC_138530.1, forward strand.
TGGTGGTGCTGCGGCAGCAGGAGGCCCCATTAGCTAAAGTGGTGCCTCAGGTTAAGAACAGTTTCAGGTTAAGAACGGACCTCCGGAACGAATTAAGTACCCTGTAAGCATAACTAAATTAAAAATAATTTTCATTATTATTCCTTCTCTTTATTTACCTTATAATACTGTAATACTGGCTGGGAGGGTGTACAAGTAGATATATTAAAGCAGCTCCAATTACTCTGAAAGGTCACTTTTGTACTTTGAACACCAGGCAAATAATGGTAACATTTATGTGACTAAAAATTGCTTCCCCGCCCCCCCCCCGCAACTAATGCATATTGAAATGATGCTCTAGGTTTTATACTATCGTCACACTTCTTCATTAGTTTTCAGCTCATAGCACATCTGAACGAACTTCAGCGGAAGACATGGCATAAATGCCACGTGGGATTTCAATTAAATGCCCCCCTCCGCGCCACCAATTTTGGTCCATCATTGCCAGTCATTCTTTCTTGTGCTTCCAAAGTCCGTCAAAGTAATTGTGTTTGTGTGTATATGTATATGTGTGTGTGTGTGTGTATTAGTTGAAATTGGGCATTCTCTTCCAATTCTGTTTTCTTTTATCGAAGATTTTACTACCCTGGGAGATATGTATGAATAAATTTGCCTGTAATCAAATTAAATATTAATGGCTTCAAAATGGGCACAATAGAGATCTTGTTGTACAAGACTAATCAGGACTAATTAGTACATTGGCCCTTTGAAAAGCACAGAAATAAAAAAGGGGGGCAGGTAACCCCCATGTTGAGCTGCCTTATTGCTATTTCCCAGTAGGCAGTTGAGAAGAAAGCTATTACAAATCCAGTTTTGTGTTTATCAGCTACCATAATTTATACTATCTGGGCTGGATTCAACTAGCATGTTTCTGCTATCAGAAGCCAGCACAAGGACTCTCATAAGTGCAACAGGGCTACCCCTTCTCCCAGCATTCCTTCATCTCCCCTAAATCCACTCTTCAGAGTCAGTACAATTCCCATAATATTAAATTCCCAAATATTAAATTGATGTAGCATTTATTTAGAGAATAAATGCTGGATTTGTATTATAGCCATTATATGGTCATCTTGTAGATATTTAAATATTAAGTTGTAACGTCAGCTCTGGGGTGTAAATTTTCCACTTGTATCTTAGGGGCTTAATAAGTAGTGTACATTTATATAAACGCTTACAGCTTGAGCAGCAATGGTCATGTTTGAATATTCATATTTTGGGTTAATACTATGAATTAGACTTTTGCCTGCTTATACAGCCCATTTGCTCCACACTTCATGGTTTAGGATTCTATATTTCTGGCTTGTTCCAAAGCTGGTAACCATAGTTTCCTATTTTGGCTGAAACAGGAAACAGAGAGTTCCTTACTTATTCAACAAGCCAGAAATATAGAATCCTAACCTGTGATTCCAAATTAATGATCCTTTCTTACTCTGATGCTGTAGTTTCTAGGTATGGAGTGAGAAACTATGGTTATTTAGTTGCTTCCTGGGTTAACTGTAGTTCGTCACAACTACAGTTTTGTGTGGACAAAAGATCTATGCACATCTTGGCTTGTGAGATGATATCATTATATGAACCATTGAGATTTGTCCTCAAAGTGTTATGGAAACATTTTAGGCCAACTACCTAATTTCATTGAAGTGGACTGCCAGGCTTCTTCTGTTTAGGTAAGGGTGTGTGTGCAAAGTCACTATCAATGAAGATACACTGAACACAGGACAGAATATGCTGCTAGTTGTAATCTTCTGAAAGAGAGGTTAAGCATAACACTTAAACACACAAAGTAATGTTTAGGAATTTATGGCTCTGTAAATTTAGACCAGCCTAGCTACCAGGACAAAAACTCTCATCTACATTAGCATAAGGTCTGCTTTCCTGAACATCTCTACTCCCTGCAAGATTCATTATCAGATCTCTCTACCTCAGATCAACACAGAGAATATAAAGCATGGTAAAGATTTTCCCTTCAGTTTCTAACTATTTGCAGCTGTCTCCAGTGTGAACTTGTGAAGAAGCCAAAAATAAGGTATCTGTTACTCATAAGTTTGCAAATGTTTGTTCTCCATATTGATCCTTTATCTTTCCCCTTAGTTTCTCCCTGTAATTTATGCCTACCCACAATCTAAGCATTGGCACCACTTCATGAAAGCTAATAAGTTGGTGGTTTGTTTTTCCAAACCTCTGCTTCGTGCACTAGACGGTTTGGGGTTTTATGAATATGCATCCCCTTTTGCTTTTAGAAATACTTTGAAGACAAAAGGTGTTCCTGACACATCTTTGAACCTTTGCTGTGTTGTTCTGCAATTCATATTTTACATTTGAATGATTTACCTTTATTACAGTTAATTGGTTCCCACGTGTACAGCAACTGAATATATCATTACATAGCAAGTAATTTCCCCTCATATTATACTGTTGCCTGTGAATAGAATTATATATATATTCATTCAAAGGCATTGTGTCTTCCACCACAGAAAAGCAAAATCATTTCCTATGACAGTCAATTTTATCATGTTACCAAAACCAACAGCCACAAGATCAAGCCATCTCTTTTCTTGTTAGCCTTGTGGCTCCCTAAAGTACATATTCATCTAAATGTGGCATAACTATGCTATTTCGCCGCCCCATCCCAAAAAACCACACCAAACGTGGTGGTTTGGATTTTATCAGGAATTTCCTTTGATAATAAGAACTGTTTCCAAGTGATGGCTTGTTCATAAAATGTGCCTTGGTCTCATTTGTGCAGAAGGTGACAATTTTGTATTCTTGAACTTGCTATTTGAAAGTGACCATTTTGGCTGATTATTTGAAACAGTATGTGGAATTGTAGCATTCACCTCTATTCATCCATTTCGACAAACATTTCATGCCTACTATTCTCCCTAGGTTCTCTCTCTCTGTTTTTTCTCTTTCTGTTTTGAGCTCCCCAGACTTCTGGAGTGTCCTTCTTCTCCCTTGGCTGATCTGAATAGTGCCAGCAGCCATATGAAAAGAAGTTCATAAATAGTTCAGTTGTTTTGATGCTTTCAAGAGCAGAAAATCTATAGAACGTAGCACAGCTGAACTCAGGGTTTAATAATAATAATAAATAATAATAATGATAATAATAACAGCAATACTTCATTGTTATACCACTTTATATTTTTAAGGAAAAAAATTTCAAAGCTGTTTACAACCTACATTAAAACTTCATCTAAAATAACCCAGAAAGAAACATTGCAGAAGAAAGTCAAATATAAAGTATCTATTCAAAGCAACATAAGCAACAGAAAGCTAAAATATTATCTTAAAGATTTCAAAATAAAACATTACAAAGGTCAACTAAACATTAGCAGAACATTGCCTTAAACATTTCAAAGGAAAATATTACTAAAAAAAGTCAGACATTTAAAACAGCATAATTAACCAGAATAAAATATCATAAGCATAGAAGATATCTGCTACTGTTGCTGCCAGTGGTGGTTTATGGTGGTCATTGGCTGTGGAAGCTAAGATTTGGTGACTTGGGTCAGCACTAAGAGGCAGCCAAGATCGTGTCTGCCCTCTTCATCAGCCTCAGCTTTTGTAGCTGGAGTCAGTCAGGACCCTGCTCTCCCAAGCCAGGTGGAAAGAGGCTAGCAAGGCAGGGAGCAGGTCTTCCAGGTCTCACAGCCAAGATGGGTGGCACCTCAATCAATGAATGTTCTCCACAGTTTTAAAATGACATCCTGAATTGGCCCTTGGTTGTTCTAGACCAGGGGTCAGCAAACCTTTTCAGCAGGGGGCCCTCAGACCTTGTGGGGGGCCAGACTATATTTTGGGGAAAAAATATGAACGAATTCCTATGCCCCACAAATAATCCAGAGATGCATTTTAAATAAAAGGACGCATTCTACTCATGTAAAAACACACTGATTCCCGGACCGTCCACAGGCCGGATTTAGAAGGCGATTGGGCCGGATCCGGCCCCCAGGCCTTAGTTTGCCTACCCATGTTCTAGACCCGTTTGGGTCTTTTTCTCATCAAAAAACCAGATGAAGAAAAACTTTGTCTAGAAAGTATTGCTTCCAACTCAGGCTGCTGGTGCAGCTCACACAGAAGAACACACATATGTTCACCCCAATATGGAAAACTAACATTTCTGGGAGAAAGAAACCTCCCCCTAGACCTGGGTTTATGCCAGTCTTCTTTTATCTCAGGAACTGCAATGCTTTGAATTCTGATTCTTATATATTCGTCCCATGTAGATCCCTTCCAATCGGGATTCAGGCCTCACCATGGGACTGAAACTGCCTTGGTCGCGCTGGTTGATGATCTCCGGCGGGCTAGGGACAAAGGTGAGAGCTGTTTCCTAGTTCTGCTGGATCTCTCAGCGGCCTTTGACACCATCGACCATAACATCCTTCTGGACCGTCTAGAGGGGCTGGGAGCTGGGGGCACTGTTATACAGTGGTTCCGCTCCTTCCTCCTGGGCCGTGTCCAGAAGGTGGTGGTGGGGGGTGAGTGTTCAGACCCCTGGGCTCTCACTTGTGGGGTGCCTCAGGGTTCTGTCCTCTCCCCCATGCTTTTTAATATCTATATGAAGCCGCTGGGAGAGATCATCAGGGGGTTTGGACTGGGTGTTCATCAGTATGCAGATGACACCCAGCTCTACCTCTCCTTTAAATCAGAACCAGTGAAGGCGGTGAAGGTCCTGTGTGAGTGCCTGGAGGCGGTTGGAGGTTGGATGGCGGCTAACAGATTGAGGTTGAATCCTGACAAGACAGAAGTACTGTTTTTGGGGGACAGGAGGCGGGCAGGTGTGGAGGATTCCCTGGTCCTGAATGGGGTAACTGTGCCCCTGAAGGACCAGGTGCGCAGCCTGGGAGTCATTTTGGACTCACAGCTGTCCATAGAGGCGCAGATTAACTCTGTGTCCAGGGCAGCTGTCTACCAGCTCCACCTGGTACGCAGGCTTAGACCCTACCTCCCCGCAGACTGTCTCGCCAGAGTGGTGCATGCTCTAGTTATCTCCCGCTTGGACTACTGCAATGCACTCTACGTGGGGCTACCTTTGAAGGTGACCCGGAAACTGCAATTAATCCAGAATGCGGCAGCTAGACTGGTAACTGGGAGTGGCCGCCGGGACCACATAACACCGGTTCTGAGAGATCTGCATTGGCTCCCAGTACGTTTCCGAGCACAATTCAAAGTGTTGGTGCTGACCTTTAAAGCCCTAAACGGCCTCGGTCCTGTATACCTGAAGGAGTGTCTCCACCCCCATCGTTCAGCCCGGACACTGAGATCCAGCGCCGAGGGCCTTCTGGCGGTTCCCTCATTGCGAGAAGTGAGGTTACAGGGAACCAGACAGAGGGCCTTCTCGGTAGTGGCGCCCGCCCTGTGGAACGCCCTCCCATCAGATGTCAAAGAGATAAAGAATTACCTGACGTTCAGAAGACATCTTAAGGCAGCCCTGTTTAGGGATGTTTTTAATATGTAATGCTGTATTGTTTTTAATACTGATTGGGAGCCGCCCAGAGTGGCTGGGGAAACTCAGCCAGATGGGCGGGGTATAAATAATAAATTATTATTATTATTATTATTATTATTATTATTATTATTATTATTATTATTATCTACTGCAGATACCTTTAACAAGTTTTTTTTGGGGGGGGGGAGAGAATCACTTCATTTCAACTATGTTTTTTCTCCGATTTCCCCCAACAATTTGAGACAACAAAGGAAGTGCCCTCCTGCTGAATCAGATCAAAGGCCTGCCTCGTCCAGCATCTTGTTTCCTGCAGTAGCCAACTGCATGCCTGTGAGAAACCCCCAGGCAGGATATGAGCGCAGAAGGCTTCTCACGCTCACGTTCCCCAGTGGCTGGTATTCTTGAGGCATGCTGTCTCTGATTCTGGAGGCAGCAAGTAGCCATTATGTTTCTTAGCATTATTCTCCATGAATCTGCCTAATCCCTTTCACCAAGCGATCTAAGAAGGAGGTTGTCATCCCATCTCATCTTAGTGGATTCCAAAGTTTTGACTGCTCAGTGTGAAGACCTACTTTCTTTTGCCTGTCCTGAGATTCTCTCCCCATTCCGTTTTATTAGATGACCCTGCATTTTAGTATTATGACAGAGGAAGAAAAACTCTCTTTCCTCTTTCTCTACACAGTGCAGACTTTTATAAGGTTACTTATCTTTTATAAGCTTCCTCATCCTTTTTCTAACTCTTCTTCCCCCCATGTTAAAATTTCTTTGTATGGGAGTAGCTATAGACCCTGAACATTTTGGTTGCTATTCTATGCACCTTTTTCAAGCGACATCCTTTTTTGAGACACTGCGAAGAGGCTTCAATGCAACATATGATTAATGGAAACATGCAAGAATACAGTTTGGGGGGCCCTGCACTGCATTTCAGAACCTCTATAGTTCATGTCAAATTTAAAGATGAAATGCAAAGTGCCAGATATAATAACAACATCCCACTCTGTCCTTCAAGATAATGTTGACTAGCTGGCAGTGAATGTTGCACAGTGTTGCATTCTGAGTTTTCCCATGAGAAGGAATCATGGTCTTAAGCCTTGATATGTCATTTGATATGTTCCTTCACTGCTCAAGCTGATTTGCTGGGAACAAAGAATCTCATTTGTTATAAGTGCTCCAGCGTGAGGAATCCTTGCAGCGGGGCAGAAATATTTTCTTAATATATGCTGTCAATTAAGAAGCAAAGAACCTGCCCATTAGTCACAGGACAGTACGGAACACCACTGTAAAGATGATTTCATCCGCACATTTTTTTCTTTAGTTGCATTCACAGTTTCATTAAACAACACACAGACAACGAAAGAACTAACATGACAGCACATGGCAAACTGAGAAAGACAAGAGCAGTAAGTTCTGTATGATGAAAACTTGACACTTGTCTTCTTCTAGGCTGCACATGAAAGAGTCTGTTACTGTTATTTATTTTGTATTTGAAATCCCCAACCAAAAGATAACACTGTGATGAAAGCAGCAAGGCTCTGATAATAAAAAATAAAAAATGGAATTATTTTGTGCTGTTGACGGCCTATACCATGTTTCCCATGTCATCACAGTTAGCTTCAGAAGACAAAGGGGGTCTAATATGATGAATCTTGATGGGTTTCTAACTGCCTTGGGAGACCTTCTTGGCTTAGCCTTTGGCAAGGCACTTGTCGCCTTCCCTGGTGAGAAGTTCAGGATGTTTCTTGGCACCCTTCCCAACATCAGAATGCAAGCCCCAATGAAGGAATCCTTTATGGGCAGCCATCCCCTACCGTGTTATCATTTCAACCCGATTCACTTTCATAGTGTTATGAAAAAGAAATACATTCTTCAGTGGCCCCTGTGGTGAAGAACCAGCTTCAGCTGTTTCGTCAACAGTGCCTTTTCCTGGACAGGGATCATTTGGTCATTGCAACATATGTGTTGGGGACCTCATATTTAGAATATTGTCATGCACATGCTTTGGGGCTTCCCCTATGGTTGGTCCAGAGGCTGCAGTTAGTATAGAATGCCGTGGCCCAGGCAGTGAGTGGTACTCTTTATCGGATGCACATCACACCAGTGCTAAGAAATCTGCACTGACAGCCTTAAAACTACCAAGCCACTTTTAAGATCGTGTGTGTGTGTGTGTGTGTGTGTGTGTGTGTGTATAATGTTTTTGCACATGTTTTCCAAACATAACATCCCATCTTATACAATATAACAAACATTTGGCTATCGCAGCCTAGGACTTCTGTCAACCTTGACTAATGGTTTTCTAACTTAAGATCCTGTTACTTTCATACAAAGTCCTCAACAACTTGGGAGCAGGTCACCTGAAAGGCCATCTTCCCCTCCGCTGCCTAGTAAGGGCATTAAGATCTTGCTTAGTTTTGTCACAACCTAATGATTATCAGCTTGGGCTTTTCCACAAGTGTTGTGGAATGTTCTCCCTGCTGAAATAGGGAAATCCCATTGGTTTTAGCATCCCACCATCTCTTGAAGACACACTTGCTTAGGCAAGCATTTCCTTGATCTTCTCACTTGAATCTCCTGCTTTGGTGGTTATTTTAACTGTTTTTAACTGTTAGACTATATTAATGGGCTTGTTTATTATATATTTTAATTATGAATGTTTTAATGAAGCTGTTTTACTATGGATTTTAATTATGGGCAGCTGTAGCTTTATACATAATTGGTTTTATTTTCATTATTTTGCTGTGAGCTTTTATTTGTTTGTGAACCACCTTGGTATTTCTTCTTGAAATGAAAGGCAGTATATAAATTATTCTAATAGTAATGTAGTAGACAGGATTGTGTGTGGCTTGGTAAGACAGAGGCACAGTACATTAAATTCAGTGTGAAAAGCTGCAAGTTTGACTTGGAATCAGATCTTTCATAAGGGCTGTGTTCTGATCAGCCCCGGGCCCACCAATCTCATTCCTTCTCTCTGTATATGGGTGGGAAAGAAGAACTCTGGATGTACTGACGGGTAATTTCAGCACAAATTCTGCTGCTGGAGATTGCACAAGATGTGAGGTGAGATTAGAAGCTCCAGAGCTTTTAATAGGAGCTGTGGGAGAAGAGGAATCGTGGGAGTAGAGAAATACATTTCCACTGACCCCTCAAACTGCTTTTGCAACACAGAAAGGTTTACAAAGACATGAAGCAAGAGAGGAGGAGGGCTATATAGGTATAGTTTTGTTTTAAGAAGAAATTGGGTACCTGTGCACACTAGTTTGTGCATGGATGCTCCCTTGGATTGACTCTCGAATGCAGTGGTTCATAACAATTGACGATGATCTAGTTTCTGAGTGCCCTGGCCCAAAGGGCTACAGGGTTTCATTTGTTTGTTTGCTTTTGTTTTTGGTTAAAGAAACGACTGTGATCTGCTTTTGACACAAGGAACCTTTTTTAAAATTAAAAATGAACACATTTGTTACGATGTTAATTAAAATCTCATTCCTGTTTGTTCTTCAGTACTGCTTTATCAATTTAGTTTTGTTTTGTAATGATAAAATGGGATCTCTGCAGACTAATTGAAAGTGGCAACAAATTCTCTATCAAATATATTAGTTCATTCAGCTCCATTAGTTCCATTAGTGGATTTCCATTTCCCAGTGGAGCTCCCAGAACCTCTGGAGATGTCGCTGAATTATAATTCGTGTGTGCTATTTAATAATGCTCTCTCTCAAAAATTACACTGAGTTTAGTTATTGCATTATAAATAATAAGGCCTACATCAATGTGTTTCTGAGCTCTTTGAGTTAAATCATTTTCAAGCTTAATTGGTGGTTATGTTCTGTTCCCTTAAAGAAACAGAAACATGGCATCCTTTACAAACAGGAGGACTGCTTGTATGCCAGGCCTTAGATAGCAAAAACTGACATCCCAGGCCCAAATGCATTTGGGCAAGGTCCAAACATCTTCTCAGGCTCACACTATGGGCTTCCATCAGTCCTGTGAAAGTGTGATTCTCTCCCTTGTTTCAGTTGCTTGACCACCCCCCCACCCTTTATGATATATCTCAAACTGCTGTCAGAATTAACTTCCGTTTCAAGAGCAGATTGCACTTCATTAATTTTTCTTTCAATAATTTATACTCTGCTTTTCAAGTCCAAAAATAAATGCAAAGTGGCTCACATATCGGGGTCAATAGAACATAACTACACATTGCATTGTTGTTAGGCTGGGGGGTGGGGAAGGGTGCTGTTTGTCTGGGGCCTAGCTTGTGACATGGAATCCAGGTGTGACAGGTTAAGGGATGAACACATGAGCCAGGGGCAGGGACATGGACATGAAGGTGCTGGTTATCAGGTTATGGATCATACAAAAGGAATTGGAGGGCAAGAGGCAGGAGACAAGAGACAGAGGTTGTATGACATGAGGAAACAGGGAAGGGCAAGGCAGGGGTCAAGAGAGGCTGTGTGGTATTACTCAGAATAGCCGAGAAGAAAGAGTTTTACAGATAGGATGGCCACTTACCTTTACAAAGAAGAAGAAACACATCACCTAAAATTATTAGCATAGACGCAAATCCTGAAAGTTGTGTCAAGTGAATGCAGAAAACCATGTATTTTATTTTGTGCCTGTTCCTCTGGAGCCTCCATGAGTTCAGCAGGCTTCTCTTTGCATCCTCCAATGTCCAGAAAGTGGCAAGATTGGGCATGGAAACACAGTGCCCATTTGTTTCACATGATACTACTCACATGGGAGAATGAACATCTGAACAGGGCTTCTTTCTTTAATTTTTGTTAGGTACAGCTGAATGCAGAGAAGTTGGATTTTGAAAGATAATGCTGGCTGACAATTATATTGCGCAGATACATTCTTCTAAATTAAGAATGCTGACAGTATTCTGGATCCAAAGTGCTCTCAGATCATTGATAAATTGCCTGCCTGTTCTTGATTAAAGTTTGCTCCCGAGTTTTCTTTTGACTGCTTTCTCTACTGATGAAAATCATAAAACAATGAATCATGAACGTCTTGTAGAAACTTCCCACAATCCGTAGCGGAAATTTGGAATCCATATTGCTAAATTAGGAACTATAGATGAGAAAAATGCCCATTTGCCCTCTTAGAACAGAATCTTTATCTGCCGCCCCCCCCCGCCTCAAAATATTACCTCAGCCTTTCATATTTAATTGTGTACAACTTTTGTGTTTGGAAGCAGGCTGCAACATATTTGCTTTTCAGCATAGAAACAATGTGACCAAAATGATACATAAAATTAAACATTGATTTGGAAAACTTGAAAAATTATCTTAAGGCACAGTTTAAATTTTTTAATTTTTGAAATTGAACAACTAGCAACATGTGGTGTTTTTATTTTTAAAATGCAGGGCTTTTTTTCAGGGAGAACTCACAGGAACTCAGTTCTGGCACCTCTCAGGTGGGTGGCATTGCCATTCTAAGGGAACAAGGGAGGTGTTCATGGTGAGTTCCGGCACCTCTGTTTCTAGAAAAATATCGCTGAAAAATGTATACCACACTTTCCCTCTCCCATCAAAAAGAGTTGCTGCAAGCAGTTTACAAGTAGAAAGGTTTTTTAAAAACCACCCAGCCACTGAAATGCGAATTACCTAACCAAAAATGATAGCAAAATGCACAGAGAGAGCAGCATTCAGATTCAATTCCTTAAGCAGCAATGAAAGCAAAAGCTTCTTTACAAAGAAATGTTTTCAGTTACTGAATTACAGAACGTTTTCTGTAAAGAAGTGTCAGTGTCTGAATTCCAGTGTATCTGGCTAGGAGAGACTAAGCCTTGATTTCAGCATGATGCAAGGGATGTGCCCTATTTCAATTGGGTGCATCATTTGCTCGTGCAGCAGCAGCATGGTAGGAAGCTGTGGCCTGAGGGCCAGTTCACGCTGAAGGCAGGTGCATGGATGCTGTGCTACAGGGATGGGGAAACTTTTTCAGCCCAAGGGTTCCATTCTCTCCTGGGCAGCCTTCTGGGGACCACATGCAGGTGGTTGGTGGAGCAGTGAACATGAATTTTACTTTGGTACCATAGATTAATTTCTTTTCTCTTCTCTGATCCATGCAAATCATGTCCATGATCAGATTTCAAAGACACATTCTAACCCACCAAAACCACTCAAGGGCAGTGGGTACATTGCAGGACCAGAGAGGGGGTGTGGTATGGGCGGTGTCAAGAGGGCAATGTTTGGTCTCTGGGCTTGAGGTTTCCCTTTTCTGACATACAGGCAAGCACACATAAAGTGTTATTTAAATAGGGCATAAGAATAGTTCAGTGCTTTAACTGCATTGGTTTCTGGTGCAGCTTGGCCATGCATGCTAACAGTTCATTTGTTCTTTATTGGCTGTGTGAAATGACATCATCAGAGTCACTAACTTCTTGGTTTGGAGTATGAACTGTGGCACTTTGTATTCCAAGTGACACATTGCAGCTCTAGGTTCTTACCCTGATTGGATTACAGTGGTACCTTGGGTTAAGAACTTAATTCATTCCGGAGGTCCGTTCTTAACCTGAAACTGTTCTTAACCTGAAGCACCACTTTAGCTAATGGGGCCTCCCACTGCCACCGTGCCGCCGGAGCATGATTTCTGTTCTCATCCTGAAGCAAAGTTCTTAACCTGAAGCACTATTTTTGGGTTAGCAGAGTCTGTAACCTGAAGCGTATGTAACCCGAGGTACCACTGTACAAAACAAAGAAGAATTCCTCTCCACCTTTCTTTTCTCCTGCCTTTCCACTTACATTGTCTAGTGTCAGCAGAAGTAGGATAGAGGCATGGGCGTACAAGGGAGGGGGGCAGGTGCCCCCCTAGATGAAGTAAAACAATAGAAATACTTAACATACTTAACTAACCAATCATGTCAGTTCTGCCCTCCAACAAAAGTCCCCCCCCTACAAAAAATTATGGCTATGCCCATGGATAGAGGTCTTATGGGAATCTCCCCGGTGCTTTGAATTCTGCTATGGTGGTATACCAGGAGCTAGGGATCCTGTGTTTATGAGTACATCTGAATGGCTCTTGTGTGTATTTACTGCTCACTGGATCTCTCAAACACCCACCTCCCAGAGAGGGACCGAATCCTTGCTGAAAAGTGTTCTTGTTGTGCCTGACTGAGGTGTGACCCAAGGAAATACACACAAACAAAGATTTGGAAAAGGAAGCCTTCATTTATTGAAATGAAAGAATAAAAGGATATAACTCACAGTGCTGTGTTATGACTAATTTATGCACGGCAGCACTAGCATATGTAAATTTTGGGTGCATTTCATTATAGTCCTGACACATTCATAACTCTAAGCTAAATAATTCAAGATGCCCTATGCTAGGAGGAGGAAAAGGAAGGTTTGGGGGCACAAATATGGTATGTATTGTTGTGTTTTTATATTGTAAACCGCCATGTGATCCTCGGCTGAAGGGCAGTACAGTATATAGATAAATTAAATAAATAGGAATAATAATTTGTAATACAAATTTCCAGAGATAGATAATTAAGTTACACCTTTTTCTGGCTCAATGCATAGAAGAGCTCTAAATGGGAAGCAGGAATGGGGTGTTTCATGCTTGCAGGGTTCTCTTGGCTCCAAACCCTGTGGTATCAGAAATCCCTCTTCAAGACTTTGTGGTTTAAATTTAGTGAATGCTGTCCTTGTGAGCCCAGAATGAAAAAGATGTGGTAGAGCTCAAAATAGCAAACCATTCAAAAATTAAAGAAATCTACTTGTAGCTCTAGTAACTACAATATGTGAGGGAGGGGTTTTAGTGACTGCAAAACGAAACATGATCAGTCGTGAAGATGTTTATATTTACTTACTCATCTCCCTGCCCCCTGCCCCAACAGATGTGCATCCTGGCTTCAGCTGCCTTAACAAATTTTAGATAAACTGTAGCATCCTGCTTGTGGTTAATGCTTAGCTGGAATGAAATATTCAACGCAGCAATAGAGAAATTAAAATAATAATTTATTTGTCAGACAAATAAATGATAGACACAGTAGTATATGGTTACCAAAGCTCTGCCCACTCCAGCCCTGATGGCCAGCACTTATATTTCCTCAACCCAGCCCCCTTGCTCCTCCTTTGGCTGCCTCTGTCCAATCAGCCTGGTTGAAATTCCTATTGGCTGTTTGCTAGAACCAATCATAAAAGATACACCCATTTCCTATTACCTTTTATGGGAGACAAAGAGCTATATTTCCTTCTATCCATAAATGGGCTGACAAGTAGCCATATATCTTACATTTGCCTCGACAAGGCACCTTAATTACCAGATCACCTTTTGCCCCTGTTGCCCCTGCATTCCAAAACAAATGGCTAAAACAGATGGCTCATGGTATTACATTCTATCTAAACAGAGATCTTACTATTTACCAACTCTTAATTAGTGTTTTTGCAGCTTGATTGTATTCTGTAATATGTAGGGTCAGTATAACCTTTGCTCCCAGCCTGTAATTCCCTTTTAAAACTTTGAGAAACTTGTCTCCTGCTTCTGCTATAAATCAGGGGGCCCTGTTCAGGAGGATAGACAACTGCCAAAGTACTTAGCCAGCTGCTTTTCTGCCTGGCATGAAACATTTGCAAATCTTTAAGCTCATTTTAAAATACAGACCTTGATCAGATGCCTCAAAACAACCTCGGCTTCTAGTCCTGTCATGAATAACGTATACTTGGTAAAAAAAATCACCTCTAGCCGGTGAGGGGGGAGCATTTTGCCAACAGGACTAGATAAAAATCTTTCAAAGCCTGCATTTTGAGGCCCTTCCTTTGAAACTTGTCAATGTCATTTGCTTGCTGTTAAAGCCAAGGCATCTGCATCATGTAATGAAGTATCAATGGAGAAAAGGGGGAAAGACAAATATTTCCCAGGGTGCACCACATTTTATGTTGGGCACAGTCCAGTGAGATGAACCATAGCTCTGGTGCCATGGGCAATCCTCATACCTGTTAAATATAATTTTTCCAGGCCACCGCTCTCCTTTAATTAGATGCTGGCCCCCTGACAACTGTGTATCCTAGGGCCATTGGCCGCAGGGCCACTTCTAGAGCAGTAGTCCAGCAGACATCAACAGGAAAGTCTATATAGGCTCCCCTGTGGGGTTGGAAGAGGTGTTTGGACCACATTAGACTCTTGCTCATAAAGTGTGATAGAATCTAAATTGAACCCCAGCAAAACTGGGTTATTTATCCTGCCTCTCACCCCTCAGACACAACACTCAGACTCTTGGTTTGAAGAAGCCTGAAAGCTTTATTTTAGAAATCAGCACATGTTCTCAGCATGAACTCAGAATACAGGATACATGGCTCAAAGGTCCATAAGCAGAGTTCTAGGAAACATGGCTAGGTATAAGCAAAGATATTGTCCCAACACTTAACACAGGGCCAAACTTCGGTAATCTTGTGTAATATGGCGCCCTGTGTGAGGCCAAAATTTGGTGCCCCCAAATGGATCTTCTCAATTAAGGATCTTCTCAGTCTGAAGGTAGCCCAGTAAAGGGAAGCTTTTAAAAAAATGTTTAATGTTTTATTATTATTTTATATATGTTGAAAACCACCCAGGCTGCAAATCATGGTTTAGTGCTCTTACTGCATTACTTACACTGAGGCCTAGTTCCCATTGACAGGATAAGCTTATATCTCACTTCATTCAAGCTGTACTCTTGAATATTCTGCTATATAAAATTCATTCCACACAGAAAAGTGAATGCCAAAGAAAAAAGTTCAAGCCAAGTCTTCCCCTTCACATGCCATTTTTTTTTAATGTAAGGATTCCATGCACATCTTCCTTTGGAAACATGGCTGTCATTTGAGCCACCATGTACAGTCTGAAGTGGTACAATCTAGGGACAAGCTGACCACATCCCAGGAGTGTTAGGCCTCTATGGGGAAGGCTGGGAAGGGGAAAAGTTATTGTTGGAAAGAGGTTCCTTGAGCAAGGAACAGGCTGGCTGGATCGTAGCCCAGAAAGACTTCTGGGAGTTTCACAGATCAGCTCCAGTAAAAATTCTAATTAGCAGAAACTATTGAAATTTAATTGAAAAAGATGAGTGATAAATTACATAATTGAAAAGGATTTTGCCTTTATAGAGGTGGGTGAATTATTGGTGCAGAGTGAGACCTGAACAAAATAATAAAGCTGGCCCTATTCAGTATATGTCACCCTTAGTACCTGAAGCTGTTCTGGCTATTAACTTCACTTAACCCCCCACTCCCTCCTAAAAATAATGGGAGTTAATTGATTTTTATTCAGAGTCCACACCACAAAGATTGTGGTTCAGGTTGGCTACAGTCTTATCACAACTTGAGTGTTCCTGTGCATAGACCGAACTTATCATGTTTTCTCTGCTCAGGTTATTTTTGAACTTCATACAGTTCAAAACATCTTCCCCTGTAGTGAGATGTGTGTCTCCAGATACATTAGCATTCACACTTCCCTAGAGAGAAATGCATGTTCCTTCCGAAGTGATTCACACATAGCAAGGAAGCATGAAAAGAGGAAATACAAGTTACTCACACATCTTCTGCTGGACTTTGTTTAAATATACAGAGGTAGCCTAAGATCAGAATGATTCTTATCATCTGAGAAGGGGCATAGCTCAGTGGCAGAGCATCTGCTTTGTATGCAAAGATTCAAGGTTCAACACCCAGCATCTCCAGGTGGGGCAAGGAGAGATCCTTCTCAGAAATCCTGAAGAGCTGCTGCTGCTATTCAATGCAGACAATACTGAGCGCAATGGACCAGTGGTCTGACTCAGTATCAAGGCATCTTCCAATGAAAGGTAGAATGCAGGGGTGCGGGGTGGGGAGGAACTTCAGTTGGTGAAGATTACTAGTGATGTTGAGTCTATATCTGAAAGTATAAACATTGCAGACCCTAAAAAAAATATGAAACCATCAAGCGCCCAAATTCATTAGCTCCAGACGCTGGTTAAATTTCCCTATGAATCAATAGCCCTTCAAATAAAAATTCCACACTCCAGATATACTGCATATTGTAGCCGTATCTTTATGTCCAAATGTAAAAGTGTAAAAGTATTCTGGAGGTCTGTTCTTAACCTGAAGCTGTTTTTAACCTGAAGCACCACTTTAGCTAATGGGGCCTTCTGCTGCCGCTGCGCCGCTGCTGCACAATTTCTGTTCTCATCCTGAAGCAAAGTTCTTAACCTGAGGTACTATTTCTGGGTTAGCGGAGTCTGTAACCTGAAGCGTATGTAACCTGAAGCGTATGTCACCTGAGGTACCACTGTACTTGGAATAGTCCGGTAGCCTCTGAACATGCAGTCTGCCAGGCTCTGAGACAGTACAGAATCATGTAGCAACTGTAGCCTTACGTAATTCCACATTCTGCCACAAGGACTAGCAACTTTGATTTAATGGAAATAGTTTGTTGAATTTCTATTTTATTTCAGGGCACAAGTACTGATATGAAGGAAGTAATGAATTCAGAAAACTAATATGAGGTTTTTCTTTTTCTTTTTTAAGTACAATTAGTGGAATGTATAGCTGCTGCCTGTGTGGGTGGAAGAGAACATCTGTCTTTAATTAAAGAAAGCTTGCAGTGTTAACTGGTCCTGTGGAATACAGAATTGCTAGGGGGGGAATGATACTCTAGAGTGGTATGTGTTCCTGTAAGCAAACACGCTGAGCAAACACTACACGGAAGGCTCCAAGGACATATACGGATGCTGCATTAAATTTGTCATTTTTATCAAGTGAATATTTTCTTCTAGAGGGAAAGGCTTTAATTTGCACTGTGCTGAGCAGGAAGCAATTAATAAAATGCAAGGATGAAGCACATATTGATGGCAAGTGTGACCAAACAGAATTTGTTCCAAGGGCTGTTGTTAGGCCTAGATCTCACTGAGGCAGTAAACGAATCACTGGACTATATTGCTTCAGGCTGCATGTGGGGCCTCACACAAATGCTCCTCCCTCTGTACAATAAGATAACATTCCCCCACTCTGAGGCTTCCTTCTGACATCTAAGTCGCCCTGTGGAGGAAAGGGTTTTTGTATGGATAAGCTTTCTGTTATATGAGTCTCCACCTGCAGGCTCTAAGAGTGCAGCCTGCACAGGTTTACTAACTGAGTGAAAATTAGGCCAAACTGGACTGATGTTGCTATAATACACTTAGAAGGTAAATTGAAATCTAGAAGCCATTGTAGCAGCAGGAATCTTGGGCTTGGGGAGTTGTGAACAGCTGTGCTCCTCCACCCGCCTTTCCTACTTCAGAACATCTTGTAATCCTCCCAGAGAAAGCTTGTTAAATTTATACTGTTCAGCAAGGGATTTTCCCCAAAGGGAAAGCCCTCTAATGCTCAGGAGCCATTGTTATTCAGTTCACTCCTGGATATGTGATTACTAAACTCTAGGGTGTTTAACTGATCAGCATAGGATATGTTATTTGGCATTTTATGGGAGCAATGCAATTTCACGTGGTGTCTTTCAGAAGACAGTCCCTAGATCCTCAACCACGTTGCAAATTGCCAGACAATGGGCAATCTGTTTATAAAATTGCAGAGAAGGTTAGTTCAGATTAGAAGCAGGGCAAACCCACAAGTATATGGAGTGTGTAGAGGTGAAAACATGTTCCGATTAGACAGGGATGCTCTGTTTACTGTGGAGTGGAAACCTGGGACCCAGGCTCCCAAAATGAAAGATGACAGTAGGTTTTTGTACAGTATTAGGTTTCTTCCTGCTTTCTCTGTGTAATAATTAGTACATTCATCAAGGCATATTAAGCAGCTTCAAATTATTTTTCTTGGAGAATACTCTTCTCTTTCATTCATGGAGCTGAGAATTAACAAACTTGTAAATCACGGGGACAGCGGCAAATGCTGGATGCTAGCCAAATTAGGAAATAAGCAATTCCACAGGAAACAAAATTAATATAAATAAATAGGATTGTGTTAAGTAAAATAGGGTTGCATTAATAACCAAATGAAAGCAAGACAGAAATCTGTACTGTCAGAGCACATTTGAAACGTAGCATTAAACTGACATTGCTGCAAGACAAACATGGTCAAATACAAAGTCACAATTTCAGCCTTATGGCCATGCGTGCGGTCCTTTCAAGAAGTGTATTTGCAATGGTATTGATGGGTTTATCCCTAAAGGGCCAGCCATTGCTACACTTGATTTGAGTCTTACACAGTCTGATTTTCTTGGTCACAGCATTAGAAGAGGCAGAGCAGAAGAAAAAAAACAAACCAACCAAGAGAATGCATATTTCTTAATTTAAAGTTTTAGTACATTGCAGAAACTATGGATTGGAACAAAACGTAGCATAATGGGAACAAGTTTCAGCAAACCTCAGGTTTGTGAATTCTCCCCCGCCCCATCCTCTATTAGCTTGGGCTGATGGGAGTTCTAGTCAAAAACACCTGAAAGGCAGCAGGTTGGGAAAGGCTGTTTTGGTGCAACTGCTCAGTTGGTTCCCCAAGCTTAGTATCCCATAATTGTGGCAGTCATTTTTAGTGTAACCCCACTCAATTTATTAAAGATAACCAGGTTTGCCACAGCACAGGCAGACACGTAGTTACTATTCTAATCTCTGATATGCCCACAAGCAGAGGCATAGCGCGCGGGGGGGGGGGGGTGTAGCCAGAGGGGCTGTGACCCCGGGCACATTATTTTGAGAGGGCATGACAAGGCTCTGGGTGCCAGCAACCTGCGATACACCATTGCCCACAAGTTCAGTATTCCAGAATAGCAGGCGTATAATTATGAGAAGAAAAATACAGTGGTACCTCGGGTTAAGTACTTAATTCATTCCGGAGGTCCGTACTTAACCTGAACTGTCTCCGCTGTCCCGGGAAGGCGGGGGGGGGGAAGCAAAGACATTCGCCCCCCGCCGGCCTTCAGAAGAGGTTGGGGGACAGACTGTCCCCGGACCTGGTCTGAAGGCGGTTTCCATAGGAACGCATTGATTGATTTTCAATGCATTCCTATGGGAAACCGTGCTTCGCAAGACGAAAAACTCGCAAGACAAAAAGACTTGCGGAACGAATTAATTTCGTCTTGCGAGGCACCACTGCATATATATACCGTATATTTCATCTGATAGTATAGGATCTTTGGCAAACCAATTATTGAACATTATGAATAATATATCATTAGTCTCGACGGAAGCTACAAAGATGTGGAAAGGAAGAAGGGTTCTCTGGAGAAAACTCACTCCAGTTAATAATAACCAGTAGCTGTAAAATTGGTACAAAGATTTGTAGGTAATTAGCTAAGAGGATGATACAAGCATATGGCCAGGCATTATGTGTTGCTTTTTTCATGCAAAAATTGCTACAGAATAGGCTTTTCCCCTAATTAACTTGTGTTATCCTTTGATTTATGCAGTGTGTTCCATACTGCACTAAAACGTAATTTGCAAATTAATGTAAATATATCAACATTGTTGGGCTATTTTAGTCAGAGTTTTCATTTCCAATTGGAAAAGCTTTTTGGAGACTATTCTTTAATCTAATTGTAGGAGGCAAAAGGCCTGCTTACATGTCATTTTGAGTATGTTTCTGGGTATGTTTATTCATTTATCAGTGGCCTAAATTTGCACATTAAAATAACGGTTTCAGGAGTTAACATTTTTGTATATTCTGATTTTGTTCTCTAAACCACCCTGAGACCTCGGGGTATAGGGTGGTATAATAATAATAAATAAATAATAATAATAATAATAATAATAATAATAATAATAATAATATAGCAAGCTAGTCACAATTTCCATGTAAAATCTTGAGGCGCTTTAACTGAATTAGATTCTAAGCTTGGCCTAACTTGTCATTCTTTTAAAGCACCAGAACCACACATATGAAATATCTTACCCTGATAACAGTGTTCAAACACTGTGAGTTTAGAGTTGGCCCTCTGCTTTGTAGATAGGAATTGGTTTCTCATTTTGTGGATTCCAGCTCTGAAGTGCTAGCCTAGTCCTCTTGCACGGAGAATTCTCTGACTTCTTTGTACTCCGTTAATCACAGTATCACTTGGAATTCACAATAGTGATGAAAAACACTATACAGTATGTATCTTTGAGCATATTTTAGAGTGCATTATGACAACGGTTAGACAGTAGAAAAGCTGATAATAAAAGCCTTGAATTCAATGCATTTATAAATAAATATCAATAATAATGCCCAGTGGGAGTTTCTGGCTATTCAGATTGCATCTTGTACATTATCTCAGTTGGAGCTGGCCTCAGTGGCTGATGTTGTCAGGCAGTTCCTGCAACTCAGAGGGTGCCAAGAACCTTCAACTGATCAGAGGTGCTAAAAATGCTGCCAAGCACCTTGTGAATATGCTCAAACATAAACACAAAACTTAGGGACAGTTCACAGAGTGTTAAAATGTTCTGTGACTTTATTGACATGGTAACAGTGGGACAGCCAGTAGAGAGCAATGAGCCAGTAGAGAGCAATAACAGTGGGACAGCCAGTAGAGAGCAATGAGGACATGATAGTAGAAGTCTGCAAATCTGGAAGACAGCAGCTGCGCAGTCTTCTTGGAATTGGTGATGGTGCTTTTTTCAACTACTGACTTCAAGAGTCCATAGTTTGTTTTAAAATATTTTTACATTTTGATGCAGCTTGGCTTGTAATCTACACTTCTCCAACATCTGAATTGCCTAATATGAATGCCGTACTATCCAACCCTAACATCTCACAATTTAAATTAGTAAACGAAAATATGGGCATGCGAAAGAAAGAACAAGGTGTGTGAAAGCTCTCACCTGTGAGGATTTTGTATGATCTTTTTTCTTGAGTGAACCGTGTTAAGTGATTGACTGATGAAGCTGGCTGCAAAACCTGGATAATATCCGCAGAACAGGTCTCTATTTGGCTCCATTTGACTATTTGTACCACTTTCTCCGTGGGAGTGGCGAGGAGTTTTTTGCAATCGAGCATACATATATCACTTAGCTCTTCCAGCAAATGACTATTCGAAGAACGCTTTCTCGCAACCGCTCCTACGTATATGGCCTTGTGCTTCCAGTGAATGACTATTTGAAGAACGATTTTGCTCCAGCCTTGTAATGTAATACTTACTGCATACACAACCGGTATAGTAAAGAGAGAGACATTAGTTCATCCTATGTTTATGAGTATCTCCAGGCTTGGTTATGCACACTGCACTTTAGTTTGCTTATTGTTTATTAGGCTTATGAGTTTGTATACCTATTCTAGTAAAATTGCCCTTTATATTCATAAGCCAGTTTTTGGTGGTGTTGGTTTGTTGTACCACCCAGTGCACTCATAAGGAGCACTACACAGATTTGAGAAAATATCTACCAATCCAAATGAAACACATCAACTACATATGGCCGCACATCAGTGGCTTAATGAACCTATTGTAGAAGACTGCTTTCTTGTCCCATGTGAGTACTCAAAGGGTGCAATTACCTTCTGGAATATAAGAGTTCCAGGAGTAGCCATTCAGATGTCCAAGAACCCATTTCTCTTGCCTTCAACCAATTTTTAATAACACACTGCTCCTATTTATAAAAATGTAACCAATAAATTGGAGCAGAACATCTTATAAACAAAGGATTTCCTGTCCCTTCCTTAGTACTGCAACCCTCTGTGCCACACTCCTGCAAGTTGAGGGGACTCCCCAGGACAGCCAGAGGGGTGATTAAGAAGAAATGAATTCAGGGAGTTAGGAGGAGAGAGCAAGCACTTTGTACCAGCAAAAGTGCCATTCCATCCACAGAAGTCACAGTTGAATCCAACCTAGTGTTTTTTATGGTTCAATTATGCTTAATTGAAGAAAAGGAATATTTTAACAAAGTGAAGCTGGACAGCAAACGATGCTGTTTTCTGCTGTTACCTTTCCTCTCTGCAGTCCAGATGTCTGGAGTGTCTGGAGCTGAGCATTCTTGAGTTGCTTGTGAGCTCATTTTGAATCATTTTGCCATCTTTCTTTAACTCCATCTTTTGTGGTTCGTTTGTGAGAAGCTGTCTTTTTGTGGTAAGACACTAAAAGACATTTTTTAATGTCACTTTCCAACTCTGATGAGATTTCCAATAAACTATCATGCCATACATTTTTTTTTCTTTTTAAAACATTCCCCCAGTGATGGCTCTGATTTCATGAAGAGGAGCCAGTTACCCCTGCATTTTAAGCAAATGGTGAGCCAAGCAAGCACAGACACACCTTTGCTTCTGAGATTCCTGAGTGTCCCTGAAAGTGCTTGGTTTTCTATGTGGCTGGTGCCAACATATGACCCAACTCCCCCCATTCAGTCAGTATAGGAGACTTTAAAGTGGTGAGTGTGTAGTAAGTAGCTATCTGCTTCCACTTGTTTTCCTACATGCTAGAAATTAAAACTCCTTTTTTGGAGTACAGAAATAAGTTTTGTGCTTAGAAATACTCTGCATAGCTCATTTCGTAAAGTCTATATAATAGCTCTGGTGTCTTTTTAACTAATATTAACATGCGCATGTATTGCTATTAAAGTTGCAGTGGTTTGTGGAAAACAGCATCACTGGATAATGGAGGAAAGACAGGCAAAAGGCTTCCCCCCTTTACTTTGAAGGTGCCTTGATAATATTATTTAATGATAAATGGAAATCCATTCTTAATGAAAGGACTATCTGTAGAAAAGAGAGCAGTGCCAAAACTCCAGCAGCAATACACCATTTTAACTTTAGGGACTTCAAAGGGGTTATGCCAGGTTGCAGCAGCCAGTGGCCTCACACATTGTTTTCCTGTCTCTTCTCTCTCTCAGATAAATAAACAAAAACTTTTGTCAGTGCTGTATTCATCCTAGATGTATTGTATCGTCTGCTATATTCAGTGGAGAAGTTCAGCTGCAGTCTGTGGTGGTTGGCAGGGTGAGGAATAGATTTTTTGTTTTGTTTTCTACCACATGTGTGCCATTCTTGCACACACAAGTATGAAACGACAGCTGGGAATTGCAAGCAAGCAGGAGGATTTGTGTGCCTCTTCAATAAGAATGCCAGTTCTTATGGCTAAAAAGAAAGCAGCTCAGAAATGTTGATGCTGTTCTGCTATCCTAACACCCCCAGCCATCAACATGAGGGTACGATAGAGCTCTAAAAAGAGACTTCTCCTGTGCTTCGAGTAAGCAAGGCCTTTTAAGATTGGGATAAGGCCTTCTCGATCAGGGAGTGTGGCTTCCTAATGGGTTTGAGCCCCATCACTTTCCATGCTGACAGTTGCTCTTATCTCACATGCTACTTTGGTCTGAATGACAGGTCTGGTTCACATGTCACAGTAAGTCATACCATGGCTCTCCACGTTATCCTTGGCTACAAGTTGCGGTTAAGAATGGAACAGCATGTTTGGACAACATGCAAAGGCAGGCTTCTGGGGAATCTTCAGCCTGCTGTTGCCATGATACACTGGCCTAAAAGGAACAGGGAAGAACAAAGCGGTTGGGATATCCCCAGGAGCCAACACATTTGTGCATGCTTGCTTAGCCAATATATTGAAAATGGACACACTCCATAGAAAGCTGTGTGCACTTAATACCTATTGGTGTTGCTTCTTTTTAATGGTATTATGCAAAGAACTATATGCATGCACTCTGCTAATTTTTGTTTTACACATCAATGGACAGCCATAAAATGGGATGATTCAGTAGTTTGCGTACTGTATTTCCATTTGCTGCATCTAGTTTATGTTTGCATTTCTCTTTTGTGTCTGGTGCATTCGATTGATTAATGAAGTTATCAGTAATTCAAATGAATATGCAGTTGGAATAAATAACCATTCAGAGGCCTAAGTGCCATTGAATTTTAGGTTTTCCTCCCATCAGCACCTATGAATTAATGAGCAATTGTATATAAAGCCATATGTATTCTGATATTGCATGCATCTCTCATTATCAGTTAACTTTTGTGTCTATTTTCCCCCAGGAAATGTAACACCTTTCATTTATCAACACTCATTTCCAGTGTAATAATTTAGTGTCATATTTATCTGCACATGCTATATAATCTATAGGAATATATGTTTCTTTGTACAGTATTAAGATGTATAACACAGTGCTTCTACAAGAAATATTCACCAGGATTAGAATAGTATTTTCCAAGATGTGTCATTCTAATACATTTGCTTTTACAGGGCATAGCACTTGTTTTTCACTCAGTACAAGCTAAAAAATGTCCATCTGAATTGTTCTCTTTGATGCTACATTTTTCTGCCATGGGAGGAAGCCACGAGTGAAGAGTTTTATTGGCTCAACAAAAATTCTTGCAGGTTGCTTACTCTGCTGAGCAAGTTGTTCTTTAACTGTTTCTACTAAAAATATGAATATGAATATAGTTCTCACATATTCTAATCATTATACTTGTTATCATATGCATTATTATTACTAGTATATGTATAATATTATAAACTGCAGGTTTGATAAACAGTATCTATCAAAACACATACAAGAATGTATATGACTGTATTTTTTTTTTAAAAAAAGTATTAACACTTATAAAAAGTCAAGCCCTATGTGGGACTATATTTCTGCAGCATAAAGTTATATGCTTTAACTTATTTTAATATTGTATTTTTACATTGTTTTAACCCACCCTGATAACTTGTGGTGAAGGATAGGTATGATATCTAATACATAATAAATAAAATCTGCATAATATTTACATATATTTGTGTTTAATTACTTTGGTGTGTGTGTGTGTGTGTGTGTATAGCATGAGGAGCTCAGACATAAGCAGGCACTTGTGTAAGAAACAGTCCAATGAGGGCAAAGCTTGAACGGGTTAGCACAGGGTAGCTCAGTTTGCCAAGCCCAAATATTAACTGGACCTGGAAGAGGGGTTCAACCATTACTAGCTGGAATTAGAAAACATTGACAAAAAAGGAGATCGATTTACCCAAATGGAGGCAATATGGAATGGAAGAAGTGGGAGACAGCTATGGGGATTGCTTGGAATGACAGGAGTGCTCATCACAGTGCCCTATCCTTTCTTCTAATCACCCCCATGAGACATTCTGTTTTTCACATCATTCCATCCACATCCTTCCTCTACAATCCATTTCTATAGTTTTCTCTTGTCTTTTAGCCATTCTACTTACTCTTTCTTAGCTGCTCTCCATTATACCCTACCCTCCTGCTGGCTGCTCCCCAGAAAGTCCCAAAAATGTATTTCTGTTCTATTCTTTTGTTGTTGTTGTTTAGTCGTTTAGATGTGTCCGACTCTTCGTGACCCCATGGACCAGAGCACGCCAGGCACTCCTGTCTTCCACTGCCTCCCGCAGTTTGGTCAAACTCATGCTGGTAGCTTCAAGAACACTGTCCAACCACTTCATCCTCTGTCGCCCCCTTCTTCTTGTGCCAGACACTTAAAGGGACCCGCAACAATAATATGATGCATTTCCATGCCTTCTACTGGACATTCCATGTAATACATTTCAGCATGTAATCACATTCTCATTTGACGTCTGTAGCATTGATTCTAGTTTTGGTGTTGCCCTCATCCTGCAAGAATAGGGTGGAAAGATGAAGGCAAAATGTAGGTGCATGGAATCGTAGGAGAGTCCATTGTCTTAAATTGCAGAAGCCTTGACACAGAATTTCCATACTCCTTGGAGCATGGATAAATATGTACAGCCTTATCTGGCTTCTTGAACTGAAGGGTTTTTGTTTTAAAATCCTAGATCCTCTATCAGTAATAGGTTCATTTATGCTTGGAAAGTGCTGTCCAGGCACAGCAGTAATCTAAACACATTTACTAATCTATGAGATTGATCCCTGTACATACTAATTTAAATGCCATTTAAAATGTTGCATATCTTCCTTTTTGGAAGCCTTGTGTTTCATGTAATATAGTATTATACAATAATTTACAGCAGCATATGCCGCAAACATAACTAATGTCAAAAAGATGCCAATCAGCACAGTCAAGTTAAATCTCCTGCTGTGGGAATACTTTGCACTTTAAAAGTAGGCATATTTTATGCATAATGTAGATAATGTCTACTGTATGTTTGTAGTTTGAAGACTTTATTATTAGCAAGAAGCAATCAATTAAAATCAAGCTATAAACCTTACTGCTGTTCCCCGAGGCCCATGATAATATTTTGCAAAGAATGCACATTTTTTGTTTTGTTTTTAATCGTCTCATTAAGATATAATGATCTTCTTACATTATCATATCAAAATAGCTTGTTAATTGGTAGGAATGAAGTAAAGACCGATCCAAGTCCTGTCCCTGTTTATTTGCACTGAAAAGGTTTGAAGTTATATGGGAACATAGTTTGAAAAATGCAACGTTGGTCTGATTAACTTTGTTGTTGCTATAACAATAATACTAATACTAAAGAACCGAATACTTAAATAGCAGCAGGCATGCTATTTATCATTGCTTTGATCATGTCACATCTACTTCATAATAAGGCCTTTAAAATGACTTAATTAAAATAGAAAAATCATGAGATTTGTATATTTCAATTAAGGAATTCCGTGCCCGGGGTTCTAGGAAAACAGGAAATAGAACAATTTATTTCAGCAATGACAAATGAGCTGGGGGAAAAGAGAGAGCTATTCACCATACTCTTTACTTTACCATTTTCTTTGTGCAATGGTGGTTGGCATGGCTGGCATTTCTTTGTGGTGTGACGGTGCAGACAGCTACACAGGTAGCACTTGCAGTAGATTTCAAAGGGGGAAATGAAAGTATCTGCAGTCTCCTTGCCCCAGAAGGAAATGCAGGGAGGCTACAGAAAGAATGATTGACAGTGTTGGGCTTCCATCTTGCCATTCTTCTACACTTTAAACCATGCAAGGTAGTTCTGCACATCTCTCTGCAGCTTTCCAGATGTGTTTCTGGTTCCATAAAAAAAGGACCCCTTTCTTCTCTCACTGCATAGTGCAGAGGAATTGTTTGGAGACCTTTGCTTCAGCTTTTTGATTAACCAGTTTGCCATTTCTTCCTGTATGGAAAATGTGGTTAACAAGAACTATGGAGGGCTTAAACAAGCCAGTCTCACAAACCTGGCCCTCAAATTGTCTTGTTTTGAAACCACATTTTGACTGTGTAAGGTTTAAATTGCAAAATGTTACGAATTTTTTACAATATAAAAAAATGAATCACTTATAGAAAGCTTGGGAAAGTTAAATTATGTTCATTTGAAACTTAAAAGATAACAATGGGAGCACTAGGCAAGCCTCGTTGGCTAGAGTTTCTGCACCCAGGACACTACAACTGAGAATGCCCTCTTTTGGGTTGCTGGCTACCTCACTTGAGGGCAGGTTGAGATAGGAGTAGACCTTCCATCCGTTACTTGGCTCCTAAGTCATTTAGGGCTTTCAAAGTTAACACTAGCACTTTAAATGGTGCATGTCGATTGGAAGCCAATGCCAAAAATTCTGCAATAAAACGAATTGTAATTTCATCCATAGATTCCTCTAGGTTTAACTAGGTTCGGCAGTGACAACAAGAAAATTCCCTACATATTAACAGGGAGTCTAGTATAATGTTCCTTCCATCAATGGAATAAGAATGGATTTGAAGGAGAGAAAATATTTCCTGACTGCTAGTGCTTTAGCTGCAGGCTGATAAATAGTGTGGTTTGGAATCAATTTCAGCATTGATCTGAAAGATAATCCTCTTCACAACCACCACGTCCTGGGGTTTTTACTGTCAGATGTGAAAACGAATGGCAGCTTCTAAAGAGGGGGAAAGAAAGGAAATGAAAACTGGGTGTGCAGCAAAAGGCTGCTATTCTTCTGTCACATGTAGGATAATACATTGCCAAAGTTTGTGGGGATGTGGCAGGAGGAAGTAAGGACTTAAATATGCTGAATAAAAATGTGCTTTGTACATCTCCCCACAACCCCCCCTTGCTGTCTGAAAGTGAAAAATAAAAATGTTTACATATAGAATTCGTATTTTTTGTTAAAAGAGTGCATTCTGCAATAATTTAAGTTGTGCCATAAAAATCTACAGTGCAGCCCCTAGATTATAGTGGATTAATTTAGTGATATATTGTTCCAGGGGAGAGTGGTTGCAGATATGAAGACATTAGTGGGGCTGTGGAGGTGTGGTGGGGCTGAGCTGCCCTCCTGACTTTGCCCTTACTGCTACTTATCTGGCGGGGGTTAGGTTGAGGCCTCATGGTTGTACCAGTGGGGTCAGTGCCACCAATCTGGTGTTCCCAGTGGTGCACGCATAGCCTCTTCCTTTGCCTTGCTTAGGTAAGCAGCAGTGATGCTGGTGTCAGGAGGGCGGCGCTGATTCACCACATACACATGTCACTAGACCTCCCCATTTGGCCTGAGAGCCTGTTTCAACTAAGCCACATTCAGCTGCCCTCCACCTGATATCATATATGGGACAGGCAAGGGTGAAGCTTAGCTGAAAGGGGCAGAGCCTGCAAATCTCATTGCAGTTTCCAAGAAGAGACAGACACACAACACACATGAACCTGTATCTTACACATGTGTTCATGGAAGCATTGTTTTGGGGCTCTCTACAGGATATGGTTTTGGGCCACATATATTATTGCAATGGACACAGCCACATTTAAACATGCCAATTTAGGCTGCATTGACCTAGGAGTAAATTCCACTGAATTCAGTGGGACTTACTTCTGAGTAGATGTGGTTAGGATTTCAGCGTTAGGTTTGCTTATTTGAGGAAAGTAGTAACAACCAATAAATGCCAATATTATCCTGCTTGCTTATGGGAATTAGCAATAATCACACCAATTACCATGATTAAGGTATTTATGTACACGAAATGGTGAACAGCAAGTAAAATAGCTTTGCTGCTTGAAATGCCAATGCCTAAAGATAAAATAGCAAGATGTTTAGTGAATACAAACTATGCAGGCTACCCAACCAACATTGCCTGGACCATAAGCTTAGACGGTTTATTTCAGAGATATAAAATCAAATGATAGTGTGCTTTACATGTAGTTCTGGAGCAGGTGTTTACAAACCCCACAGAACTGCTGAGAATGATGCTACTTGGGGGGGCCACTAGGGGCGCATTGGAAGATGGCCGACAATACCATCTCTCTGACCCACACGGGGTAATTAAGAGGCTGTTATGGGAGTAGGCAGCCTCCCTTGTTGCCCCAAGGAAATGGGGAACACTGCCCTTGCCTGCTGTGCCCATAAATCACCCCCTAATTCGAAAGAAGGGGGTGAGGGCCCTAGGCAGAATGCCCCCGTGTGGACCTCGGCTCTCCTGGACGCTCTCTCTGATCGCACACTAGCTGCAGCAATTTGGAATAATTAATTACAAAAGAAGCAAATGCACATATTTCAAGTGAAGAAGGGGAGTGAAGTCTGCTAATTTAAGTGACCTCTGCGAAAGAAGACGACGGGATGGAGAAACAGGAATATTTTACGATGAAGATACACCAAAGGCTGGGTATGTTGACAACGGGACTGAATGGGGGGGGGAACCTTTTTTAATTTCCTTCTATGTGATTTACAAGAACCCCTCCTCATTAGAATCGTCGGTTGAACTGATCCAAGCAGGATGATTAAGGTCTGTGTGGAGATAAACTTTAACCAAAAGTATGCTTTATGGAGATCGAGAAGCAATAAGAGCTTTTGGAATGGCGCAGCAATTAATTCGGAGCTGCCATCTTGCCAAAGGATTTACAGCCGGGAGGAAGAACGGACTTGTCAGACTGCATTCCTGGTGAATCTCCTCAGAGGTTTTGAGAAAGGAGGCAGATTGGTGAAGATTAATGACGCTAAGACTGTTTTGATGTATGGAAGTGATGTTATATGGAAAACGTCTGGATATGGCTACTGGATAAAAAAAATAATATCCACGCAGGATTACAAACTGTTCTAACCAGCTTGTGGAGACTATTAGAGGTCACAAAGAGAAAGGAAAAATATATGAAAATAACAACAAGAGATGTGGAAAAACAATAAGAAAGGACTGGATGGTACTGTGAACATCATAAGGTTAGATTTGTGGACATTAAAACAGCAGCAAGAAGTAAGAAGTTGATTGGATCCCCTTCGGAAATTGAAATATGGGTACCCCAACAAAAAAATAAAATTCGGCTGTGTAATTTGGAATTTATGTAATTTGGTTTGATTTGATGTGATTGGTCGGTTAATAAAAAAAATTCTTAAAAAAAAGGAGAGAGAATGATGCTACTTGTACGTCAACCAACCTGGCTAAGAAGAGAGAAACAACATATAAAGCCCAAAAGCAGGAAGTTAAGAAAAAGAATTCTTGCAATTGTAATCATCCACGGGGTTAGTTCAGAACTGGGGAGGAAAGGTGATGGTGAAAAGCTTGAAAAATAGCCTGTTGAGCATCTCACAAGCCTGAACAAAATGAGGACTGAAAGGTTTATAGAGAAGGAACATCTTGGGGGGCATGGGCTCTGACACAGAGAATGAACTTGCTGAGGCCAGGATGATTATGGATAGGCTATTACATCACACAGGAAGTGAGCTGTCATTAAACATCATAGTATAATTTTCTCACCAGAGAGTTGCTTGAGGACTTAAAAGGGCACTTGAGCAGTCAAAAAGAGCAATTGAGCCAATCACAGCATTCTTTCAGGGTTATTACTCTGCCCACTGCACTGCAATAAAGCGCTGTTGTTTTCCCAAGAAATTTAAATATTGGCTTAATCCAATTACATGGAAAGGGGCTTGCTAGAGGCTGCCCCTCGATTACTATCCTGAATCAATTAATACTAAATAAAGAGATACATGCATTATATGTGACAGAGGTTATAGGGACTTAGTTGTTGCACTTTAGCCATCTATTATACATATTAATCATTGTGTGGAAATTTCCCTGTATAACAGCTTAGAATCATAGAGTTGGAAAAGACCCCAAGCATCATTTATTCCAACCCCCTTCCAATGCAAGAATATGCAAGCTATTATTATCATTAGCACCACCCTCTAAGCAACAGAGCTAACGTGTGTGATATTTTGGCAAGAAACACAAGAGCTTTCCCTAAATAAAGGATCTTGAGCTTATGCTTCCTCTGATTGCTTGCACTAGCGTTATGCCCATTGCTCAGAGCAAAGCCAAAATGAACTGGTAGTCTTGGGGCATGTTGCTGCACTGCTCCCCAGTAACAAAAGGCAAGTAGTATCACACCACCATTTCATTCATTAAACAGATATTAGTGACATATTTAATATATTGCAAAGTTGCATAACAGCCATTTATTTTATATGCGTATAGCTATATTATACAGATGGGACTAGGGCTTGCTGATCAGAAGGTCAGCGGTTCGAATCCCCATGACGGGGTGAGCTCCCGTTGCTCGGTCCCAGCTCCTGCCAACCTAGCAGTTCGAAAGCACGTCAAAGTGCAAGTAGATAAATAGGTACCGCTCCGGCGGGAAGGTAAATGGTGCGCTGCTGTGGTTCCGCCAGAAGTGGCTTCGTCATGCTGGCCACATGATCCGGAAAAAAATGCAGACAAACGTCAGCTCCCTTGGCCAGTAAAGTGAGATGAGCACCGCAACCCCAGAGTCGTTTGCGACTGGACTTGCCAGTCCAGGGGTCCCTTTATCTTTATATTATATAGAGCATGGCCACACTTAGACAAATAAGTACAAATATCTTCTCATTTTTTTCTGCTGTTTTTGTAAGTTCCATCTATAAAGTATTAAACAGATTAGCACACGGGTGGTTCTGACTTAGCCACTTAACCATATCTACATTTACTGAAATTAGATCTCCACTCTGTTTATTGAAGAAACTGAGGTCCCAAAGCATGCTTTTAACAATATGGGGCGGGGGGGGGGGGGATGATCAACATTTCTGAATCTGCAGTCATAGTCAATGTAGTATATAATAGCAGGATTTTCCTCCAGCTAACATGGAGAACAAATGTTTTTGTTAGGGCAAAGTATGGTTCAATGACTACAGAACGTTGTAGCTGTAATTGTGTAAGAGGAATATGGCAAAACCTGGCGTCAAATATGAATTAGACTGCTGTAATTCAGCAAGTCCCAGGAGTTACATGGGCAATCAGCTTTCTCTTTTGTGGTTTGTATTTATTGAGGTTGAAAGTTGTGTTTGGTTATAGAGTGAGAATTTATGACATTTATGTGAGAAAATGAAATCCCATTGAGACTGAAAATGTAGTAAGCATAAATTATGGGTGTGAGTGAGGAAACCCTGCCTTAATAGACACGGTTGAAATAATGTTAGTAACTTTTTCACCACATACACACAAATGTATTGTAGAGAGCAACATTTACTTTCTTTTGTGAGCATTTAAGAAATACGACAGTAAGGCAATGAAAACAGAACTTACAATTGGATTGAATTGTGAATTGCTGTTGGTAGACATTTTTACCCCATGTCAGCAGCCAGGCACATTCCCCTCAGGTAGGCAGATACTGGTGATTTTGTTGTTTTTAATGGCTTACACATGTCTTGCTTTTATATGTTTTTAAAACCCTCTTCTTCTTTCACAGTTCACCTCTTAATTTATTATTTTTTTTAAAACCCCAAAGAAAACCTTGATAAATATATTAACAGACTATAGCAGTTGATTGTATGGTACAGAAAAATGATGATTGTGTCTAAAATATAACAAGGACTTTTTATTTTTCATGACTGTGTGTTCTGATAATAAAGTATCTTAAACTGCCTGCAGTTACAGGCTATTTTTGGTTTAGGCTATATACTCCAGAGGCACTTGAGAAAATTTTAACATGCTTACACTTTCTTATTTTTGAAAAAGAAACAAAAAATGCAGGGTAAAGTGGTGGCAGTGAGGCTGAAGGATCTGTAGTTTGGTGGCAGAGCTACTTTTATGTTTAAACAAAACGAAATTGTTAATAAATTTACATTTTAAAAAACTGGGGAAATGCAACAACCTGTGGTTCTAAGGCCAGAATAACCATAAGACGAAGGAAAACTGTGGGGTATGTTGTATGCAAGCACAGTTTGCTAACATTGCACGACACAATGACTCCCTCAGTTTCTGCAGGTGAGTTAGTCTGAACAAGACCTTTTAAAGTCCCCCTGAATTTTGCATTAGAGTCGATTTGGCGGCAATTGTATTATAGTTGGAAATGTAGTTATTTAGGGCAACATCCAAGGATGTTCACACATCTGCACAAGAAAACTCCACTTGCACAACTGGTCCCTGGGGTTTCCTTCAGTGCCCCTTTGCTCTTGCAAAATCTGCTCTGTAAGGTCTTCTCAGGGATACCAGCTGGGCTCCCTCAGCCTCACTTGTATAAACCAAAGTGTTTCTTTTTCTTCTTTAACTTTCTGCTGCGACCAGTTCACCCAGATCACTTTCGAAACTTCATAAATGCAGCATGGCTTTTACCTCAGCCGAAATTGCCTAAACCCAGCCCAATATTCCCACAACTCGGTCCAGCTACTGGAGACAATCTGCCTCTGTTGTACTCCTGGCTCCTTGGACAATTCAGCCAACGTCCTCTGGTAAGACCTTTCTTTTCACAAGGCAGCCTCTCAGGCTAACTCTGTCTCCATTATCCTGATCTTCACCAGACTAGTATTAATAACACACTGGCCATAAATACCTCAGTTTTCCCTCAGCTTCCTCTGGTCTTATTCCTCACACAGCTCCAATCTTTTCTTTTCTCCCTTCCTCAGCTGTTCCTTCTTCAGGCTGATGAGACTAAATTTACCTGATCCAGGTCCGATCTAGTAAAATATTAAAGCAATTGTCACTCCTCTATCGGAACCTGTCACCAAGGTCTACTTCTAGTAGGTTTGCAACATTGTACCAGAATAAGGCCTTCACAGAGATCCCAGAACATTTTCCCCCTTTCAGGCACAAGATTTCGAGGTATGTTGTGGGGCTGCAGAACAGAGGAAGAGGGAAAGCCCCATTGCACTTGCAGACAGCCACTCATGTTGTGATGGATCTCCACCCAAGTGTATAACTTCATTAACGTACCGTTTTATGCTGCAGGCTTCAAATGAGAATGGTTGTCGCCTAAGTTAAAAGTAATTCACAATGCAACATTTGCAGCTGTGTGGATGGAGAATGTGAAGCCAGGACTCCCTGGCATTTCATCCTCATCCCATTGAATGGGTTCTGGCTGACATGGAAACAAAAGCTGAAATGGCATGACCCTGGAAGCAGTTGGGTGGCCATATTCCCCCTTTCAGTGTGGTTCAGTATGTATAATTTAGATTGGTACAATCCCTGTGGCAGCCATGCTCAGTGAAAGCCTGCTGTCTTCAGAAGCTAATATTGTATGTGGAGGATAGTGGCAGACAGAAAGCAAGCAAGGCCTACAGAGTGTAAATTATTTATCCACTGAAGACAATTTAATTAATGCAATATAAATGATAAATTTCTTATATATGAAATTTATTTTCAAAACGGTGGCTCTCTGAGACATCTGACTCTGTAGTTTAGTATGGTGCTGCTTGCATCTTGCAATTGTGATGAATGACATTCAGCTACCTATTTCTGCAGTCATGGTAAATGCAAAGAAGGAAAATAGCATATTTCCCTTAACTGTCATCTTCAATTTTAATGAGCATAAATACCACCAAAGGCTGCCATATTTAATTTTGTCAGTGCTTTATTCTGACCACAGGCTTTTAAATGGTTTCACCATTTAGGAGACAAAAATTAGTCTTAGAAGCTGAGAAACTGTAGAAATCTCAGATCTGAGAAGGCATGGAAAGTAAGTGTAACACAAAAATGAAAACGAAGATCCCCCCCACCCCACTTCCCTGTAGGTTCTGACCTGACTCAAATATTGAGCCTCTTCAGACAGTTTTGTTCCAAGCAATAATAATAGAAAGTATTTCATATATCCCAGTTATACTTATTCACATCATTTAATTAATTTCTGTGCCCAATTGCGTACTCACCTTCCCCAAATTTTGATATTTAAGCTAACCAATCGTAGTTCTTTATGTTGACAGTCACCCAAACATCTTAGTAGTTCTGCAGGCTGTCCTGTAAGCACTGTCAAGCACCTATATCATCAAGGGCCTGTATAAGCATATAATGAAGGTGAGTTAGTAACTCTAAAGGCCTGTTGTGTTGGAACTTACAGTAAAAAAGGTGTGCTTACATACCTAAACTGGAATCATCTGTCAGTTATCTTAATAGCAGAGCAGCCGGTGCAGTGGGACAGTGCTGTGGAGCTGTCCCCCCCAAAAAACCCCCAGCATCTCTACCAATTACTAGAAGAGTGCAGGGGTGCGGTTAAGATGGTAGCAAGGTTGGAGCTTTGGGGGTACACTGGTGGAAGCAAATCATATGCTTGGGTTCAGACATAATGCTAAGACAGATCATTGCTTGTTCCTGGCAGGAGCAGGGGAAGAGTGAAGTACCTGCTATTTAAGCAGTGCACAAAGCACCTTGTATGTCCTGCATGAAACCATAGCTTATTTCTTTACACTATGGGTTAATGTGACATGCAAAGCATTAGGTGGCATGGGGTTGAATCACCCACATGGCCTGGCTGTATGCATATGTGATTATACAGCTTTTTGTAGTAGTCAAAAAGAGAACGGTCAGCATCAGTGTGAGCTTCTTGTCATTGTTAGGAAATAATTATTCCTCGGTGTGATTTCTCTAAGACAAAGCCTCCTGGTTAATTCTAACAAGCTGTGCTCCGAATTCATTCATGAATATCCAAACATCTTCAGTTTTGTTGTTTTTTAGAATTCATGATTTTGTGTAAGTCATAAGACCATATATAGCAGATGAAATGAATATATTGTTAGGAGTTTTGGGGTGAGGGGTGGGGTAGGCTGTATGCAGAGATCTTTTTAATCTCTAGATCTAGCACATGTTAACATCTAAGTCAGGATTCAAATTCCTGGAATAGCCAGGGTAGTTTCCTGGTGAGCTAATGGGCTATTAAGGAAACAAAAGAAGTGGCTTAGCACCAGAAAACAAATGGGTAGACCCCACTCCCTCAGCTCACTAGTAGTTGGAAAGACAAAGGCCAGAGCTGAGGGCTCAGTGATGTGAGCTAGAGCAGGGGTCAGCAACCTTTTTCAGCTGTGGGCCAGTCCACCGTCCATCACACCATGTGGTAGGCTGGACTATATTTTGAAAAAAAATATGAACGAATTCCTATGCCCCACAAATAACCCAGAGGCGCGTTTTAAATAAAAGCACACATTCTACTAATGTAAAAACACTAGGCAGGCCCCACAAATAACTCAGAGATGAACTTTAAAGAAAAGGACACATTCTTCTCATGTAAAAACAAGCCGATTCCTGGACCGTCCGTAGGCCGGATTGAGAAGGCCTGTGGGCTGCATCTGGCCCACGGGCCTTAGGTTGCCTATCCCTGAGCTAGAGGCTGGAAGCAGCAGGCTCGGAAGCCAGAGACAGAGTGATGTTTGATTTCTGTTTGAATCCAAGTTTGTAGCTATGGGAGAAGCAAGACCCTCTTGGGTTGTAATTCTGTGAACCCCTCCTTCGTAGGCTCAGGTTGTACAGATATGTAAATAAACCACATATAATAAAGACACCACAGTCTCCGCTGTGCCTCATTCCATAGGAAACAGGAACCCTACCTTGATCCTCTGGAATCTCAACACCGCTCAGAGATTGGGGTGGCATGCAACTATATTCAGTAACTGAATGAAGACTGTTACTGTCAGATCTCACCATACCCCACCAAATGTTTGTAACAGGGTTTTTCCGTCTTATCAATGTACATAATAAGATCTGGCTACTGTAGTAGGAATTAAAAGTTCTATTCATCATCTTCATCTTCTGTAATGGCAGCATTTGGCATGTGTTCACAGGGCTTCCCACAGTTCAGTTGATTTGAAAGAGTCTAGGTCAGATACTCACTAATTGTGGCTTTTGGTCTGGAACACATAGTGTAATTAGAAATCTCCTTAATTTGGTAGTTACTATTAAAGTCAAGCTGCTTGATCACTTCATACTTGTTATATAATTGTTAGAATTCTAAGCTGCACATGCAGAACACTTTGAAAACTCCTGTAATATTAATGTAATTAAAGATTAATTTAGATTTGCTGTTTTCAATGCCCTATGGCAAAAGTCCTAGTTTTAAGTTTTAAAATATTCTAAAGTGGTTTGTATTTTTTTCCTACTCTTTATTTGCTATTGTAGAAACATATCACATAAGTGATGTATGAGAGCACAGGCAAGTTTATACTAAGCGAATATAGAAATGTACTACTATGTAAGTGTTCTTTTGTATGCTACGTAGTTCTCAGATTAGATATATTCATTTGACAACTGAATTTCCAAGTAACACTAGCATAACAAAGCATAATTTTTATCTTTCATTGCTTCTTCATAAGATAGCATCTTTTAATGAAAGTAACCAAATTTGGATCTATTTCTGACCTTTTCATTGTTGTATTGTTTGAAACCACCAAAACCAATTTCTTTTGAGCAAAGGGGGAATTCTCTCTCCAGAAGAAGGTCAGGCCTAGCCCCACCCCCCAGATGAGATGATGCTCTGCTTTCCTATCTACAACACAGACTAATATAATGCACTACAAGCAATAAGTGCAGAACATTAATGCATATTATTTCATTCACATTATGCACATTATTTCATTCACAGGCTACCTATCAATGTACAAACAAATAACATAAGTATTTGTGTATGCTTTATATATACAGTGCTACCTCGGGTTAAGTACTTAATTCGTTCCGAGGTCCGTTCTTAACCTGAAACTGTTCTTAACCTGAAAAACCTTTAGCTAATGGGGCCTCCTGCTGCCGCTGTGTCGCCGGAGCACGATTTCTTTTCTTATCCTGAAGCAAAGTTCTTAACCTGGGTATTTCTGGGTTAGCGGAGTCTGTAACCTGAAGCGTATGTAACCTGAGGTACCACTGTATATTAATTACACAATTGTAAAATGGGTCATTTTCCCCCCTAAGCTGTCTTCTAAAATGTACCCATTATATAGTTGGAGTACATTAGCAACATTGACAAAGAATTGAGTCAAAACATACCCAGAACAGCAAATCAGTCAAGAAAGGCAGACCAAGAAGCTACAAGCTATTGGTCAACTCTGGATGCATGCATTGGCAAAAGAACTGAACATGTCATTCCAGAGGCAGGAGCATAAAACTGCCCAAACATTTCAATGCCTGAACATTTTAACAGAAACCTTGATCAGTGGGTAAGAGAGGAAATCCCTGACTGGATGGGTGCTGCAAAAAGTGTAATTCTAAATGATAAAATACTAGGATAGTTCAACCAAAACTAATCCTGTGCATGCACTATACTTTTAAATAATATTCAAAGTACATTCTTTCCCTCAAAGAATTCTGGGCACTGTAGTTGAGGGAATTGCAAGCCTGTAACCCTTGCTGAAATAAATAGGAATTTGAACTGCTTAACACTAGTTAAATTGTGCTTAACATGTGCTTTTCCTGTGCCTAGAAAGCGTGGGCCTGCATGGTATTCCACTTGATGTGCTTTCTAGGCATGGATCTGAACTGATTTCCCCTTTCCTGTGAAAACCTGCTCTTTAGCTGTAAATTGGAACAAATGGCAATCTGTGGAATACCCAATTCCCATTTGCTCCAACTGAGCACTAGAGAGTGGTTTTCCCCAGAGAAAAGGAGTGGGACAAGTGGAAGTGTGGATAAGCCCAACATTACCCACTTCAAAAGTAAGAGCACTTTGTTTTTCCCCAAAAAGAGGCAAAAAAAATAATACATGCTATTTGCATAATGTTTAAAAGCAGAAATATATTAATAAGCCAAAGGAGAAATCTGGAGAAAATGGTATGGAAGGAGGAAACTGGAAGTACATTACTGTACGCAAATTATAAATCTATTATATCTACCAATAATAATTAACACAGAACTGCTCAATGAGACAGCCTGAAAAATAAATGCACTTAAATAAAATGAGGGACACATTCATTTTCTGAAGACAAGCAGCTTCCTGAAATCAGTGATTGAAAAGTTTAGATTAGTTAGCAATCTCCTGCAGTGTTTGAGAAATGGAATTGGTCACTGAGAGAACAAGTTAATGAAGGTATTAGCAAAAGGATCAGAATGTCCACCAGCTGGAGTGCATTTGAGTTGTAGGGGCTAATTAAATACTCCCTGTTTTCATTGGCGCAATTAGTGTCTACTTAAATAATGGATGAATAAAATATGTTGTGTTCTACTTCAGCTGCTACCCTATCTAATACTGTTGTTCTTATTGATATTGTTAAAAATGCCAAAATGTTGGTGGGCTTTTCCAGAGTGAACGTAAGAAGCAGGCCTCCATATAATGTTAGTCTTACTATTTGAATCTGCATATGAGGCCAGGATTGAAATTCCTACTTAGCCATGAAGTTCACTAGGTGAACTAGGTGTGTTCCATCCTGAGTTCACATTCCAGGGTTACATCACTGTTACATATTTAGGTCTGGGAAGTGATTGTTGATTTGACTGCATATTAAGAGTTGGATCCAGACTTAGTCATGCTTAGAACTGACACATTGAAATCAGTGGTGCTTGTTAGAAATTACTAACTAAGTCCAATTGATTTCAAGGGGCCTTCTCTTAGCGTAATTATGTCTGAACCTAACACAAAGAGTTTGTTTTGTTTAAAATTTATAGCCACTATTCTTATACCATTTGTCATGGGAGCACTCCTTTGTACAAAAAATGAACTTCCCTCTATGGTAGAAATAACTTGATTTTATCGGGGGGGGGGGGAATGTATGATAGTTATGGAATATTTGAAATTCTCTGTTTAAAAGGAAATGACAGACAGAATAAATGCACTATTAGCCAAATATACATTTGTAAGTAAATGGTCAGTATTTTCAAACATCCTAGAATTTCTGTTTTTCTGGGGGTTTTCTTAAATTAAGTCTCTTGCTCTTCATATGTTGTTGTTGTTATTTAATAGATCTGGCAGTTTGCCAAAAAGAGAGCCCTGTCAGTAGTCACCTAGCATGGATAATATTCTACCTCCCTAATTTGACTGACAGAAGAGGTCTCATTTTTACATTGCTGTCATGTGGTTTTTTTAAAATCAGTAAATAACACACATTTGACTGTGGCAGCAGACATTAAGATAGACAGCAATGTCTTTTAAAATGCTTCTCCACTCCTGCAGAGGTGGAGTTTCTAAAGTTATATTTTCATCTGCTCTGCCATTCTGGAATATCCCTTTCTAAAGTTTGAAATCCTATTTGTTAACTTCTGAGTATCACAATTCATGCACTACACAGAGCAGATATTGCCATCCTTCTGCCACGTTGGATACAAGATGCATTCGAAAACATCTGGAGGGCACCAGACTGGCAAAGGCTGGCATAAGGTAACACTAGGAAGGTGAAATGAATTTAGCACTTACATGAACTAAACCACTGCTTCCCGTCTTGGAATAAAATACATTTGATTAAATGATACTATTATTTATGGACTGTCTTTCTGGATAATATCTATATTGGGAGGTATTAAGCGTTATGTTTTTTGATAGTTCCATTGGCACGAATTGTTCTGCTTGCCTGATGGAAATCCCCCTGCTTTTCTCCCCCAACATGTGGCCAATTGTATGTAGATTAGCCATAAACTTGCATTATTCTTAAGATAATTTTCTGACTTTTGAGGGGATAGACTTAAGTTTTGCAATTATATTTTAGTCTACATAATTCATCATATCCTGCCCCCAAACTGAATGCAGTTCACCAGGCATGTGTGGCTGTAGTCACCAAGACCTATCATTGCTGCCTAACTTAAGACTGGAATGAGGGGGTATTTTAAGCATCTGGGAGGAACAGTGAATCACTAATGAGCTATGTTAGTCTGGTGGATCACAAATTGAGCAGAATTAAGTTAAAGGACCACAAGAACCTTGTCATAGTCGTGGTCTGGAAATAGACTCATATGGTGGCTTCAGGCTATGCAAGTTATAACACTTTAGTGTTGAAGTATATATTATGTATTCAGGATTTGTGGATAATTGTCTATGATCCCATGTGCAGTTTCTGTGCATACACATGCAAAAGCTGATTCAGAGTTTGTCAGACTTCATGTTTCCAGAACAATTCTTAGATTATCTATACAATGAGGTGCATTCTTTTAAATGGACACTCTCCATACTACACTTGTGATATTTGAAATGAGAATCCTCAGCTCTTTTCTCACTCCTTGATCCACACATTTAATCAACATAGGGCAGGGTGTTGGGCCACAGTTCCTGACCTCACCCCTAACTTCTGCCTAGGAGTTCAGGAGTTCTGATAGCAGTGGTAAAGATGGAAGTCACATCAGAGTCTGAGTGATTTCTCATAGTTGCTAAGAAAAAGCTTGCAGTATCTAATGTGTGGTGTCTAACTTAGATAGTCTAAGTGTGGCTGTCTGAAGGCCAGCAGAGTGCGATCTCTCTCTCTCTCTCTCTCTCTCTCTCTCTCTCTCTCTCTCTCTCTCTCTCTCTCTCTCTCTCATTCCATGTTGCCACGATGACAAGGAGGGTGAGGAACCTGGGTTTTGCCAGCAGAGTTCTTGTTAACATTGACATGAATGGTTTGCAAAGTGGAGCAGTTTCTTCCATGTGATTGCATTTTCAAGAGGCTGCTACACTAAATTGCATGTGTTAATTAGATATTAGTCTTTAAAAATAAATAAAGAGATAAATAAAGAGGATTTCAAGGTTGCAGCTGTAGCTTCCAGAAATACAAATCTGTTAAAAGCTCATTGTTCAAGTGTTCTCCCAAAGCATTTATCACCAAAAAAGTGTGTTTTTCAGTTTGCAGCATCATTTACCTTCAAAAGAAAACTATTATAAATAAGCCAACGGCATGTTATTAATCAGTGCAGTTATTTTATATATTTTATGTAGTTCAACAGTTTTGTGTGTGTGTAAAATTCTGTCCACTTTTTTGCTCAGAGTAAATAACAGTTCTAGACAAAAACATTTGTAAGTCACAGAACTCTGGTGCTGCTTGATAGGTTCATAATAAAATGATACTTTAATGGCTTTCAATGTGGGTGTGTTGACAGGAGTATAGACTGCTCATGAAAAATTCTATGTGGCATTTTATATCATTATTAAGTTGTCTTTTACTCTGAGAAAAATGAAATTTTTGTTAAAAATTACAGAAGACTTCAGAGGCTTTTTAGCTAGAATTATTTTTTTATCACATCAAGAGTCGATATTCCCCTTTGAATTGGTGTTCACTAGGATTCTTATGCAATCCATCCAGGCAAAGCAGGTTGTAGAAGACATCCAAAAAACAAATGAAATGATGTCTTTGGAGGAGAGTAGTGTTGTCATATTTTAAAAAGTGAAAATCCAGAAATAAAGTTGTTGAGCTTTTTTGCAAGATCTCAGAAAAAGGAAATTCGCCATAATCTACGCTTCCGGCAACCCTAGAGGAGAGCAACTGTTTGTTTCTTTCAAGACTCATTGGAGGAAGCATTCAGATAGCCTGTGTTTTGCAGGACTATTGCAAATCTCTCTTGTTAATATGCCAGAAACCTTTTCATGTGTCTGCTGTCCTCTATAGAGTGAAGTAGCATCCATCACAGGTAATACGTTATTGTACACTAATGATCACACAAAAACATCATGTACCTCCATCCTAAGAAGGCCTTCCCAATGCAAATAACAAATAATAATAAATAATAATAAATTTTATTTATATCCCGCATTCCCCAGCCGAAGTCAGGACCAGGGCAGCTAACAACAATAAAATAGTACAACATTCTAAAATCATTTCATTATAAAATTAATTCAAATCAAATTGATGGCAACCATTGGGCTAGAGATTCTGTGAAGATTGCCAGAGGAGGGAGTCAGGCTGTGCCCTGACCAAAGGCCTGGTGGAACAGCTCTGTCTTGCAGGCCCTGCGGAAAGATGTCAAGTCCCGCAGGGCCCTAGTCTCTTGTGACAGAGCGTTCCACCAGATCGGAGCCACAGCCGAAAAAGCCCTGGCTCTAGTTGAGGCCAGCCTAACCTCTCTGTGGCCTAGGACTTTCAAGATGTTTTTGTTTGAAGACTGTAAGTTCCTCTGTGGGACAAAGCACAGGAGAGGCGGTCCCCTAGGTACGAGGGTCCTAGGCCGTATAGGGCATTAAAGGTTAAAACCAGCACGTTAAACCTGATCCTGTACCCCACCGGGAGCCAGTGCAGCTAGTATAGCACCGGGTGAATGTGATCTCGCAGCGAGGACCCCGCAACACTTTGTGGCAGGCTCAATCAGGAAGCTTGAGTTTAAATCTGTGATGAAGATCACTGGGTGACCACCTATAACCTGCAGCTTCACCTGCTTCACAGAATTATTATACAGTAAGGACAAAATAGGGTACCGTAATTTCAGCTTCTTTTGAGAGGTTGCAATTCCAGTGTGATAGGATGCTGCAGCTAGGGAAATGTGTAACTTTTAAAACAAATTATTTTTTTCTGATTGACAGAAACATTCGAAATTTGTCAAATAAAGGACCAAGTAATTAATCCCCGAGATGTGCATACAAAGGCAGAAAAAGAAATCACATGCAAGTTTCTCCACCCCCAGTAATCCATAAATACAGCATCCGGAAAAGAAGCTTAACTTATGATATTGGTTTTCTAAGAGCATCATTCATATACAATAAAGATATAAACCTTTAAACCTTTCCTAACTTTTCATGAAATAACATCTGATAAATAATCATTACAAACAAATGTTTGATCATTCTGTCACATGCAGAAAAATGGAATGTCTAGATTACTGTCAGATCTATTCCTCTGCAAGTTGAAGTTGTTATGTAGAATCTCACAATCCTATCTCACTTTTCCCTTTGCATTCTTATATATAAACAATACATCATTCAGGGGTATTTTGCCTGATTTCTCATTACAGGTATTCAGTTCTCTGCTCTGTTTTACAGCAACAGCCAAGCCAGCATAAGATCTAGGGTGAAAGAGTGGGTGGTAGCAAGGAGATGTGGAAGTAAGAAGGAACTCCCAGTTGGTTGGCAGTGGGCCCTGTCAAATGCCCCAACCGTTCTGGTCACTGACATCATGCTAGCTGTTGATAGCCTTCCTCCATGAATTCTTCTTCTTCTTCTTCTTCTTCTTCTTCTTCTTCTTCTTCTTCGTCTTCGTCTTCGTCTTCGTCTTCGTCTTCTTCTTGTCTGGATGCATTATATCCAATTCAGCAAGGTCTGTTAGGTTAAGCTGAAATTGCCAGACGTGCCCCACGAACTGACTGCTCTAACCTCATTGACTGTTAACTGCTCTGCAAATGGATTAAGTGTGGAAAAAAGCTGCACAAGTGTCTTATGAATGCATGCTTTGCATGAAACCTCACATGAACGAGATAAAACTATAATCTTCTTGGAGAATGAACAGCATATGCATTTCGTAGCATTCAATAGGC
This sequence comes from Podarcis melisellensis, assembly GCF_964234715.1. NCBI lineage: Eukaryota > Metazoa > Chordata > Lepidosauria > Squamata > Lacertidae > Podarcis > Podarcis melisellensis. The sequence continues at coordinate 51,941,586 of NC_138530.1, forward strand.
ACTTTTCTAATTTTGTTTGAACTTTGTGATGTATTTCAAAGTGCTGGTTGGTGATACTAGTCTGCAAAGGCATCTGCATCGAGTTGGCAGGCAGATGGCTGGGCTTATGTTTTGAAAGTTGGTGAGGAATCTTAGATGGCTGCACTGTCTGGAGAGAACAAGCAAGAGTTTAGAATACTTGGGCATATGGTAGATGGTGGCTGCTAAACACATAATTGTGAAAGCTACTCCTAATTGTGGAAGGGATGAGAGTGGAACAAGGCGGGGGGTCCATAGAGGTGTTAATTGTTTCTGCTTTTGAGGAGGAACACTACAGCAGCGTAACAAATATGATTATATGTATGTTTATGTTTGTATACATTTTATTGGAGAGCATTGTTTGACAATACCTTAAATTAAGACTCCTTTATTATATAGGAGCCGAGTCAGATACTGGCTCCCTATCAGTGGACTCTAACTGAATCTGTCCATCCAAAGCTGTAAAAGGGTGACAATGAAGTTTAATGTTTTGGTCCTTAGACTTGATGCATCAGCATTGTTAGGTTGTGGGTGAATATAGCTTACCAGGTGTGATACCATAACAGTGTACCTTCATTACAGGTCTTAAGAGGCTATTGCAGGAAGTTGTACTGGGAGGCTGAGCTTTCCTCCACGCTAAGCACTTAAAAATTCATTTGAAGCTCTGGGCCTGATAATGCTTCAGGCAGTGTGGTTTTTAGTTGGTTTCTAGGAAGTGTGGTATAAAACGTATTGTCTTATTTGTCCAAGGGCTGCTGTCCACCTTGATTGCATTATAGGCGGATCCTGTTTTTCATAAGAGGAAATTCTGCTGCTTGAGGTTGGTTGGATTTGCCTGAAGAAGGGTTTGACCAGGTCAACCTTTTTGTTCCAACACACCAAAGTGGTGTCCCCAGTTTCCCAGTGTAGGAACTGGCAACAAAAAGTGAGCTGTAGTCTGCTGCTATGTTACACGTCCGCCATTTGGTTCTGTCACATCCCTTCCAGTGCTGTGCTGTTATTTTTAATAATTGGGGAGTACATGGAATTTCTGATTCCCAGACTTGTTTATAACAGGACTGTTACCTCAGGATTCCTTTCCTAAGTCCTCAGATCCCTCAGGCTTACTGGGGCTTACCTGGTAGCGACTATTCAGCCTTGTGTGTAGTAATATCAAGTGGAAATCAGGTAAAGGCAACATTACTTCACTTTGGAGGTTCTTACAGACTATCTTTAAGACTTATGAAAATCCCACGGGTTTCTCAGTATCATGTATCCCACAATATGATGAGACAGATTCTAAGTCCCCTTTCTCTGCACACCATTTACTTTAAAACACATTTTTAATCTCGCTGACATTTAAATTGTGCTCCAGGGAAAACATTAAGAACTGCCATCCCATTGAACTGAGTAGGTGGGAACAAAATTAGACTTAAAAACCTTTGTCTCCAACAGACTATCCATAGAATTGTTTTGTACTGGTTTCCTATGTGAAATATTTTCTCCATGCAACAATAATTGCTGTAAATCCATTTGATTTTTATTTGATTTTTTCCCCCAGTTTGAGAGAGACTGATGGGTTTTCTGTGGAACATACTTACAAAACAACTAAACAAGAAACACTGTTGTAGCTCTGTTTTGCCTAAATGCATTCTTTGAAATTGAGTGATTTATCATTATCATTTAATTTGGGGCTCTATAGTGTAGTTCTGCATGTAGTTCTGAGCTTCAAACTTTGATTCCAGTTAAAAGCACAATTAAAACATGAAATTCGCTTCCACACCTTGTTATGATGGCCACCAACTTGGATGGCTTAAGAAGGAGTTGATACAAATTCATGAAGGCTAGGGCTACCGCTGGCTACTAGCCATGATGGCTGTGTACTTCATTCAGTGTCAGAGTCCGTGGACCAATAATAGTGCTGTTGCACTCAGGTCCAGCTTGCAGACTTCTTTCAAGCATCTCACTGGTCACTGTGAGAAAAGGATGGCGAAATAGATGGGTCTGATCCAGAAGGTCCCTTTTTATGTTCTAAAAAACAAAAGGTGAATGAGAACATTGCTCACACTAGGAGTGAAGCACTTAGTGACTCTGGGATACCAGCAAGGAAAGAGCAAACAGCTTTACATCTTATTGATTACAGACCTGCAAAGAATCGTAAGTTATTTATTTCCATCTAATTGTTATCTTAAGGGCAAAATACACAAAAAACCCCAGTGTGTAATTGATTCCGCCTTTTAAGGTGGTAGGTGGGTAGTTCAGGGTTTGGTTATTACAATAATATGAGTGGAGTTCAATGTAGCACTACCTGTCAGCTCAAGGATATCTGCTTGCACAGTGGAATGTTCTCCCCCTCTTTGCCCTGTGCACCCCACCAAAAAAAAAATGTTCTAGGGCTTCCCCCTACCCTCTGGTGTTGATTTGGGAAAGGTGTGGGACACACACAGAGGGAGAAGGGAGGGCAAAGTCCCATTGCACAACAGAAGTCCTTGTGCTGGCAGGTCACAGCAGGAATTTCCAAATGCTCTTAGTGAGAACCCCGTCCCTGTAATCCTCCTATATCTAATGTGTTCCTTTGATCGGCCCAATGACTTAATTAAAGATTTGAAGGGAAGGAGTTGAGCTGGTATGCAGGTATTGAATGTTAAAGGAATCCATGGAGGAAGAGAAAGAAAGCGGAAAGGAAGCAGAGTATGCAAGGGTGAAGAATAAGAATAAAAACAATGGGAAGAATGCAGGAAAGAGTGGCAGCAAAAGACTAAAAAGAATGTACCCTGCTCTTAAGGCTGTTACTGCATATGCTCCACAGGGATGGCCTGTTGAAAGGGCATCATATTACATGTGATTATTTCTTAGGGGGCATTCACTGCTGTGGTATACAAAAAAGGTAGCCAGCCACAAAAATGTTTTTAAAGTGTGTCACTTTTGACACTTGGTCTTGAATATTTCCTAAAGTAAACCTTTGAACCTTGCTGTGAATATTGCACCCTGCCACTGAAGTCTCTTTATCACCCCTTTCCTTAAACTGGAAATGGTACCTCTACCAGCTCTAAAGTTAGCAAAAGGTTCTATATTTTGTTGACTGTTCTGGAGGATGAAAAGGGAGAAGAGCATCTTTATCTTCGCCTATTTCCTTCCTCTGTTCCCATGTTGAATTGTTCAAATCAGTTTATTTGACCAACTGCCTCAAACTGGGATGTGGGCACCGTTTATGTTAAAGGAAAGCTCAGTTGGTAGAGCCTGGGACTCTCAATTTCAGGCTTGTGGGCAACAGATTGCAGGCAGCTGGACTAGATGACCCCCCTGATCCCTTACAACTCTACAACTCTACAACTCTATGATTCTATTGTCTTTATAGTGTTGCACATTTCACCTAGGCTGCATATGAGTGCTGGCCAGTGGCATAGCGTGGGTTGTCAGCACCCGGGGCAAGGCAAGTAATTTGTGCCCCCTAACCCGTGGATTTGCGCCCCCTAACCCTAACCCCCAGATGTTGTGCCCGGTGCGGCCGGCCCCCCCTGCACCCCCTACGCTACGCCACTGGTGCTGGCACCCGTGTTTCTAAGGTGATGGGAATGACTATTCGCAAGACTCTTCTTGGGAATCTTGCTACCAAAGAGAAATTGTTAAGTTGTTTTGGTTTATAAACAAATCCATGACTGCTAGCGTGGCCACTTTTACTAAAATGCTTACAGATCCTCATTTTTATCACTTGTTCCAAAAACCTCTTGGGGACAGAAGTTGAAACTAGATATCTATAATTCCTCCATTCTCCTTTTTTAAAGCAGGCAATATGTTTTATGTTCTACTGGAACTCACCTGCTGCCTTGAATCCTGCTTCTGGCTATTTCCTTGTAATAAGATAGCAAGAAGAGATGTCTTAATGTAATCCTGTGCTCTTTATACTTTAAACATGTTGAAAGAACCTCTGTTACACAGTTTATGCCACTATTTGTTTTTATCAGTTTGACTGGAGATATAATACATTATTAATTCCCTTTTCATGTGGATTTTTGTTACTGTTAGCACTTCTTTTGTTTTTGGACTAAGGGTGCTTTTATTATTCATTGATTAAATTTCTTACAGGCTTTCAGATAAGAACTTGTTTTGCAAACAGGTCATTGAGATTTTGCAAACGGATTTTAAAATTTAACAAATTTCCCCCAGAAACGATAAATCCGAATTAAATTGCATTGGGGAATGCAGGCTGGCATTTTATGTCAACAATGTCATGCGGACAGTGTGAAAAACTTGCTTGCGTGAGGAGCATTGATGCCATAGTAAACACCAAAAGGAAGAATCCAAATAGCCTATTGTTGCTTAAGTTTCATTCTGCCCTGTTCTGGAAACTGCCAATCTTAGATACAAACACGTGTTTGTAATTTGTGACCCAGTTTTATATTGCTTCTGATACTTAAACAAATGTAATTTTATAAGAGAGGTTTGTTTTTTCTCATGCCCTATCCCTTTCCTGCCATTTCTTTACCTTTTAGTTTTGCCTTGCTTTGCTCCTTTTGACTTCTGGGGGCTTAGCTTGATGTATAGAGATCTGTACCATATTGTAGTCCTTTTAAGTTTCACTTGAATGTATGCTCACGTTGTGAATATCAGGGTCAAGGGAGGTTTGGAGAGGGATGACAAGGCACAGGGTTTTATAGGTTGCGGCCCTCGTTTACAGAACACTCTCCCAGTGATGTCTGCCTGGTGCTGACGTTACTATCTTATTGGTGCAAAGTTAAACTTTCCTCTACTCTCAGGCATTAGATGGCATGTATATTAGAGTTTACTTATATATGTATTTATTTATTACGTCATATTTGAGAATGGTGACTAAGAAATGTAATTATGATTGTAATCAATAACAATAACAAGCAGTTATGCTTCTGAATACCAGTTGCTAGAAATCCCAGGAGGGGAGAGTGTTCTTGCGCTTGGGTCCTGCTTGTAGGCTTCCCACAGGCATCTGGGTGACTACTGGAAGCTGGACTAGATGGGTCATTAGCCTGATCCAGCAGTCTCTCTCTTCCATTGGCCTTATATCTCAAAAGCTCCATGCACAGGAACTGACAACTTCTGTGTATACGCAGATGACTTTCCAATTGCCCCCTTCCAGCTGCGGCTTCTTGTGCCTCATCACATGTCACCCTAGGGAGTTGACCTTCAAGAGCAGCTTTCAGGAGTCCATGCATGTCTGCAAGCAGAGGGCCGAGATTACGGCCTAGATTCATGCGTCTTCCTAGTTGATAGGGGAATATAGACGTGAAAGAAAGACAAAACCAGAGCCAAGCAGGGATAATATATCTATTAAACATTTCCAAGGCCTGTGAAAAGAAAAAAAAATCCATGTATCAGAAAACAGAATATTAAATATTAAAGTTGGTACCTGTGAGCCTCTCTGGAAAAGACATTCTCTGTGTGATTGTCGTCCCCACCTGGTATGTATTGACAGCTGGGCAGCCCTTCTTGCCTGTCAAATTTGTCCCACTGAAGCTGTACTGTGCAGCTCATCAGAGGAGTATGTTCAGAAGGTAGGCAGGCAACTAAACTGGATAGCTTGCCGAAAACAAATAAGATTGGAGGGGAGATGTGAAAGCAACAACTTGTTTTGTGAAGAGAAGCTGGCAGACACTTAAAGAAGAGAAACCCTACTTCTTCATTCAAAGTGTTTATTATCACTTAACTGTTATTTCGACTTAAGAATCATTTGCCATGAATGCACTCCCTGTGTCCCTTAGCTTGAAAACTGAGAACATTGCACTCTAAAACTGAAATTATATAAATGCATAATTCCTTAACAATATGATGTGTGTATTTTGTCAGGGTTTTTCTTCTATAGCCAAAGATGGTTGCAATGGATGTATTATGTATTTGTTTTGCCTTGATGTCTGTGGCTTTCTTCATTTGCTTTTTTCACTACCTGCTTGCATGCAGTTTTGCTTGCCAAGTTGTTGTTTGAGTCTGAATAGCTTTGGGCCCAGACTAGGCTCCCACACACATCCCCAACCCCCACCAGACATGTCCAGGAGTGTCCTTATTTTCACCACTGAAATGTAGGAAAAGAATGCCAAGTAAACTGTACCGCTTAATATCCAGCAGTATATCTTTTACTATAATTTTTATACTTGTAAACTCACACAACTGGGAAATAATTTAGCACATGAAACTATATATTTCTAAATTATTCTAATACACTCACTCTGAGGTTTGTTCAGGGACCAAAAATAGCTCTGCATTGGGGAAAGAAATCAGAAGCCAATCTGGGATTTCTCCTTATGCTTCTTGCAAGCTTTCTCTCTTGTATAAAATGAAAAGCCGCAAGGCGGATTTACAGCTTTAACTGGACTTGAACTAACCCATCACAGTAATGAACATAATTATTGTGGCTTTTTTTTAACCTACAGCAAAGTGTGGTCACTGAGCACTGAATTATATTATTCATGTATTTTTGTAACAGGGACACAACCATATGTGTGTGAGCACGCATGCATTATTCTTCTGCCAAACTCTAGTGATAATAATAACATTTTCATTAACATTAATGTCGCAACATATTTTTATGATTTATAATTAATGCAGTGTGGTTTTTAATTTTTATAAGCTTGATGCACCAGTCTTTATTTTTGGTTATGAAGAGGCTTTCATTCTGTCTGTCTAGACAAGCAGTGATGGACTGTACAGGCTGGACGGTGAATGGGACATAAGTTTTTTTCTCAGGCAGGGACTCTGTGTGATTCTGTTTTTTAAAGGCCTTAGCACAATGATAAATCAATTTTAACTAAAAGCATATAGAAAATGCAATTTTATGCATCCTAAAGAGTGACTCATGTCATGCATGATAAACCATTAGGTCTTGCGTTGACAATGAAAAGGTTATGTTTTTGTAGTTTGTCTTCTGGTGCCTAAAAAAGGAAAAAAGAAAATATTGGAGATGCTGTTTACAACCTGGCAGTGCTTCCAGCATAAAACTGTTATTGAGCATAAAAGCGTGAATTTTTCTACCACAAAGTGTTTCTTATTCAGATAAACCTGTCAAGTTGAGGAAACGAGCAATAATCTTGGATTAAAAGCGCATGACCCAGAAATCTTTACAAGTAATCTTACAAAAGGCTTCCCTCATTGATTAGTGTTTTAAGACTCTTATTTCCTTTGAATTGCTGTCCTAAGAGAACAGTACAAAAGATGTCAGACTGCAAGTTTACTTAACAGCCATGTAAATTCTAATTAGGTTGTCTTTGCATTCTCGTATTTATGAGCAGAAAGTTTTAGATGCCTGCTGAAATATTCTCATTGATACATTGCTCCTCACTTTATTTTATAAAAATAGGTAGGCAGTCCATTGGGGTTTTTTTTGTGAGAGACGTGCATTGATTTGTAGTTTCATAGAATTCAATGCAGCCACTTGCACGGGGATGGCACCAATGGTTCTCTACAGTATTTTGATAAGTCTAGCTGGTGTTCCATGTTATCCAAATATCATCTAAAGGGGCACCCAATTTTTGTTCTTTCATCTGCATCATAACTTGAATTTTAATACAGACTTGATGAAATTCTCAATGACATTTTTATTATAGTGAGTCAATAGATACTCTGTATTCTAGTTAGTTTTATCATGGCAGACTGAAAAAGTAGCACATGTTTCTCAAAATCTTACAATGTTAGAATGTTCCTGCATTTTATTTTTGTTTGTTTTTTTAAAGAAAATATCCTCACTCTTCTCAATTATTTGAGAATTTCCCATGCTCAATATAGTTGATTGGACCCTCTGACTGAGGGCCCAAATCCTGAAAGATGTCCCTATACTTTTGCACATAAATTGTAATTGTGTGGACAGTTTGGTGCTTCATGTATCGATACCAAATTTGTTTTGAACTTGATAACAAGGGATGATCTGTGGGCTCATCCATACCATAGCTTAATGTGGATTTTATACTTCTTAGGTGCCCATTAATTCCACTCCACCCAGGAGCGCTTCACTGTATTCCAGTGCCATTGTATACTTTTCTTTACAAAATCCGAACTTGCCTGGTGTGTGGAAAATCTGAAGATAGATTTGCTCTGCTTCATGAACTGGTTTTCATTCTGCTTATGGCAATGTTTATCCACATTTTCCATGGATCTGCGGAGAGGGGCAGTCCTTTTTCATTTCTTCTGATCTCAAGATTTACAGCTTTCTGTATGAGGAGCAAGAAAACAGTAGGGCATGGTAGAGGGGCAGCGGAGGGAAAAATCTGAGAAGACAGTTCAGAAACTTGTTAACTCATAATTAAACCATCAAATGTGTTGGGACCTGGCATAACCAATATACAAACATGTACTCCTCCAGTTGCAATGTAGATCTGACTTTTTGACCTTCTCTGTATCACCAAGAAATTGCTATCCTTAAGCAATCCTCCCCCCTATTATCAAATTAGCATTTTGAATTGTGTTTATTGAAAGGAAATGGATTTTTAGAAGGCATATTTTAATCATGTTATGCAGCTTCTTCCATATTTCTTTCTATGGCTCACTCCATTTTGAACTCAGCAAATAAGGCACCGTCTATTGAGTAATGGTGATAATGATTTGACACTAATTTAGTGCATTTCATCCAGAGAGGTCCCAAATGGTTTTACAAACTGTCCCAACTGATCATACTAATTATGTACAGTATACAAGAAGCACTTCACTCAGCTTTAAATGGAAGTCCTAATGGGTCAGGTTAGTGCTTCAGCTATTTTCTTTCTACAGTTTTCCATTACTGGCAGCAATGGCACACTTGGTGGCTAGATGTCGTTTTTTGCTGTAGAGTAGGAATGGACAAAACCTCAAGGCAAAAATTTGGGAGGAAAATCAGACTGGATTTTCCTGGAATTTGCTGATTTTTGCTCTGTATGATATATTCTTGTTATTTATTTCATTTATGAAGAGCTTCCTAAGAAGCATCTTGAAGCAATTTCACAGTACAATAAAACAAAATTGTATCCTCCTTCCTCCTCCAGCTAACATAAAGAACTGAGCAGTGTTCTTGATGTGAGAAATTTTGTTAAGCAGGCTGAATTCCCTTCTGGGTAGTTTTATGGGGCCCACATGTCAGTGATGGACAGAGCCAGAGGCAAAAGTGGGCACGACAATGAAATGTGACTCTTACCTTTTTGCATTGTACCCATGCAAAATCCAGAGGTTTATAAAGACTCTCCTCCCTGCAAGAGAGGGGAGTGGTTGTGGGCGGGAGCCCGAGCTCCGCCCCTAGCAGGGGGCGTTTGCCCCCTGCCTTCACCTCACCTGGCTGGCGCCCACGCCCCTCAGCAGGCATCCAACCAGGTGCCTGAGGGGGGCGTGTTCAGCAGCCTTTTGCTGCGGCGGCAGCCTTCGCCCGGCCTCATTCTTCGTCCTTTCATGCGGTTCGGGTGGCGGTTAGGCATTGGAATAATGTGTTTTGCTGTGTCGAAGAGCTAGGTGTGGCCATCGCCTATGCCTTCAATTTTTTAGGGGTATTCCGTTAAAGGAATCTGGCGGTCGTGTATTCTGTCCGATGCCTGCTTGGCGGGAGGCCATGGCACGACCCTCGGTGACATTAGGGGTGAGCCTATAGTTGGATCGGCATCAACTGGCTCCACCTACTGGTGAATAAACCCACTTGTTCAAATCCAATGCCTAAGCCAATACCTTTTCACTGCTGTAATCAATAAAGTTGTGGCCTTTCCTTGCCCATTAACCTTATATCACATGTCCGTGTGTATTCTTTCCACATTGCGGGGGTCGGGTCCTCGAACCACAACCCACATTTTTCTATCCTCCATCAATATAAGTAAGAGACATTACCACTGCTCAAAGACACATTACTGCCATGCAAAAGCACTCAAGGAGGTTATGGAGCAGGGCCAGTGAGGAGTGTGGCCTGAGGAGATGACATGATTAGAGTGAGTCCTGAACGCTGGACAGAGAGCTCTGGAGGACCACAGGCCTGAGGTTCCGTACCTTTGAGTTATGTGGCAGTAAGTAGAAGAAAGCATACAGCTTATCTTTGAGTCGCTTGGGTATAAGATCCACGTTGCCCAGAGCAACATAGTGGCAATGTAGACCAGGCCTTAGCTTCACAGACAGACAGCCACTTACTCAAGACTCACCCATTGAGCTTTGTACTTAAATACTTGAATCTAGGTTACCGCCATCTAAGATCATAGTTACTAACCACACTGGTCAAGGATCAATTCAATGCTTCCTGTAAAGTTTGTTGTATTAAAATATGCATAATTTATTTGCTCTGAGTTGAATATTTGTATGCTGAAAACAACTCAAAAAGTTTGCTTATGGGCAGCCCTTTATTACAAAAGGAATTATTGTTTTGGAAGGCTGTGGTATTTACGGGATAGACCTTAGAACACTTCTGTGCTGAATAAATACAAATGTCATAGTTAACAATTTCGCAAATGCATGCTATTTACATAATCCCTTTCACAGAGATATACATAATGTTGTCATGATCTGTTTGTGCTTAGTATTAATTAAAAAGCCAATTTGTCTTCTAATGGACCTTAAAAGCTCTCAGAGTTTTGTTTCATCCTGTCTTTGTTCATAGATTATGACCCAAGAGACTCATGGTAATGCTTGCTGTGCTCATCTAGGTGATCTGCCCAAAGGCTCCTCAGATGCTTGTTTAACAATGACAGCGACATTTATTCGTACTCTTTTAAAAAAATGTCTTATATTGAAAGACAAGGACATGCTGGTAAAGGGAACAACTTTCACAGTGATGGCATGAACTTATTAGAGCCATCAAACCCAAAGGGTCTATGGGGGTACACTTCTTTCATACATCTGAGGTGAGCAATTTCAGAAACACCACAGGCTGTGGTCCAGCTTTTCAAAAGGTATTTGCTTTTTAGGAGGGTGCTTCAATGAAATGTCAAATAGAGAGTGTAGGAATCTGTCACACACATACCTCAAATTCATGTTTCTATGTTTTCTCCCTCTTACCATCATCACTTAGATATGTAGGTTTGTGCCCCCAAAGCTTGCTTTGTCATGAGTGAAGCACTTTTAGGCTCTCTCAGTTACATGCATACTCATGCACACCTGTGATGCACAAGAGTTTAGTTTTTAGTTTAGTTTAGTTTAGTTTTTATGCACAAGAGTTTTGTATGACTATCTGGTGATGGCAACTGACTAATGCAGTTGCATTACCTAGATGACTGTGACAGACTATAGTGCCCCAGAGCCTCACTGCCAATAGAAACTAAGTCTTTTCTTTACATTATAGTGTAAAGTGTCATGCACACTGGATGATTATAGATAGAGAAATAGATCAGTTGAACTGAGTAAGTCCACTTGCAGACTTGAGTATACTCACTTGGTGGATAGATGAACAGCAGCTCGTCTGACCAGACCGTACCATTTTAATATGAATATCAAGGATACATTTGGATCTTTATAAGTTAATACAAAATTATTTGAACCTTCAAACTTGTTATCCATCAAATATAGTTTCTTTTACATTGCAAAGTTCTGTGCATGTTAAATCATGAGCGTTGGGATATTTAGAAACTTGAATTATACCCCCATAAAATTTAGATTTATAAAGTGGAGCTGCTGACATAGCTATACAGTATTTAATGACATGGTAATTTATTCAAGGAAATTAAGATTGTTTGACATACTATTTTTTTGTGTTGATGAATTGGAAAGGCTTGCTTACGTTTGGATTTTATTTCCTTTCTTCTTTTTTGCAAATGCATTTTTTAAGCTATGCAAATACATGTTGACTTCAGTTGTATTTCATGGTTCTTTTCCTTTCAGGCCCTTGGAAGGCCCAGTGCATATGTTTGGTTGTTTATAGGTTTATTAGGTGCTATGTTTGCTTTCATTTGAAATAAAGAGAACCCAGACTGCTCCTTCCTAGCAAATAAAGTTAATGGAAGTGCATAACTGTGTTGCTTCTTTTCTCAAACTACCCATGGTACCCTATATGTGGATCTCAGTATCCTTAAAAATTTGCCTCTTGTTCAGAATTCACCATCACTTAAGACAGGCTTGGAGAATGTTGGGTTGTGGGCTGAATTAGACCCATCCTCTGACCTATTTTGACCCACAAGGTTCTTCTTCACAAGCCATACCCACCACATGCCTTATGTGTGATGCCAGGTCTGAGGTGAGTAAAGCCAAAACTGCAAAGGAACAATTGAGAGCCTTCAAGTTCTCTCCTGATCGTTCCTCTGCAAGCAGGGCTTGCATGGGGCACCTTTTAGATTTCATGCCAAAGGCAAGTCCTGCTGGGATGGACAAAAGAAAACACTTTGTGAGGTTATGGGAATAATGTAGATGAAGGAAGCCATGCTGGCAAGGGTGAGAAGGGCAACAAAAGGGAAGAAGTTCTGACATGCTTAATTGTATGAGACAGTAGCTCATTAGGCAGTATGACACCGTACTAAGACAGTAGCTTTTAGCTATGCAGATTCCAGTTCCTGTGTGAGGCTTCTTCATACCAGTTCTTGTATGCAACCTTATATGTTATTCTGTAACAGCGGCTTAGGTGGTCCAAGTCCATCTTGAATTGATCTGATCTGCTCACACAGATAAATATATTGGATTTGCAAACAAGATATAACACTATTATTATATTTATTCTTCCACATTGAAGACACAAGTGCAAACCTTTCAGGCACTGTTTCTGAAGAATGCAGTTAAAGCGATGGAGTCCTGAGCAAAGAAAACTTGGCTGTTAGGACTGCTCCAAGTTGTATAATTGTGCTTGCTTCAGAGTTCAGTATTCAACCTCCTGTCAAGGTGACTCATGTTCTAAAAGTTCTATGCTCTGCCTTTTTTTCTGAATTTTCAAAGCTATCAACAGTACAGAGTTCTGTGGGAGTCTGGCCCACTCAAACCCATTTTGAGAGAATCAGCTTAATCATGTGTGTTTAAACGTCAACAATACTAGTTAGCAGCAAAAGAACACATCAGACAAAGAGGTGCCTCGACTAGCTGTTTCTCCACAACAGTCATGGGTTGGTTGCTGTTGATCTTGTTTACAAACCTTTTTTACAGTGATATTACAAGACATCAACTGTCTGGGCAGAGACTGAACTAAGAGGTTAGCCTGGAAAACTGACTATTAGATCTGTGTCTCCTCAATAACATTTAGTAATGAGAAGTGTGATTTCATCACATCCAGAATTTCCCTGCAAACAGAAGTCAGTGAATTAGAGCAAGTGTGGGGAATCACTGAACACACTGACATGAAACGACATATCTTTTATTACATATCCCCTGTAACATACAGTGAAACCCTGAATACTAAACAGTTTATACCCAATATCTCAGGTTGGCTTTACTTGGTGAAAGTGACCTTGAGATGTCCTTTTCACCCATTCCCCCTTTTTGAATTCCTAGTGTTTTGAAGTCAGTGGCTTCTCAGCAGTCGGTCTCCCTCACCCTTGGTGTGGTCATGGTTGTTGCCTTAATTTAGAAACTAACAGAGTGTGGCTTTATTCCCTTACATTATAAAGAAGCATAAAAAGTGGTGTGGAAATAAAATTAGGGCATATCACAGTGCACTTTTTTTTAAAGTGCCACTGGCATTCCTTAAATTCTACATACCTGGATTTGAGATCTTGTGAGCTACAGATCCTGTGAACAGAATTATGCTCAAAGAATGAGAGGAGGTGGTTTCCTTTATGCACATTCTGAAAGTCTGCTTGAGTTGAATAACCTTTAGGAGCAGTGCAGAAGCTGGTCCAGGAGGCTGCAGAATAAGTGGGAATTGGGTGAAAATCACCTCCACATGATCATATCCCCTTCTGTGAACAGAGTAGGACTTCCAGGCACAGAAAGTCTATAGGGTAGCTTCACACCATCTGTACTGAAGGCAGATGTTCAGGCAGTTCTCCCATTCCAAATGAACACACCAAACCCCAGCAATCCAGCCCATAAACCTACTTAGCCTGAATCCCAGTCAAAACATAGTCTTGGCTTTGTTAGTGGAAGTATATATGAAGACCAAATTAAGTCATTTCCATATGCATGTTTTGATTGATTATAGGGAAGGAGAAATGCAGGGGGGGACAAAATATAATGGGACAAAACAATTTAGTTCTTAGATGTATGAATTAACTATTATTGTTAAAACCAGTAGGAGAACACTTCAATCTCCCAGGACATTCTATACAAGATCTCAAAGTAGCTGTTTTACTACAAAGGAATTTCAGAAATAGACTGGAAAGAGAAGCTGCTGAATTGCAACTTATCACCAAACTTAAAACCATGGAGAGACCTGGTCTGAACAAAGACCTTGGATTCTTATCTCATTATACATGACAAAGCCATTTTTCACCTTCTCACCCCTTGCTTTATCCTGTAAGACCTATTGCAGTCATTAAGAGTTGTCAACAGGCTCATCACAGCTATCTGCCAATCACCCATTCCCACCACCCTTCTGAGTAATACCCCTCCCCACCTTCTCACTATATAAAAGGGTCTGGAAACTTCTGTTTCAGTGTACAGTATCTGAAGAAGTGTGCATGCACACGAAAGCTCATACCAAGAACTAACTTAGTTGGTCTTTAAGGTGCTACTGGAAGGAATTTTTTTTGTTTTGACTATGGCAGACCAACACGGCTACCTATCTGTAATTGTTGTTGTTGTTGTTGTTGTTATTATTCACATTATGGTTTCATAGCTGTAATCACTTACAGTCATACCTAGGGTTACGGATGCTCCAGGTAGTGTTTTTTCAGATTATGGACCGCCGAAACCCGGAAGTACCTGAATGGGTTACTTCCAGGTTTCGGCGGTCGTGCATGCGCAGAAACGCCGAATCACAACCTGCGCGTGCACACACACAGAGCTGCGGGTTGTGAACATGCATCCCGCATGGATCACGTTCGCAACCCAAGCGTCCACTGTATATTGTTAGGTTATCAAATATGTATAACTTTTAAAAGAACCACTGTTCTATATTTCTTTTCCACAAAACAAATACCGACTTAAACATTAACAAAACATTCATTGTCACCCCTTGAACCTACTTTTTAAACATTCCGTTTAGAAATCTTAGACAATATTAGTTGCTATTTAATTCTGATTCATGATTGGATCAGGCCAGTAGCCCATTTACACCAGCATCGTGTTCTCAAAGTTGCCAGCTAAATGCCCATAGGAAGTGTGCAAGAAGGAACTGAGCATAGGACCTAGTTCTAAGAATGGTTATCCTTTCATCTTAAACTTGTAAGCACATCTACTCTTTTGCTGTCGTAGTATTGTCAGAAAAGTTTAATGCTATTGTTCCTAATTGCTCAGTTGTTCATAGCTGACTTGCTCTATTTGTCTGGCTATGCTACCCACAAATCTAGAAATGTCACATTTTTCAGGCAAATAATTATCAACTCCTTTAACAAGCATCCAGCTGCAATAAACAGACAGTTGTTTCAATGAAAAGACATTCCAAATGTTAAGGCTGCTGAAATATTAAGACCACTTATATTTATAATGAGCTATTTGATAGTGTATGCTGCTGCTTGTACACACCAAGGTAAATTAATTGCAGTACAGTCCTGTGTTTATTTACTCAGAAACAAAGTCCACTGACTGCAATTCTACTTATTCCCAGGCCGTAGTTATAAACACATTTACTTGGAAGTAAGTCTTACTGTATGAAGAGCTTCCAAAAAATAAATAAATTAGGATTTGGTGGTTGGTCCATAAAACAGGTGGGGAACTGGAGCCAATTGGTGGGCCAGAGCCTTAAGTCCTGCCCCCCCCCCACCTATAAATCAACATTAACAGGTGTGTTATTCTACCCACCTGTCAAAGTGCAAAGTGACTCTCAGCAAGAGCCTTTGAAGTCTGTTTGAAGGTGTGGTTTGCATTCAGACGGCCACCTCCATACTGATTGGCTGCAATGGGGAAATGTCCATTTGCCTTTTGAATCCCAGCTGTGCCTGCAGATTGACAAAGCGGGACTGGCTGACAGCGCCGATCAATTGATCATGGCACTGACCATGATCTGCCTCATCTGCGTTTCTGTTCAAGAACTCCGTAGTGCAGCTTCGTGTAGTCCCAGTAGACCTGACCGCGCCAGTCATCTGACTGGCAGCCCCACTTGCAATGGAACAATAGGGAGCTCACTTTAAGCTCCTGATTGTATCTACCTCCTTACCTACCCCCATTGGTAAGGGCAGGTGGCTATGGTTGGGAAGTGGACATTGTATGAGGAAACAGTCTTGCAGGTCAGTTTGTTTTAAATCAATGTTGAATGTTTTTCAAACAAAATTGGGACCCATGCAATAGACCCCTTCTATAAAATATCAGAAGGTACTTTGTCAGCTTTCTATTCTGTACCCCATCCTACAATAACCTTAGCAGTTGGTATGACAGTGGGCGCCTTTTTTCTTATATAATTTTTAATCCAATCTTGAAACCATTGTTCTATGAGAGGGGACTACTTGCATTATGTAATGGACCTTTTTGGCTTGTTCCAAAAGAATTAAACATTTGAGGGTAACTGTTCCTGACAGAATAAAGAAGTTACAATGTCCCAGTAACATTAGAATAATGTAAGCAGGATTTATTATGCTCTTCTTCCTTCCCTTTGTCGTTTGCTGGTAGAAAACATTATGCAAAGATGAATATTCTGCTGGGAGTATTATATGTTATGCAAATATGATGTGTGAGCATGTGTGTGTGAGAGAGCATATATATATTTGCAAAGGTATTAAATTACTGAGCAACAATTTTTCCAGGTTTGTTGAGTAGCAAAAAGACCAAGACCTATGCTACAGTGCTGAAAGCACAATTAAATTAAAGAGAGGACAGTGGTGAATAATTTGAAAATGTATTACAGCGTTACTAATTTGAAGTGTATGAAAGATTTTTTAAAATAATTATAATGCTATTCATTTGTCAATGTCTTTATTTGCAAGGAATAAAGGCTTGTAGAGATTTAGTCTTTTGATACATTGCCAAGCAATGCATTTTGTGTTATTGTGCTTTTGTTTCATTGTCCTTTTCAGTAATAATCCCTAGTATGTTTGGATACCTCTTTTATTGAATGTTCTAGCATCAGTGAAAATACACTGAAATCTTTAACTCTTGGGTGGAGAGAGACCCCTTAGTCCTGTTCTGTTCAAGAAGGTGAACAGATAGAAGCTGAACACATAGACCTGGCACTTTAAAGGTGACTAGATTTGTGCATATTTTTCTACATTGTTGATGCAGTGTTGTCCTCATCCAAGTGTCAGCCTGTACTTTACCTCCATAATCAGGTTAGGGAAAAAGAATACAACATAAAATTACACACTGTCCAAATGTGGACGTACTGAAGTGCATTGTGTGACTCTTGGCTTGTTTTTCATGTGTGGTGATGTGTTGCTCAGTGCCACCTATCACCACATCCTTGACTTCTGTTGACGATGTGCTTCTTGGTGGACTACCGATAGGACTGGGTACAATACATATGTATTTATATTATTATTTTTAGCCCACTGATTTGTGTAAGTTTGGTATATTGGTAAATTTGTATCTCAAAAATTAACTTTAAAATAGCCATGCACACAAATACCTGCATGCCTGACCACAATGAACTTCAGGTTTCTAGAAGTCAGGGAGGGCATGGAAGTGCTATTTGAGGATAAGGACAGCGACACACAGTGCAAATGCACCCCATCAATTACCACTCAATAAAGTGAATGGGACGGGACGCGGGTGGCGCTGTGGGTTAAACCACAGAGCCTAGGGCTTGCTGATCAGAAGGTCACGGTTCGAATCCCTGCGACAGGGTGAGCTCCCATTGCTCGGTCCCAACTCCTGCCAACCTAGCAGTTCGAAAGCACGTCAAAGTGCAAGTAGATAAATAGGTACCGCTCTGGCGGGAAGGTAAATGGCGTTTCCGTGCGCTGCTCTGGTTCGCCAGAAGCAGCTTAGTCATGCTGGCCACATGACCCGGAAGCTGTACGCTGCCTCCCTCGGCCAATAAAGCAAGATGAGTGCCGCAACCCCAGAGTCGGTCACGACTGGACCTAATGGTCAGGGGTCCCTTTACCTTTACCTAGAGTGAATGGGAGCTAGAGTTCAGTTAACTCATGTGTTGATGAACATGCACAAAAGCGTAAACTGAAACATAGGACCTCTGTGCCCCATTCATGCCTTAACACGCTGGTTGTGTACACAGTCAGAATTAGGAAAGATCCTAGATCCTAGTCTCTGGTTCACTGGTGGAGGAACGGGGGGGAGCACACCGTCCCCAGCACCATCGGGGAGAGAGGTACCATCGTGGCCGCCCCCAGATACATGCCGCACCCCCCCCGCCTGGCTCCACATTCGGCTTGTACAATGGGGCCCCTGGCCCCCTAAAAAAATGGATTGAGGGGGCCATTCTATTGTAATGGACATGGAATCTTAGTCATCCCCTCTGTATGTAATCCTGGATTCTCAACTCTTTTTAAAAAGCAAGTAAACAAAAAAAACCCCAAACCTAATGCTTTAATGTATTAGTAAACCCAAATAAAAGCGTTGAGGATTTCATAGTGGTGTAGGGCTTAGTTTTATGAATTCATAATGTAGTGCTTCAAAAATAACTTGAGCTGATCACTAATGTGTATGAGGACAATATTTTAAGTATTTTAAATGTATATTTTACCCCTTGAAATTGCTACTCAGTTTTGTAGCACACATTGTTTTTCATATACAGTTTTCAGCAAACAGGTCATGTCACATAATGTAACATGGCAAAATTGGCCTTAGGCTGTTTTGGAGGATGGTGGACTTAGCTTCTAAATCTCTTCTTAAGAGTTTGTTCCTTAAGGGAATCCTATTATTTGGGTATGAGGTGGATAACAGACAAAGACGTGGTGTGTAAACTTTTTTTTTTTTTTAAATGACTGCCACAGGGAAGACAGTGGCAGGTCGAACTGTGAAGAACTCACAAGGGACAGCTGCCTTTGAGATGCGGAAAATCTTCAAGATTGCTCTAGGAACCTTCCTTTAATGGTTCACAACAGAAGTCAAGGGTGGGGGGAGGAGTGCTTCTTATGCTAACCTCTAACAACAGATTCCTTTATGGCCTGCCATAAGAAATGTCTATCCTCCTGGTGTTTAAATTGTATGCTAATTTATATCAGCAGAAATTTTGAGCAACAGTACAGTGTCAGTTCTGAGGCCAACCAGTCACAAAATGTCAGTGTGAGGCCAACCAGTCACAAAATGGTGATGCAAGGGCACAGGCAGACACAAAATGGTCAGGTGGAGCAGGGGCCATGTGACATGTCATGTGATGCCACCAGAGGTGGGACACGCAGAGAGTGATCTTCACCTTTGCTTGCCCCGACTCTGACCCAGTTCCTTGGCTGCCAAGCAGGGGCTGGGGCTGGGGCGCATGGAGGGCACTCAGCAGCGGCAGGCTAGCAGCCACCTAAATAATGGGGGTTATAGCCCTCTTCCCCAAAATATTGGGGGGGGGCTGGAGTCCTTTGCACCCCATATATTGAGCGCCCCTGAGGTGGAGGCAGGGTTTAGTACAGGGGTCTGCAACCCACGGCTCCAGAGCCGCATGTGGCTCTTTTATACCTTTGCCGCGGCTCCGGGGCGGATACTAGCGAGGGGAGGAGGCGCATTGTGTGCCCCGACACTCCCCAATGTGGTGGGCGCTGTACTGGCTGTGATGTCACATGGGGCGGTGTGTGCGTTAGTCACGCACCGTCCCGACGTCACCTTCCCTCCCGCCCGCCCGCTACATTGTAAGGGGCATGTACGCTGGTCACTGCATTGAAAGGGGGCATGTACGCTGGTCATTGTTTTGAAGGGGAGTGAAGAACACACACACACACACACAAAGGTAACCTGTTGATTTAACGTTTATTTCTATGAGGAGGAGTAATTCTGAGGGGTCAAACAAAGAAATAATAAAAAAGGGACAAAAAGTTATTTTTATAATGACGAGTTTTGCGGCTCCCAGTTTTTTTACCTTCGGAAACGGGTCCAATTGCCTTTTTTTGTCTTAAAGGTTGCAGGGTAAACCAGGGTAAACCCCTGGTTTAGTACATCCAGCAGATTACTGGCATCATTTTCTATTGATACCCAATCAATCTCTGCTGGCATGGATGGGCTTTCATAAACCTGGGGTGGGGTGGTGGGGAGAACCTGACAGGACAATGACCTCCATCAGTTTCCTTCTCTTTTGCTGTCTCTAGTTCAAATGAAAGAGTGTGCATCCTGGATTTCCCTTAAAAAAAAGATTGAGGACTATGTGAATCTCCCTTCCATGTATCTTTTTCCATGTTTTATAGCGTACAAAGATAGCAACTGAAACCAGATGTGAGGAAGAAGAGATAGCCGTTGTGCGATTATGGTAGTGCAAATGAATGAACCTGTGTCTTTGTGAACATCTATGTTTCTGGAGTATTTATTATGTAAATAAATACTCAGGGATTAGGAAAAGAGGTTCCATGCCTTTCTAGTTAGTTTACATGGCTTTCCAGTTTGCCCCCATATCTTTTTATGATTACTATCAGTCACAAAGTATATGATTGATTTCATATGGTTGATTTGATTGACACCCTATGCCCTTTTAATATGTGCGGTTTGCGTGGGGCTGTTATACCTCCGGGTATAGGGTGACATATAAATTCAATAAATAATAATGATGTAAGTTATATTTCTGAAATAATGAAAAAGCAACCATGAGTTGTGAATGGTGGTAGTTTGTATCTTACATGCCAAATGTTGGTGTATGATTTGACTGGTTGCCATAGCTCTAAATTTTGGAGTAATTTTTGGCATTCCACAAGTATGTCAACAGAAGTTATGCATTGCAATTATTTAAGTGAACTCTGAGAAAGACCACACTGCTCTGGAAAAAGACTTAAGACTCTGCATAAAATATACAATTTTCTCTCCATCGTTATTTTCTAGACAATTATATCTCTGGGAGGCCAGTGTGTATGAATCAGTATTACTGTATTTTAAAAGCTTTCCTTCAAAAGCAGCTTGCACATAGCACACATGTGTTTCTTGCATTTGTTTGGAGAGAGACAGAGAGAATATATTTGCTGAGCATATATTTTGATCTGTCCCAAGGACAAGGCTAAACTGATATTAGTGATTATTGTATGTATTGCTAATAAAGTCTGCATTTCATTCCATATAGTAAATGTAATTTAGGGTGACATATGAAACATAATGCATGTTTAATTAGTTAATAAAATTACATGGTGGAATGTCTTGCTTGGAATTATCTATCAAAATAATAAACTGCAATATAACAATGTTGCTCCTTTTAAAATGATAAAACACACTAACATTTTACAGTACCATTTTGCCCGTTGTCCATTTTTCTTAGCTGTTTCTTGTGCCATTCTCAGATGCTTCAGACTTCAAAATATTCAGGCACACACACACACACACACACACACACACACACACACACACACAAATATTTAAAATATGTCTTGTTCTTGGTCAGTATTTGTCAGGTTCAACTCCAGCCATGGTTTCCCAGTGGAGGTTGATTCAGACACCAGCATCTTCCAGCTCAAGGAGGTGGTTGCTAAGCGACAGGGAGTTCCAGCTGACCAGTTGCGTGTGATTTTTGCAGGGAAGGAGCTCAGGAATGACTTGACACTGCAGGTAAGTCTCCCTTGGTAGTTTCCTTTCTGGGATGCTGCCAGCCTAACTGCTTCTGCCTCTAACATTGCCAATCTGACATTCACTCCTGAGATCTAATAGAATAAATAGTGCCTGGGGATTCCTTGAACTTTACTCCACACTGCTTCATTAATTCTGACCTTCTTAATTATGCATTAAAACAGCAAGGCAAAAGGATGGGGAGGGGAGGAAGAAGGAAAATGAGAGGGGGAGGAGAAGAGATCTTTGCTTAGTGAATAAATGTTTACTGACTACAGGAGCAAGCTATGCACATTTTCTGTATCTGTTCAATTTCTACATTACTTATTCCATTTGAATCTTAATGAAGAAGGATGTGAATAAATTGTTCTAAATCAGGCTGCTCAGTCATCATGTTATATGAAATTTGTAACCCAATTGTGACCCCTGGAGGATAGTTGTAAGGCTGCTGTTGCTGCTGTGTGAGAGAGAGTGTAAGTGCACGTGCTGATGAAATAGAGCCCTTTTGAAGGCCTGATCGCAGGAGCCAGTAAGGTTCTCCCAAAGGCACCAAAGTGATGATTTACTTGTGGGGGGAGGAAGGGGAGAAAAAATTAGCTGATAGGGGATGGGAGATGTAGGAGTTGCTGAGTTCATCACATCCTCATGGTTTAGCTAACGGTTGTCTTAAAATGTAAAATGGAGAAGAAGGTAGCCTTAGGGAAGCCCCTATTCTTTCAGCCAATGTCTGCCCTCCCCTTCTTGCAGAATGGCGATAATGATACTGGCTGGGCTCTCAGGGCTCTCAAGGATCGCTGACACAATGTGCACAAAGTGCTGTATCAGAACTAAGTATTATTACACTGAGAGGGAAAACAGCTTGACAGGACAGGTGTAGAATGAATATACATTTTTGTAAGGCTCCTTGCAGCTATGATCTTCCCCGTTGCCTTCATTGTTACCAGCGTGTCTGATACTTTGTTCAATTGGGAGTTTCCTTTTGATCTGAACAAAAGATTGCATGTAACGAGGTTGCATTTCGGAAACCTCGAATTTGCCAGAGAGAATAAATTGCTCTGTTACTAGCAGCATTATTGTGTTCCTGCTGCTGCTGTCGTCACACCGTCAGTACGTGGTGCTTAATAGTTTCATAAGCCAAAACATCCAGTCTCTGCACCCCTGGAAATTCACAGTCTAAATGTGGTAAGGGGGGGGGGAATGCAATAAAGGGAGGGGGAAACAAGAGACAAAGGCAGCAAGAGATAGATGTGAGAAAAATGCCATTAAAACATTAGGTTTGGTTCCATTCGGGTTTGCAGTTGGGTAATATGATTAAGGTGTTGCAGGGAACACTTCATAGAATCATCAAATCATAGCATTCCCGAGTTGCAAGGGACCCCAGAGTCATCAATCCCAACTCCCTGCAATGCAGGGATCTCAACTAACGCACACATAACAAAAGGTGCAGGACAGAACCCTGCAGCTAGGTATTTGCTTACCACCTCTTTTCCTATTTCGGCTGCATCTCCCTCCTTGCATTGTTTATTCTGTTATCACCAGGATGGGCCTTGCTTTCCTTTTGGGTGAGCAGAGGGAAAGTAGGTGTTGAGCAGTTTCACCTTATCTCTGTCACCCAAAAGCATTTCTCAATCTTCTCCATGCAGAGGACCTACTTCTTGCTTGTTCTTTCTGTTGCTTTGACCATATCAGAATAAACCTTTATTATTACTTACATTAAACCTTTATTGTAAGCCTGAGATCGTTATGAGCTTTGGCCCACTGGACCTGCTCCCTACAACTGCTGGCTGCTCGTGTATACCCTTCCTTCATGATTTCTCCCCTATTCCATTTCTTATACATGCCCTGCATAAAAAGGTGAAGTTCTGAGGTGTGTGAGTCATGTATTCCTACTGTACAGCAGCAGCACCAGAGAACCAGGCACCTTCCTGTGGTCACCCAGGTAACTATCTAATAAAAGGAGGAAGTTTACCCAAAGGCAAACACTTCCTGTTTTCTAACCAGCACAGATTAATTGGCCCTCATGTTTACAGCTGTGTGGGAGCATTGCTATGCATTGAGTAGCTGCTGTGTCTGGTTGCACAGAGAGCTGCTACTGTATTGACATCCTATCACTTCTCCTAGCCAGGTATGATACTTATCGCTTTGCAAAATGCTTTAGGGAGTTTGGGCACACAAAAGAAACTATAGAAATGCAAATTGCTCTTGTCATTCCTCAGAGCATCTTCTGCTGCCGAAGCATACAGTTGCTTCTGTGTCAAGTGTCTCCTTTCCCTTTCTGATGTCTTACTGGAAAAAGAGGGCCTTCCTTGCTGTTGCATCCCTATCTTATATATGATGTTGTTTATTAAAATGCAATAAACTATTTATATGGGAAGCTTTTTGTTGACAAATGTTAGGATTGTAAGGTTTTGTTAGCTGTTCATATGTTTCTTACACCTGTCTGCATTGCTGTCTAATTCTGGCATCAAAGTGTTATAATTGTTGTTTAATTGTGTCAGGCTGTTTCTGGGTGAAATGCAAACTGTGACTTCAGTTTTCTTCAAATAGGGAAACATAGCTTCCTGTGGCTTGAAACAATGAATGTAAAATGGAAGGTTTATCTGTTTTTTCATAGTAACAAGAGAGGCTTCTCATGGCTGTGTCTAGTTCCTCACATTTATTCACAGTTTTCTCTTCAGTCATGAGCTTGCTGCTTTGTTGACAATGCGCTGAGCACACACATTAGCAATTGTTCACAGCAAAAACTAGTCCTGCCTCTTGCGGAAGGGAGAACATCCTGTGATGTTTCAGCTGCTCTTCTTGCCAACTTTTGTCGTGAACATTTCACTTTCAGTTTATAGAAACTTAAGTCCACGGATGTGAGAGAGAGAGGATGGGCAAGAGCATGTTGAGGGCAACATGTACACTTTCGCATTCACGTGTTCGGGCAAAAAGAATCCATAGCATAGTAGAAATCAGGTTCATTGAATGGGCGAGTGGAAGGAAATCTGCTTGCTAGCCTGTTGTCAACAGATTCCTCCAACATTCTTACATTTAGTAAACATCCTCCGACATTTAGTAAACAAACATTGACACTGTCAGCCTTGTCTAATATTGTATTTGCTGTTGGCATCTGTTCATTCCTACGAATGAAACAGAAAATTTTCTGTGGACATATCACCCCATATCAGGATGTGACTCAGTTTAGGTAACCTGTTCTCCTGCCTAAGTTCCCTCTCTCACACACAAGAGCAATGGGAGAACAACACAGGGGAAGATATCACACAGTATTCTCTCGTCAGAAATGTGTGCATTATATAATTAATATATGCAACTCCCATTATTTTCTAGTTACATCTATTGCTTTTTGTGTTGCCAGTGTGGCCATATTTGCTCAAAGATGCTATCTTTCTCTTGGCTTCAGCAAGAGAAGACTTTTTCCACTTGAAAGTTGAGCATAGAAAGCAAGGGAAGGAGTGGGCTGGAAAGGTTTTTGGCACAGGTGTGAAGAAGAGGGGTGCGTAAGGGAGTTTGTGAGATGTGCTGTGGCTGTGACAATTTTGCTCAGTACTTTCAGGGTAAAATCACTATTCTCTAATGGTCTCCACAGGGATGTGAACACCACTGATAGTACAGGTCCAAAAGAAATGTCCAGTGCACTATCTTGTCCGATTTTGAAAGCTGCTGGTATTTAGAAGCCATCTTGCTTCTAAGAGTTTGACTCTTGTCCATTGTGGCTTTGGGTAGTGGGTGGGTTGATAGGGTGGGTCCAGAGAGTGGTGAATGTGTATGTATGGAAGCTGCATTTAAGGTTTAGCCTTTCCTTTAAAAAGTCCTCCTTGGACCCAGAAGCTTGCAATAATTACCACCCAGTTGCCACTACCTCTTTTGGGGGCAAGAGAGTACTGGTTGTCCATTTTCATGTGCTCTTTATAGAGACTTTATAAACAAACAAACATGTTTTGAGGAATCAGAATGGTTGGTGAGAAAATTCTGAGATTCACAACATTCAAGGATTGTGTCTCTCCATATGAACCCTATGATCATAATCTGAGGCCCTTCTTCGTGTGGCTCATCCATGAGAGATCTGGAGGGTGGTGACACATGAACAGGCCTTTTCTGCAGTGGCTCTCCTTTTGTGGAATTCGCTCCCCAGAGAGGCTCACCAGGCACCTTCATTATACAGCTTTAGGTGTGAGGCAAAGATGTTTCTCCTCAACCAGGCCTTTGGATGATTAACATTCTATGTCCTTTTAAAGATGTTTGTGGAAGGGAATGGGGTGGGGCTGGGTGATTATTGGTTTGTGGTTTTTTTGTTCTTTTTAAACTTATGTTTTTATCTTGTATTTTTATGTTGTGAACTGCCCTGAGATCCATGGATGGAGGGTGATACACAGGTTTATTAAACAAATAAATAAATTATCCAGTGTAAAATTTAAAATAATTATCTTATTTCCTCTGACATATTACTGTTTAAAGGAACATATCAGGAGCAGAATGTGAAGTAAATCTCACTGCTTGTAACTTGTACCAGATATAATTAGTGATACAGATAGTTGTGCTATTTTTTATTGTATACTTTATACACTCCTAAGAGGAACTGTAAATTACCACAATTTATGGAGCGGAAGGTTTAGATTTCTGTCCTTCCATGTAATTGAGTATTTGGGTGGGGGAGTGAATTATGTGCTAGGAATTGCCTGAACTAATTCACCTTCATCTTGATTTTAATGTGAGAAGTGATATAAATAAGGTCTGACTGACTCCATGTGTTGTAATTCAATTGGACTCTTTCTGATGAGAAAACTGTTGGGTTCAAACAGTAGGAGGCAGTGTGAGCGTCTGCTGTGAGTTGAAATTAACATGATTAAGCAATTTGGAAAGTTTATTTGGGAAGTTCATACTTTTTGTTAATGTTCCCTGTAAGTAGATCTTTTTCACAGCTTCATCCCCTGAAAAGGGCTCGCATTGGCACAAAAAAGACGGAGTCCAATGTCAGGACTGGTCGTTGTCCTCTTCAGATCACCACACAAACGCTTCTTGTTCTTTTATAACTTTTTATTGCATTTTAACAAAACAATCTTATAAATGGTTCTTAACTATTCTTCCTCAGAGTCACCTATTTCAGATACCTTCTGAGCTCTGCTTCTCCGTGACCAGCCACCCTCAAAATGGCGAAGGCGCCCTTCCCTTCGCTTTCCCGCTCTTTTTTCTAACCTCCTCACTAGAGCTGGCTTGTATCTCCCCTCCTCCCAATCTGAGCTATAACTTAACCCTTGCCTTTCCTGGGAACACCCTGTCCCTCCGTGTTGTTCCTGTTGCTCTCTTCTATTAGATTCACTGCTCTCCTCCCCCCCTTGGGGAATGCTTTCTCCCTCTGAGAAACTGGAAACTTCTAACTCTTCTCTGACATCCAAATCGGCGTGATTACCCCTTCCCTGCATATAATAATAGCCAGTTTTCTGTGACCAGTTGCCCAAACATACTTTAATGTATATGTTACTCATCATACTGGGAAAATGCAGTGGCCATGAAGGGCTTGGCAGCACTGACCAAAGATATTTTTACTGCTTGAAATAAAGGGCAGGGTGACAGTCCCTCTTTCCATATGCAGCTGAATCTCCTTCCAACACTGGTGATGGGTCAGTGTTCTCCAGTGCAGCAATATAAGACTAGTTTATATTGAACAGGGTGGGTTGCATGGCATTCACAGCTCTGGCCGTCTGAGGTGGCTGTCTGCTCTGCCCAATACAAGGGCCAGCCCTAGGGCTTAGAAAACTCCAGTATATTTTTAAAAAGCTATTATTTCTTTAGAACAGCAGATCTCCATGTCCAAATCACAAACAACCTCTTTATTTCAAAAGATGTTTGACTGGAGCTGCTCATGTCCAAAGCTTCCTTGAGCACAGGAAACAGTTTATTCTTTTGGTCTAATTCTTTGGATAGAGCCCTAAGAATCGCCCAGCCACTTTCAGGCTTTACTTCAGTGCAAAAAGTATCAGAAGCATATTCTACAGTTCCTTAGTCAGCTGCTCTTTCCTCTATGTGTCAGAGGACTGCTTTGAAAACAGCTAGGTACATTGATAATTACAAACCGAGAGAATCAGACCAGCTATATTATGCATTTTTTATTATTTTTTGCTCTTGAAATTAGCCTAGACCTTCTGCTCACATCCATCACTTTTGCAACGTAGCATTAACATAAGTGGACTTCCTGTGAGTAACAGGAAGAATTCACTCAGCAGACTTATAGAAGCTTTAACTAGCTTTTGAATTAATAAGTAACTAGTATGTCAGCTAAATTTTATATATACATGTTAAGAAATGCATAATTCTATTTTCATTACTTTCACAAATAGAATAATGACTAATGATACTATTTCTGACTGATATGACTCTTATCTATTCCTTTGTGGCTCTAAAACTGCTGAGAAGCATTTTGATAATTTGGAACTGATGTAACCATTTGTTGGAAACTGAGATACGAAGCTTAGGCACCACATGGCACCTTTAAGCCTATGTTATGGGTGCAGCTACAGAATGTCTAGGCATGCTTTTTGTATAACAAGGATTCGAAGCTGAAAATGAATGAACTGCAGCTAAAATACTATGTTAATTTTTCATATGGTCTAATCCTTCCCCTGCCCACCCTCCTAATATTCTTAAGAGGGTCTCTTCTCCAGTCTTCAGAGAGTAGCTGGAAGTGGGGAGGCAGAAAAGGGTCCTCCTTTCCTTCCACTCCACAGTTTTAACGTGAAATCCTAGGCGTAGTACTGCATCCAGGGCTCAGAAACTGCCCGCGCAAATGAAATTCCCTGTTGCAAAATGCACCAAGAACAATAGGAGTTTCGAACACTGCATGTATCTTGGTGATGTATGTTACAGATATCATTTACTTTAGATATTTAGAATAATAAAATTACCAGTAAGTCTAATAAAACTGTGAGATAGCAGATGCCAAAGATACCTGGGGTAGTCCAATTGCGTCATTTTCCTTCTGAAGTGTTTTTTTCAAAAAGATATTTAAGTTACATGACATTGTTTATAACAGCATTGTGTGCAATGCACATTTTCCAACTGAGGTTGAATTTTCTTTTGTATTTTGACGCGTTTCCACAAAACCAATGACTAGAGAGTCATCTGTCAGTCAACAATCTTGATTCACAGGTGATGAAGATTTTTATTTGTAGCTCTGAGATGTAGATTACAGAAGTGAATTGAAAGCCTTGCCTAGGAAAGGCAGTATAGATAGCAGCTGTCCACTACTAATAAAACTCTGAAGTGGATCACTGGCCATTTTAGCCTCTTCACTTGAAAGAGCATTACATGAGGAAAGAGGCCAAGGGGTCATGCCATGCTGCTGCTGTAGTTTCATGTCTTTCTAATCCCACCAATGACAACCATGCATTAGGTGTGGACATCTGAGCCAGGGAAGCCTGTGTGTAGGCTGCCCTAGATAGTAGTCTTTTTTTCTACAGCCACTCTCCCTAATCTGCAGTTCAGGTTTGGGGCCCCTTGAAAATGTGTGGGAAATGGATGGTGGTGGCTATAGATGCACTTTTTTGGGGGGAGGGGGAGTAGAAACACCCAGAGGAGCAATTTAGGATCCATATATTCAGTATTTTTTTTCTTAAAAAATATTTAGGGGTTCTCTCATTTTGACTCAAGAAAATCACCATCTTATAGTTCAAAAAAGGGCTAGTCTCAGACTGTGCAGCTCTTAGCAACTAAAATTAACAAGATGGCAGAAAAACTAGAGCTGGGACAAATTCATAGCAAACAGATAAAGCAACTCTATACTGCTGAGATGGCTTCTTGATGTAAGCAAAACTGTGCAGCTTCTTTCAAAGGGATAATACCCATAGCTTGGTTTGGTTTCAGGTAAGCTGTTTCCTGAGGTAAGGGCAAGAAGTTCTCATTTGCATTTGTGTTATTTCAGCCTGTCTAATAAGCTGCAACATTTCCCCTGTAGGTGTTCTGTGTGAATAGTGTTTGAACCTGCACCCTAGGAGATGGCTAGGAGCTGCTTTTTATTCTTAAAAATTACAATCTCTCATATTTAGGAAAGGAAGGATGATGCTTGTACACAGTGAGTGAAATATTTGCATGATCCTGATGCATCTATTTATACAATCAGGCACAGAGTACAGGTTAACAATGGTTTATTTATGTCTGTTTTTAATTTTGTTTTGTTTTTTAATGTATGCCACTCTTCATCTGAAGATTTCAGGGTGGTTCATAGCATAAAAAGACAATATAAAAAAAAATACAGTGGTACCTTGGGTTAAGTACTTAATTTGTTCCGGAGGTCCATTCTTAACCTGAAACTGTTCTTAACTTGGAGCACCACTTTAGCTAATGGGGCCTCCTGCTGCTGCTGCGCCGCCGGAACACAATTTCTGTTCTCATCCTGAAGCAAAGTTCTTAACCCGAGGTACTATTTCTGGGTTAGCGGAGTCTGTAACCTGAAGCGTATGTAACCTGCAGCGTATGTAACCCGAGGTACCACTGTACATAATAAAAACAAGAAGAAAGGCAAAACAAATCAGTAACCCCTTCCTCCCATAAACAAAGTTAAAGGCCTGGTTGAAGAGAAATGTTTTTGCCAAGTGCCTAAAAATGTTTAATGAAGGCACCAGGTGAGCCTCCCTAAGGAGAGCATTCCACAAATGATTTTATGTTTTTATTGCTGTGAACCTTTGGGATATCTACTTTTTATGACACAGTGGTATACAGATATTTTTATAAACAAATAATATAAACATAACACACAGTACTATGTAGCTCAGCTTTTGCTTATTTGTTATACTTATTTGTATTGCCTGGTAGCTTTGTCACATATCTTCGGAGCCAGGCAAAAGCATTCCTCATTCCCCAGGCCTTTGCCTAATTAAGCAATCTATGGCCTTTTAAAACTGTGTGTTGGGGGGGTATTGTTTTTGTTTGTTACTATGTTATTTATTTTGGGGTTTTTATATTGTAAACTGCTGTGTGATCCTCAGGTGAAGGGCGATATAGAAATGTAATTTTTTTAATAAAAAAACTTTTACATTAGCCCTTAATTAGGAAGCGTATTAAACCTAAACAACCACTCTGTGAAACACAGTGATGTGCCCAAGACCACCCAGTGCACATCTTGCAAAGTTTTTTGCAGATAAAATCGCTCAGATTCAGAAGGAGGTAGACTCCACCGTGGGAGCAGGGCCAGGGCGGGAGAGTGCTAGAGTTCTGTCTGGTCCTGTTATATGGGATCAATTCCAATCTGTTACCTCTGTTACCTCTGTTACCTCGGAGGATGTGGACAGGCTGCTTGGACGAGTGAAACCGACCACCTGTCTCCTTGATCCTTGCCCATCCTGGCTGATAAAAGCGAGCCGGGAAGCGCTGGGCGATGGGCTCTGCGGGGTGGTGAATGCTTCCCTCTGTGAGGGAGCCTTCCCAGACCCGCTGAAAGAGGCGGTCATTAAACCGCTTCTTAAAAAAACATCTTTAGACCCGGCCAATTTGGCCAACTATCGCCCAGTCTCAAATCTGCCATTCTTGGGCAAGGTGATTGAGCGGGTGGTTGCTGAACAACTCCAAGCACGCCTGGAGGAAACGGACCATTTGGATCCCTTCCAATCGGGATTCAGGCCTCACCATGGGACTGAAACTGCCTTGGTCGCGCTGGTTGATGATCTCCGGCGGGCTAGGGACAAAGGTGAGAGCTGTTTCCTAGTTCTGCTGGATCTCTCAGCGGCCTTTGACACCATCGACCATAACATCCTTCTGGACCGTCTAGAGGGGCTGGGAGCTGGGGGCACTGTCATACAGTGGTTCCGCTCCTTCCTCCTGGGCCGTGTCCAGAAAGTGGTGGTGGGGGGTGAGTGTTCAGACCCCTGGGCTCTCACTTGTGGGGTGCCTCAGGGTTCTGTCCTCTCCCCCATGCTCTTTAATATCTATATGAAGCCGCTGGGAGAGATCATCAGGGGGTTTGGACTGGGTGTTCATCAGTATGCAGATGACACCCAGCTCTACCTCTCCTTTAAATCAGAACCAGTGAAGGCGGTGAAGGTCCTGTGTGAGCGCCTGGAGGCGGTTGGAGGTTGGATGGCGGCTAACAGATTGAGGTTGAATCCTGACAAGACAGAAGTACTGTTTTTGGGGGACAGGAGGCGGGCAGGTGTGGAGGATTCCCTGGTCCTGAATGGGGTAACTGTGCCCCTGAAGGACCAGGTGCGCAGCCTAGGAGTCATTTTGGACTCACAGCTGTCCATGGAGGCACAGGTTAACTCTGTGTCCAGGGCAGCTGTCTACCAGCTCCACCTGGTACGCAGGCTAAGACCCTACCTCCCCGCGGACTGTCTCGCCAGAGTGGTGCATGCTCTAGTTATCTCACGCTTGGACTACTGCAACGCGCTCTACGTGGGGCTACCTTTGAAGGTGACCCGGAAACTGCAATTAATCCAGAATGCGGCAGCTAGACTGGTGACTGGGAGTGGCCGCCGGGACCACATAACACCGGTTCTGAGAGATCTGCACTGGCTCCCAGTACGTTTCCGAGCACGATTCAAAGTGTTGGTGCTGACCTTTAAAGCCCTAAACGGCCTCGGTCCTGTATACCTGAAGGAGCGTCTCCACCCCCATCGTTCAGCCCGGACACTGAGATCCAGCGCCGAGGGCCTTCTGGCGGTTCCCTCATTGCGAGAAGTGAGGCTACAGGGAACCAGACAGAGGGCCTTCTCGGTAGTGGCGCCCGCCCTGTGGAACTCCCTCCCATCCGATGTCAAAGAGATAAAGAATTACCTGACATTCAGAAAACATCTTAAGGCAGCCCTGTTCAGGGAAGTTTTTAATATGTAATGCTGTACTGTTTTTAACACTGATTGGGAGCCGCCCAGAGTGGCTGGGGAAACTCAGCCAGATGGGCGGGGTATAAATAATAAATTATTATTATTATTATTATTATCATAGTTCAGCAGGGATCTGAGCAAGAGTTCCTCGTGTCCATTCTGGACCATACCGGCTTGCTGTTTTATAGAAATGGATATGCCAACTCAATGGATATAATATGCTTCTATTTGGCTCTTGCTGTTAATTTCCTAAGCATCTGTGCCTTCGTTCTTTTCTCTTAAACGGTATAAACAGACCATGCAGGATAAACAAATGAGTCGTCTTCCATGAAATTGTTAGCACATTATTATTAGCTGTAAGAAAATCCACTTTTAGAAAAAGAAGAAGCAAGGAGAGGGCTACTGAAGTCTTGTTCTGATAAACTTCAGCCAGACAAATTACCCTCATCTCAGAATGTATAATTGGTTATACATTTGACCCACTTATTCTTGAACTAATGAACTCAGCTGATATTGCTGTAATAATTCAATAATTCAATGGCATTTTGCATAAAATATTCTATTTAAATTTTTCATGTTCCTTCTTTTTCTCATTATCAGTCTATGATCTATTGGTTTCAGATTAATTATTGTCTAGCACCAATTATTGCCTAGCTTTGCTTTTGGCTTCTTTTCACACATTAACTTGGATAAAGAATAAGGAAAACAGAATCTTGTTCTTATCACTTCTGTAAAATTCAGAGGTATTTGTTCTAAAATCAATCAGTATCTTCATCAACCTAACTGACTTGCAAGTTGGAATCAGCAACAAAACATTGACTTTAAACTTTTGAGACGCTGGAGTTTCTAGACATTTAAAATCTGAAGACTGGGCATGTCAGATATTTTTTCTGGTCACATCCATGAAGACTAGGCAATTGGCCTGCTACTGTCTAGTTGGGGTTTGATTTTTAAAACTAGGAAATGGTTAGGGGATTTTTTCAGCTGGAACTCCTCCTCAGTTTCGGCCCCTCTCGGGTGGAGCCATTGCTATTATAAGACAACGAGGGAGGAAAGATAGCACAGTATAGCAATTCCAAAATGTCCCCTTTTCTGTGTACGTACTGATACTGTGTTGTAGTGCTGTATGGAGCCTTTAGTGTGATGCTTTGTTATCCTTTGGAAAACACTTTTAATGAACGTCAGGCTGGCACCTACTGTATTGGCCTTTAGGTACCTGATTAGAATTTGCTCATTCATCCAGGCTTTCCCTGAAGGGTAATCCATCTTTATTGATGTATTGATCCGATCTACTGTGATGCATTTGTGTTTGTTTTATGGTTGAAATTTTACATTTGTTTTTATGCTGTTCACCACCATGCTATTTTTGTGTTGTTGATATAGGTTGCTTGTTGTTGTTGGTTTGGGGTTTTTTAAATAAATAAATAAATTAAATAAATGAATGAATGGAGACAGGTGGGCTGCTTGCCCTGTCTCCTTGTCCACCTAATATCTGTGTGATGGATGATCATGGTATAATAGGGGCTTAAGCATGTAGAATGAAACATGTAGGTTCAGTAATATAAATCATAGCTCTCTTTCCTAATTTATAAATGGTTGGCATACTTCTGTATAGGGAGACTATTGAAGAGTGCCTTTGGGGGTGAAGTCAAACTATTGGAGAGGAGAGTTACAGCATTACTTTCGCATCGTCTCCGACCATTGGCCATGACAATTGGGGCTGATGAACTCCAACAACATTTGGAGGCCTACAGGTTCCCCATCCCTCACATTACAGGACTTGTGAACCTTATGTAGGCATTGGATTGAGCAACAGAAAGGAACATTTCTCCTATCTTTTTGAAAAAATAATGATTTTTGTTTTTGTTATTGGTGAAGTTTTGAAACCAGTCCATCTCTATTAGCAAAAAAGTCTTCATTCTGCTCAGTCATCTCAGCAGGAGCAGAAGTAAACAGTAGGGAGTATTTCTTTCATAGGAAGTCTGTATTCATGCTACTGCAAAAGAAGACATGCTAGAGCTGTCATTCAGCAGGAAATAATACAGCTAATCTGTTTTATTTTCGTCTGTGATTATATTTGGTTAGACGTGCTGAGTCAGTGTTGCTCAGTTGAAAAATTTTCTCAGGAGTGGGTGGGGGGAATTGCTTCAGGCTTCTGTTCGGTCACTGATGCCTGCTGTTCAGTGTCCCCTCCATCCCACCTTGATTGATCATACCCCTCCCCAGGCTCCACAGAGGCTCTTTGCTCTGCAGGAAGGTCAAAGGGAGAGATGCCTTTTCGCTTTCTCTTCCAAAGTGACTGATCCCCCCTTCCTCCAACCCAAGTTTCCACAAGTTGCCCCTCTCTCTGTTTCTTCTTCTTTCTCCTCCTCCTCCTCCTCCATCAGAACCTGCCAGCACAGGCCCGATCTAGTCAACACTGTGGGGCTCATGGCAGCCTAGAAGGCAAATTTAAAGCCCTTTTGGTGGCGCTGTGGGTAAAACCACAGCGCCTAGGACTTGTCAATCGGAAGGTCGGCGGTTCGAATCCCTGCGACGGGGTGAGCTCCCGTTGCTCGGTCCCTGCTCCTGCCAACCTAGCAGTTTGAAAGCACTTCAAAGTGCAAGTAGATAAATAGGTACCGCTCCGGCGGGAAGGTAAACGACGTTTCCATGTGCTGCTCTGGTTCACCAGAAGCGGCTCAGTCATGCTGGCCACATGACCTGGAAGCTGTACGCCGGCTCCCTCGGCCAATAAAGCAAGATGAACACCGCAACTCCAGAGTCGGTCATGACTGGACCTAATTGTCAGGGGTCCCTTTACCTTTACCATGTTGGTGTGGTCCCTGCCAGATGGAACAATTTGTATCTTATCTGTGCATACACCTTTGATGATTTTGTGGAATATCAGTTACATAAATCACATAGGCTTTATAGTTGTTAGAAGTTCATTGCTGGATCAAGTGGTG
The DNA here is from genome assembly GCF_964234715.1 of Podarcis melisellensis. Lineage (NCBI taxonomy): Eukaryota > Metazoa > Chordata > Lepidosauria > Squamata > Lacertidae > Podarcis > Podarcis melisellensis. The sequence goes on from NC_138530.1 coordinate 51,976,930, forward strand.
TTTTCCTGGTGGAATGTGCTGTGCTTAGTGCATTAATTACTTCTGCCATCCATTATCAAAGCAGCTGACTTCAAATCTTAAAAGCACACATGTTCACACACATAGGCAAAAGACTTGCATTCTATAATGGACAAGTCATCTGTTAAAATGAGAAGCTGGGAGACAAAATGTATAGAACGTCCAGCACCATTGCACATTAATCTAATTACTCAGTCATACTGTCTTATTGTTTGGAAACTGAATATTCATGTTGCAACATGGACAGTACAGGCAGCGATTGCTACTGTTTTGTGGGTCCTAACCAATTTGCAGTAAAATTCTATTTGTGGTTCATAAGCATTTCTACTTTCCAAACAGTTTATGAAAAATGATCAGCAGTAACCTGGATTCAGGGCTTGATGTGAATGTTTCAACCAAACAACTTGCTTTGTTACATTACAATGTGGTAATTACATGAACAGATGATTCTGATTGACTCTTTGGGGCATTGAAGTAGACATTAAATAAAATGGTGGCTGCACCGCACATTTGCTGTGTGATTTTAATGTGTAGTGATCTTCAGCTGAAACATCTGCTATAATGAACTTGACATTTGCACTAATGACAGCATCAGTTTACTTAATGTCCTGCATTAAATTTGCTTCCCCAAAGAGTTGTCCTTTTGTCAAAGGCGAGGGCAAATTTGCTGCTGTTCTTTAGAAAACACATGTTGTTGCTTTGGGAAATAAGAACAGGAAATGGCCGCATTTATCCATGCAGGGCTGTCCAAAGTGAAACATGCTAGATTTGGTGTTGAAGCGCAAGACCAACACACTCAAGAGTGAAGCAGTGCATGGAAGCAACTGATGAAGACAGACTCAAATCCCTACTGCTCTTGATTGATTTCTTTTTTAATGAGATCTGGAAGAGAAGATAACATTGTTAACCAAAAGAGAAAAGCCTTTTCAACCAAGGCCAGGAGCCAGAGTCCGAACTATTCTGGATAATAACTTTGGCACTGTCAAGCCACAGTTAAGCACTTTAAAGTCTCATTGATTTTACTGGAAAAGTTAAACTATTGTATTCATCATAATAGCTAAGTCAAGATTCTATGTTCAGAAGTAGTATATATCTGAATGTTACAGACTAAACAAAGATAGGGGAAGCCTGCTGCCTTCTTGCCCTGCCTAGATGCAACTTGCTTGCCACCATTGAGAATACAAGGCTGAATCCTTGTACACATCCAGTAAGCATCATCTTATGTTCTGAAACATGTTGAAATTTCTTCCATTGGAATAATGACATTTAAATGTCCCTCACTTTGGCTGGATTGTGCCCTTTATTTTTATGTGTGCATACCCAAAAAAAATCCCAATCTCTAGACACGTGCTAAATTTTACCTTCAGGGACTTAATAAAGATATGCGGTCGAATATTACATTGACCGAAGAACTGGCTGCCTGCTGTATTATTTGCAAGTGTTCTATATGGAAACATAGTGATTAGATGCATCTGCATTTGGAAACAACAGCAGCAACAGAAAATGTTCATTTTTCTTGGCTACTGAACCAAATCGTTTGACTGCCTGAGAGTAAAGGTTCAGAGCAGAGAGTGCTGAATGTGAAATGATAGCCTGTTTTGCTTTTTTTAAATTCATAGTTGCATCATGTTTTCATATTGCAGTGCAGAAGAACATAAAGCACTGCAACATAACAAGATGTGATGAGGCAAGGAGAAAAAAACAAATAAGCCTTCATTGTGACATCAGTTTGATTGCTTGGAAGTTGCAGGGAGATTTTGTAATTGTAGAGAACTTAATATTGGCAACCTTGTGCATAGGCTAGCAAATATATTTTTAGCTCAACTAACAATATTTCAAATAACACTTTTAGCCAGCTAAAAGGCGATTATTTTAGCCAGAGTGGATTTATGCTAATATCTGCATGCAAATGTAAACTAAATGCAGTCTCTCAGTTTTGTGAGTGATTGAATATGCCATAAGGCAGGAGCTTGTAGATATCAGAGAATGTGTTGGGATTGATTCCTTGCCCCCTTTCATAAAGCTTCCCTTTTTTTCAGATCAGCAGATATTCTCTGTTGGAACTGATGAATATGTCAATCATATGAATGGCCCATCCTCTTCCGTAAGGAAGGATCTTTAGTACTGTATATTTAAAGTTGTTGAAGGTGGCACAGGATCTTGGTGCTTATCTAGCTTTTCTTAGGGTATAACTATCTGTGTGATTGTTTTAAGACTTCAAACAAGGCATCTGGTCCAAACACTCAGCTAATAAGACAGAAAATTGATAGTGTAGCAAGTCTACACATCTATAGTCATATTTAACCTTGCTGTCTGATTTGCAATTGGTACTCATCTTTTTAAAGTGTAGTAACGTGGAAGGGATCTTTGTGTGGAATAGTACTACATTTGTTTCATTCCTAGTGTATGCTCAAAAAGAATTTTCTTGGCATGCTCTTGTTATACTCTCTCCACCAGTAAGATTTTGAAAATGTAACTTGTATCGTTGAGAACATTCTCAAGCTTACCAATGGCCGGCATACACTTCCCAATCATTCTCATCTCTTAACACCACTATTCTGGAATCTGATTTCCCTCTCTTTTCCCTAGAGTGCCACTAGGTTTCATTTAAAGGGGCAGTAAAAAATTTGGAATCAATAAAATCAAAGATTAAGGCAGCAGACTCCAATTAGTTTTCACTGTACCACCAGCAGAAGAAGAGACTAAAACTATCCGAAGCAAATGCTAGGTTTTAATTAAAAAAAAGTAGTTGATCCATTCCTCATTGTACAGAATGCTTCTTATTCATCCTCACAACAAACTCTTTGTAGAGGCTGTTGTTTTACTGCTGAAGGGCTAAAGGCTGAGAGTGAGTTTTCCAAGGCTGCTTCTTGAGTTTGTGGCTAAAGTGGATTTTTACTTGGGTCTCCCAGGTTTTAATCCAACCACATGGTCTTTTCAACCACACCTTAGACATTTGATTAGCACTTACACATAACATTGCATATTGAATGTAATATCTGCACAGGGAGAGTCTGGCAACAGTTATCCATGCTTGGGTACCATCTGTGTTAGAATACTGCAATGCATGGTATGTCAGGCTGCCCTTGAATATGGTTTGGAAAGTTTAGTCAGTTAGAGATGCTATATTTCAAAAACACCCACAAAGTTGTTGAGCTATTTTGAGGTTAGAGCTGTTTTGCCTTTTTCCATCACGTTGCCATACACCCGGGTTTTCCCTGATATTTTGCCAATTCAGCAAAATTCTCCCTGAAAACCAGGAGGATATTACACTGAGGCTAATTTGAGAAAAAGTGTTCTGCCAGGCCTAATGACTTCAACACATTTTAAAAACCTAAGCAGACAGATGTTGGAGTTGCAGCCAGTTACAAGTGAATTTGACAACCTTTTCTGGGGATGCCCAGTCATAGGCCTTTTAAAAATAAAAATAAATAAACTATCTTAACCTGTTCGGGGAGGGAAGTACAAATCAGAATCAGTTTGGTCCTGGACAAATCCTAGGAAAGGTTAGTTCTGAAATTTGCCACATAGCTATCAAATAGGTATCTCAGAAAGGCAGAAGAGGTGTTTTCACAGGGCACACTAACAGTAAAGTAGATAATCTTCTAACATCACACGCTTCAAGCCACACTGGGTACTGAAGGTTGGATGCAGGACCTTCTACAATTGGCAGCCCTTGGGAAACTCCTGTTTAACAAACTTCAAAAATAAACAAACTTCCAGGAGACTTGGAGCTCTTTGCCAATTACCATAAGATGCACCTAGTTTTTAGAGGAGGAAAACAAGAAAAGAAATATTCTGAATCAAATGTTGTACTAAACTATTTAATAAACTATCGGTATATCAGAATAATATTTCAACCATGTAAAGTGAACAGCAGACAACAGTGGCATCAAGAACCATCATCACTGTAATTAACAAATGAAGAGAGACTTTATCCCCTAGTAAGGGGGACAGGCAATGGAAATAGATGAGCTTTCCCACATTGAGTCCTTTAGATCTAAGGACTGTATAGTTTGGCCCAACACAATTATTTTAATAAAGCCAAAAGAAGTGGGACTTTCTTCCTTTTTGTTTGTTGCAAAAAGCTCTGGGGGCTTTCATATGAGGGAGGAATGAGGGAGAAATCTCATTCAATTCCCATTTAAAGTCAAACCTACCTAATTCACACCTTTGTACACAGCACAAGGACCAAACCACAGCCACCCTTCAAATTTCACACTTCCGCAAAGAAAGGCACTACTGTCCTAGCAAGACCATTGGCAGAGGGAGGGTCTTGTCTGGTGGCACGTTGCCTGTGGGGATGTGGGACGTCACGCATGCGAGCATCATCCCAAGGGGGTGGCACACCCACCCACCCATCCCAATGGGGCAGCTGAGCATGGGGGCGGAGGGATTACACGGCTGCTGCTGTGCTTGCTTTACATCCGTGTAAGTGGCTCCTGCCCAGCTTTGCTGCTTTAAAGCGAGCCACAGAGGAGGGAAGGAAGCAGAGCCATGGCTGCCGTCCATCCCTCTTCCATGCAGCATTCGCTTCATAAGACGCACAGACATTTCCCCTTACTTAAGAGGACTGAAGACATATAATCAAACCATTTGTTTATTTATTTGCGATGATTTTCTAATTTTTAATTGTTGTTTGCTTAATTCTTTATATAACTAGTCAACCATTATTTAACTATTTGGTTAGATGAATGGAAGAATAGCAGGTATATGGATATTGTTGCAAAAAAGGGGTTGTTGGATTTGTCAGGGGGTGGTAAAGGGTGTGACTGAGAGGAAGAAAATTTTAATTATCTATTAATAACAAAAACTATATTAGGGGTTGCTTCCATTCTTTTGCAATAAAAAGCCCACCCCTTTATGGTGGGCCAGAAAGCAAATAAAGTGCTAAGGGTTAGGTTGGCAAAAGCAAAAAATGCAGTTACTTTCTCTCATTAACATTCAGACATCTATTTGACAGGGAGGCCTAAGACATCAAAGAAGATATTAAGAAATTGAACTAATATGAGAAGAGAAGCTGCAGCAAAAAGAAATCAATTTCATTAATGGCTTTTCTTCTATTTTTATTGCTCTCAATGTTCATGTTTTAAGCTAGAACAATGAAAGCTGTAAAAATGAAAGACAACCAAGTGTACTTATCTGATTAAAAAGATACCTATAAATTATACTCAGTATGTTCCTAAAAATGCAGCAGAAGTTAAAGTATGAAGTATTGTATATGATGAAAAGTTGAATGTTCCTCAGGGATTTTATGGCTTTCCAAAACGTTTATCAGAAAATGAGAATTGGCATATTATATTTTAAAGTTCTGTAATATGATTTGAAGTACTCTGAAAATCTCACATGCTTGCATATTCTGAACACTAGTAGTCCAGTTTCCTTGACCTACTTATTTTTCTATACGGTTTTTTTTTCTTAACAAATAATAGTAACATGGCAGCAATACCTGGAACAATCTTTATTTGCATTCTCCTTATTAGTACTTAATTTACCTTTAAACTTCAAACTGAAAAATGTGAGGAACACTAGAGTTAATTTGGGGTATGTGCTATTTTCCTAGCATCCATTTCCCTATTTCTTAGGGCTGATCCTATTTGTAAACTTTCTCCTCACAGAACAATCCCTATGCGAGGTACATGCATGATTATTATTTGTTTGCCAAAACTCAGAATCCATGTTATCTCGCTATAAAAATCGGTGTGATGATTCCTTTCTTTCCACTGTTGTTATAAGAACATCATTTTTTCTTCTCTTTTGCAGTGTTATATTTTTACACTACCAGACACTGCACAGTTGAGTGGCTTAATGAACAGGAATTCAACAGAAATTATTGATGTTTACTTCTTAGATACTGATAAGAAGGAACAGGGAAAAGTGTCGTTTCAAAACTTCTGGCTAATGCCAAATTGAAGCAGGGCTTGTCAATATGTTAATATGAAATTTTAGTTATTGTTGATAGTTACCACTCTCCGCTACACAGTATAGAATTTTAATTATTAGAATCCTGAGATTCTGTCTGTCTTGGGAGACAGTGGAGGAGTGTGCTTTTGGGGGTGAAGTCAAACTGTTGGAAGATGACACACCTGCTGTGCCTGTAGAGAACAGTATGGGAGAGACTTGTTTTCTTGCAGCTGGGGCGGATGAAGGCCTCCAGTTGTGCTGCTTCAGGTACGCCACAACATTTCTTCTCTCTGTGCTCCTCTCAGTAGTCATTCTTCCACTAGTCACTGCTGTGGATACATGATCTGACTGTTTGTCTCCAGGTACTGTGATCTTCTGCAAGGGATTCCCATACTGCCAACCACATTTGCATACATTAGTAATGCAGAGTTAGTCTGCCTACAAGACTGGTGGCTCCCTGTAGATCATGTCCATGAGGATCTTGCAATCTCCCATTCTGTGTGTATGACCAAGCCAGTGTGGATGTTGCTGAGAAAAAAGTGTGAACATGCTGGGAATGTGGGCTTGGGAGAGCACATGTTTCAGACTCAGTCCTGCATTGTGATACCAAAAATCTACCTTCTGCACTGCATGTTGAAGATGCTGAGGCATCACTCCTGGTGGTTGTAAGTTACCCATGACTCACTTCCATAAAGCAGTGTGCTCAGCATGCAAGCCTGGTAGACCTTCACCTTGATATTGGACGCTAGCATCACATTCTCCCAAACCCTTTCGGAGTGGCAAGCCATTGCCATAGCTGCCATAGTAATACGCTTGTCCAGTTCAGCATTGATGGAGAGGTTCCCGGTTATGGTGGAACTCAGGTAGACAAAGTCATCTACCACCATAAGTATGTGATCACCAGTGCTGATGTGTGGAATGCTGGCGACGTCTTAACTCAGGATGTTGATCTTCATCAGGCTGATGGTAAGGCCAAACTCGCTGCAGGCTTGGACACAGTATGGAACTTTAGTTCCTGGAATCCTGAGAGTAACAGTGAGTGAAATAGTAAATTTCTTCCTACAACTAAAGACCCCTTTATGCACACCCTAAGCCACATAGGAATCCTTTGGATACTTCATTTGGCTGTGGTTTTTGGATTTGCAAACATGTGGGCAGAATCTGTTGGATTGGTGCAAATCAAGTGATAAACCACCATGCAATTCAGCATCCCAACCTGGTTGTGATATTTTTATACACATCACAACCACAGAGGAGAAAGTACCACTGGAAAATGGTTCTGTATGTGTGAGAAAGTGTTAAGTTAGTACAGATGAGTACAGCATTTTGCTCACTTGGAATGAAAGTTAGCACTTATGATAATTGCTTGTATCCAAAGCTGTTTTGCAAAGCAAAAAGCACTGCTACTTGTGCAAGGTGAGCCCCCAGTCCCCCCCCCCCACTTGCACTCTCCTGCACTGCATCCTATATTGTTCCACCAATCCTCAGGAGCAGCTTTGCGAAGGTGTGGGGGACTGCAGTGAATAGAGGAGACAGATGGAAATGGAAGGTTGCCTTTACATTTGCTCAAATGTCTCTTTAGGTACCAGCCACCATGATGAAATGTTAAACGTGTGCCATTGTCAAAAATGGTTACTGCTTAATACTCAGGTTTCACATGGATTAAATGAGTCCATGTTGGATTATGCATTTAACAAAGTGAAACTTTGTTACAGTGAAGGAAAACAAAGACGAAATAACTGCAGAAAGGGCATGGTGTTTACATTTGCATTGGACTCTGAGGGCAAATTCTGTTGACAAGTGCTACCTTTGTGGGCATAACCCAAGAGTTAGATGGGAAATCAAACATAATGGCAACCCTGAACCTCAATCACCCCTTGAGCTTCATCCACAGGAGGAAGCTTAGCTTAAATTACTGTAGCTTCTTCTGATTATTTTCAATGGAACTGCAGTCCTTGCTCAGACCAAAACTGGAATAAAGGCATTGTTTTAAGGCATATGCAGAGTACCAAATGAACCAAGTTTCAGTACTGTTTTAATTCCAAACACTGCTGAGCAAAAATATCCAACCCATTTTTCAACTTCTAAACATTTAAGAATGACTAGCCCTCTCCTTTTATACAGTTTGTTCCAAAAAGAGGCTTCTGTCAGTACAATTCCCACTGTTGTTTTCGTTGTTGTTAATGAAATAGAGTGGTACATATTACCATAGATATATTTTCTAACTGGCTTTGTTTGGACTCTTTTTGTTTTCCATCCCATATGTTTTCATGCATGAGACAGTGTGATTTGTGGGCAAAAAGAGGTGCAGTTAACAAATATGCTGTGAAATTGAATTTGGTATTTAAGTGTTACTATGAAGCTACTGTGTACAGACTTTGAAAATGTTTCTGCACAAAGCCACCCAGACTCTTGTTAGATAAGAGCATTTGATTGGAGGGGGCGGGAAGGGGAGGAGTGGGAGACTCCATCCATTACAAGGACACTTCAGTATTTGAAAAATGTGGATAGATACATTGGACCACCTATTGATTGACATCTTCATGCAATCCTGCTTATTGGATTTAACTAAATCTTTCTTTGAAGTGTTTCTTAGGGGGGACGCGGATGCTTTTATAAAATTTCACATTCATTCATAATAGATTGTTCTGATTTGACAGCTATCGAATAAGGAGTTTATACCAGGCTATTTAAAATGTAAATAGAAATGTGAAGAAAATCTGTGTGCTGTTTTGCGAAAGCTTGCTTCATGCTTCAGTATTTTATAGAGTGTTCTATAGCAAAGCATATATGAAGGATAGTTTCTAAAACACAGGAGGCTGTTCTAAGCAGATATTGACAAAGGTAGAATTTTATCCTTTCTATGGGACCGAGTTTATGTATTTTTGGCAGTTCTTTCCTGTATATATAGTTCTACATAAGTTAACATTTTTCACTTTTCTTAGTTCTGCCACTGTGTATTATTTGTTATTTTTTTATTGATTGCTCTCCTTTCCCCCCTTATGTGTATATGTGTGGTGAGGACTGGATTTTCGTCTAGTTAAAATGTCAAATGCTTTTGCTTTATCTGTTCAGCTTATGCCATCCTTTTTGTGTGTGAAATTTTATCTTCTCATCCCCATAAAAGTTTTATATCCAATTATAAATGTGTGCTTTAGCTAAATGCTGCTTTCAGCTATACCAAGAGGTTCCACCAACATATTGCATAAAGCAAATTTGTAGGTGACACATCTGAGGAACTTAAAGGGAAGCCCAATTTTTTTTATAAGGCAAACCATTTTTTATTTTTTTTATCAGAGGTGTTTGGCACTTCCCTGGGCTCTTACCAGATTATAAAACAAAAGGAAAATGATGTGGAAAATCCTCCTCAAGAATGTAGGAGAATTTTTTGCAGGGAGCCAAGGCAGATTAGGATCTGTGGCCAGTGATTTTCCCTAGGAAATCAATGGTTGAACTTGAACGTGAGACAAATTCACCTGTTCTTATAGCTGGATAATAACACTGAATTTGAACCAGTAAATTCTTCCATATGTAGGCTAAAATTACTATCTGTGGTTTTATATATACCTGACTTGTTAGTTGACTCCAGTTTCGAATCATGGAATTGTAGGGCTGGAAGGGACAACGAGGGTCATCTAGTCCAACTTCCTGTTTACCTAGTCCTAGATCTTTTCTTCTTCAACAGTTCAACCTATCCTAGGCTGGTAGCCATGTCCTGTCGGTGCAAGGATTTAGGCTTGTGCAGTTGAACTTTCCCCCCTCCTAGAGGTGCACACAGGGGGAGGGGGAGCATGAATCCTTGCAGTATGCGTTAGTTGGATACCATCCACATGTTTCTGTTGCCCGTTGCTAATCAGCAAGCAACTCTCTCTCTCTCTCTCTCTCTCTCTCTCTCTCTCTCTCTCTCTCTCTCTCTCTCACATACACACACACACACACACATCCTTTCATTATACTGCATATAAATCCTATTGGAATAGGGACATTAAAACAGTGCTTGTGAAGGAGAAGGGCTTTTATTTGTATATGTGTGTGTGTGTGTGTGTGTGTGTGAGAGAGAGAGAGAGAGAGAGAGAGAGCGCGCGAGCAGTGATGGCAGAGTATATTACACACCTTAATGCTACAGACCTTCATGAAACAACAATGAACGGAATTACAATGGTACCTTTAGTTACGAACTTAATTCGTTCCGGAGGTCCGTTCTTAACCTGAAACTGTTCTTAACTAGAGGCGTGCTTTTGCTAATGGGGCCTCTTGCTGCTGCTGCACTGCCAGCACATGATTTCATTTCTCATCCTGGGGCAAAGTTCTCAACTCAAGGTAACTCTTCCAGGTTAGCAGTTTGTAACCTGAAGCGTTTGTAACCTGAGGCGTTTGTAACTCGAGGTACCACTGTACAGGGCTGTATTATTGAGCACACTTATTTGGAAGTAAGGTGCACAGTAACCAATAGTATTTAAGTATGAGTAAACAGCTACAGCCGACATGGGGAACCTTATTATCCCTTGGGAGTCATTATTAGGGGTTGCATGTCAGTGACAGGAGGGGCAAAGCCAGTGATTGACAGATCTGAAGTGAGTGGTGGACAAAGAACACCCTTCCTCTCTCGATCACCTACTCCCTTCCTCTCTCTATCTCTCATTTTGCCACCCCCTTTCCCCTCGTTTTCCCCTGTCTTCATCACTTGAAATTAGGGCAAGGTCTGCAGGTTGCCAATCTTTGATCTGTCTGTATGTTTAGGCAAATGAGATCCTTATAGATTTCCCTATATTTAGCGCCTGTGAATTTCCTAAACCCCATGTCAGTGCTTTTTTAATATAAAAAGTACTTTAAAAATGTATCTCCCCCTCCCCCCTGGCAAGCTGTGAAATAAGATCGCATAATATAAGATGGAATAAACATTAGGAGACAATACAGTAAAGCTGGAACATAGTGCAGTGCTCCAGCAATGCTCCTTTCCATGGCCTGCCCCCACTTTCATTGTTGTAGATGAGCAACAGTTACCTCTTACCCTCACTGCAAATTGGTCCTGAAGTGCCAAAGATTCCCAGAAGCTGGGTTCATATCTCATCGATCAAAAATAAATAGGCCGTCTCTATCTAGTTATTCGGAGCAGCAACAAAATACCATAAATAAATGTCACCCTGGATGACTGTGAAAGTAATGCAGAATATTTTATAGGCATCTACTGTATATTCTGAAATCCTATCTGAAGTCAGAGACAGCTGTGCATGCTAAATGCCATGTGGGAATTTTGATGTTAAATGTATGAATCAAAACAAGGGAAATGGAAATCTTCCAGTATTGCTTGGATACCAACATTTAAGACATGGCAGCTGGCTGAATACCCGCCCTCCCTCTCTCACACACATACTTTATACATCGACTTCTGCCTCCTTCTTGCCTCATGCTGAATGTGAAGAGAATTGAGGCTTCCCCAATATTTTTTATTTTGCTTGGAAATGGAGTATATGAGTATTAATCTCATAGACTGAAAACTGACACAGAAATTTCAGAGTTATAGACATTGGGTGGTATTCAACTCTAGTCCTACTCAGAGTAAGCCCATTGATGTTAATAGCCATGATCTAGATAGGTTCAATGGATATACTGTAAACAGGACTTAGTTTAATACAACTCATTACATTTGCAACATAAATCAGGATCTCTATGTCACATTCCCCCTCTCCAAAATCTGTGCAGGAATGTAACTTTCCTTGCCAGGTTCAACAGTGTTCACTAGCACAGGGAAAGACCATTTTCATCTGTTTGAAAATGTGAGCCTCCCCCTCAAATGCTTGTTTCAAGTCTGGTCCAGACCCACGGTTGCTTTCCACTTCAATCCCCAGCCAAGGGCTGGAGAACCTGTGACCCTCCAGATGTTCCTGGATTGCAGCTCACGCCATCCCCAACCACTGGCCATGCTGCTGACTACATCCTGGGGGTCTGCCCTAGTCCTCCTGTGTCAGTCCACCTTCCTGTCCAAGCTAAATGGAGGAGAGAATGAAAATGCACAAACCCCCTTAATGTTGCTTGCAAAGTGGGGTGGTGAGGTAACCAGTGCCTAGAGGGAGCTTGAATCATTAGCCCAGCAGATCTATCTACCTAAAGCTGCTGAAGTAGAAATGATGCTTTGAACGTGATCAGGAATGTCTTTTCCTTCCAGGATTGTGGGAGTTGTTGTTTAGTAATAATCTTGGCAGAAAATTACATTTATGAGCATGTTCAAAGCATCAGCAGCTAGAGACCTAACTAGCTAGTGAGATGGACTTCTACTGCTGGTTGCACACACACCTACAAACAAAGGGGTGTGTATGTCCGTCTTATTTTCTCCTCTCTCTTTCTCTTAGTTTGTGACACATTTTGGGAACATTCCTGTTGAATTCTCACAAAATTGAATGCTCTGTGTGGGGTGGGGTGGACATTTCTTTTTGAGAGAAATTGGGGAATGTTTACCTATGCCTAGTTTACCTAGTTTAAGATCTAAGCCAGTTTTTAAAAAGTTTTGCAATAGGCAGACAAGATGGGCTAGAGTAGGATGTCAAAGACTGAGAAGGAAAGGAAAGTGTGAGACACGTGAAATTCAGAGATTTGTAAACCAATTGGTTCATACTTGGATCAGACCAGTCCAGTGTTGCAAAGATATAATCTCCAGTCACTTCCTGGATCAGAGGCAGATTTAGGGGTGTGTGACTAGTTTGGGCATGGAGCACTACAGGGGTCACCACAACTATTATGTAGAATGGAAGGTGAGAGAGGGGTCATCAAATTTTGGCATTGCACAGGACGTCACTGAAATTTGAGACCCCAAGATCTTCCACTGCATGGATACTCCCTTAAAAAGCACAAGGAATAATTGCAATAGTGGTTAGATGTGAGAAATAAAGATACAAAACCAAGTCTGGAATAGAAACCAGCCAAAATGCTTGGCAAGAGCTAGAAAGCTGCACATAGCCTGCATCACCAATTAAGAATGAGGAACAATGCTGGTCAGAATATGTTGGACCCACTTAAACCTAGTTTCTGACCATAAAATTCAGGTATTGGAATTATCGACAGCACCGTGGTGTGAGGCCTTGAATAAACAAAGACCTCTTTTCTTCAAGCCCAGTAAGGACTCTAGCAGAATATCAGTTGAGAAAGACTCCTACTAACTTTGCTTATGTTATACCCCTTCCGAGTTTTGACGAGAGTTCTTATTTTATATAGTAGCCATTAAAAAGCACCAAGGTGCTATTCTGTGTTAACTATGAAGGAACAATCTGACAGCTTGAACTGTGACAGAGGATGGGTGGCAGTCTTGGGAAAGGTAGTTTTTGGTTCACCTTTAATGAAAAAGTTGGTAGCCAGTACCATAACAAAGTTATCTGGAACAAAACAAGATGGGAGGAAAAAACCAACTTCACAAAAGAAATGGAAAATGAAATCTTTTTGTTTAATGTGCACACACAAAAATAGCTTTAGATTCACTTCTCCCTGTTCCTCAAATAATGTAGCATGGAAAATAATGCATAAATGACTGATGGAGAGGTAGAGATGTCTTTATGATGAGAAACATTTTCCTTTTGTCAAAAGAAAGACAGCCTGCATCACCGATCAACCCCCACGCTCCACACCTGTGCATGGCAGGGAGGAGAAAGTGTCAGTGATTGCTTCTAAATGTATCATTTAAATCATTATTTCCTTTATGTTCCTTTTTTGCCAACAATATAAATGTACATTTGTGGGGAGGAGAAGACGATGAATGTGAATCCCATCTCTGCTTTTTCATGCTAGCAAAACAAATGAATACATGGGGGGGAAATGACTTAGGACTTGAAAGATGTATTCTCTGTTGCCCTAGTTTATGGAGTAAGAGTGTTACATTGGAAACTGCAAATTGGCAGTCAGCTATCATAGTTGTGGCCTTTGAAAGTCAAATGGCTTTATATCTGAGCTTCAGCTTATGTTAGGAGAAATTTAAGCTGCCTTTCTTTTTCTTCCCCTCCCTTCCTCGCCTTTTCCCCTTCCTAACTTAAACATCAGTCATGCACCGTTTTTTTTATTACAAATTTCAGAACACATCAGAGAGGGGCTGATTTCCCTGTGTGTTAAGGTAATCCTTTAAAGGTCACCGTCTAACCAATGTGAACTTCCAAGATAAGGTGCTGAGAGTGGGTATTTCTTTTCCTTGTGTGTTATTATGCGATAGGATATTTTGAGAGCTCACTTTGAAGTCTCAAGTCCTTGCCTGCTGGTTCCCAGTTTGCAAATGCTGACTTATTAATGGTTGTTGGTGAGACATGTACCTGTTCGTGTTCCATTGGCACAGAACCAAGCCTTTTAGAGTTTATGATTGGCTGGATATGAATGGAACTGAGTTTGAGGACAAAGTAAATAAATTTAATGGATAAAGATCAGACTACCATATCGACAGCTGAGTAAACATGCTTTTAGATGCATTAGTGTGGAACTTCTGTTCTGCTGTTGTAAAATCAAGTATGAGTTCTTGTAACATGTTTCCATTAAAGCACAGCAAATATGAATCAGATGGAGAGACTGTTTGAAAAATGACCTTCCATTCCTAAGTTGCTAAGAAGAGCTAATATTGTGAGGATTAGTGGAGGCAATAAGAGCAAATCAGGTCCTTCTGAGTGGTTGGCCTACCAGTTGTCAACCTGGATAAAAAGAAGCATGTCGAGGGATGTGGTGGCCATGGCAACAGTATACTTTAGACAGGTGGAGGCCAATCACTCACCATCGCTTCCTCAATGTGTACTTTGCAGCAGTCATGACTACCGCTACCAATAAGATGCAATAAGATACCAATAAGATTTTGGGGATGTATTTCTGGGAAGGTGCCTGTGCAAGGTGGCTTACATTCAAAAATAATGAAATATAAAAAGAATAGTACCAAAATGTAAAACTATATACTACCATGTAACAGCATTTACACACTCACACCCAGAAAGGAACATAATTCAGCTACCATCACCCCACTAATAAACATCAATCTTGGAAGACCAGGGGGGAGATAAATAGTTCTTTGTGGCCTTCCCAAAGGTTTGCAATGTAGAAATTTCATACAGGTCCAGTTGCAGGGAGTTCCATAGGTGTGGGGCCACCACCCACCTTACTGACTTAATAGGTGGGCACACCAGAAGAACCTTCAGAGCAGATCTTAAAGTGTGGACAGGAATGTTTGTTCCCTGTACTAATAAGCTGAATGAACCTGTTTTCTTAAACCTTCTCCTGTACCTTTTACTATTTTGTTCCATATTTAACAGGAATGCTAACAATAATCAGGGTCCCCTGACAAAACTGAAAAATAGAAGTTACGGGGGGTATAAACAATTATTTTATGCAGTCTGTCTTTGCCATTCATATCCAGAAGCTTGTGTTATAAATATGTGTAAGTAGAAGTGTTTCTAATGGCACCAAACTCACATTTATATCCAATAAGCAGAAAAATATTTTAAATGTTTATTAAAAAATCAGTCTTACAGTATCTACTGCAAACGGTTGACCATATCAGCAACATATTACAGCCTTTAAAAATCCAGTATTTAATATCCCTCATCATAATTACATGATATAAATTATGACAGTAAAACAGATAATTCACGCTACTGAAACAGGAAAGTGTTTCTATATCCTCTTCTCTGGATTGGGTTTGGCTGAAGCTGTGTCTGGAGGGTGTTACAAGATTTCACAGATTTTAATTGTCTGGCCACATGGAATGCAGACCTCTTTAGGCATGCAGAGCTTCATAATGTTACTCAGTTATGATTGCTGCCCATATGACTGAGGTGATTATTACCCTTGTAGTAGGTCTTTGAGCTAGTGGGATGGATAAAAAGCGTTTGTGTAAACCATCCCTGATCCTCTGACTCATCCAGTCAGTCTCCCACCCCAATCCCAACCACCCAGCCCATTAAACAAGGAATTAGGAGGGAAATCTCCTTACAGTTATTCCCATCATGGCTAATAAGTGGCACTGCAATAAAAATGAAACCTTATTAAAACTGTAAGTGTTTGAGGAAAGAAATGAAAATGTGAAATTGCAGAGCCTGGCAGACTTTTGGCATTACTAACACAAAGTCCCACTATAAAGAAAAATGGGAATATTTAGCATCAATTCCTTTACAAAAATCAGATTCACTTTGTCTCATTCTACTATAATTCCTCGGTATTAAAAGGAGCTTATCAGAGTTGGGTAGTAGACTTTGTAGCTATACTTGGAGGAGTGCAGTAATATGTCTAGCCAGTCTAGAAATAATATATTTCTCCAAACATGAATGTAGCTGACATGTTCTCTTGACATATAAATATATTTACTACCAAGACAGACTGGATTTGTATCAATATATAGTAATTTATCCTTATATATTAATATTTCTTATCTTAATATTGATAATTTGTCACCTTTTTTCTTTTACATGAGAGACACAAACGTTTAAGTGATAGCTCAATCAAAAGCATGTTCTTGAAAGTGAATTCCATTAAAATCAGTGGGGCTTTCAGTGGTTGGAATATGGTGTTCAGACAAATAAGGTAACAATGGTCCTAAATGTTTGCTTTTATAGAAACAAGCTGGAGTTCTGGGTTCCCCTCCCCCTTAGACATACCGAGCACAAAACCAGCAGATATTAAGAAAATAACATTAAGGTATATGAGTAATGTTTATAAGCAATAGTTTTGCCATTCTCTGAAGGGCATTCCTGTCCAGCTAAAAAGACAAATGGTTTTATTTTATAGCTGGTATCTAAAGAACCGGATGGCATGCCAAAATTTCTGATGAGAATATTTCACTTGTGATGAAAAGTATTTTTACAATGTTAGCTGCTTATTTTTTTTTTTTTTTAATTTTCACCAAACTCAAGGTTGTCAGGCTATTACATTTTAAAAGCTGTCATTTATCAATTTTCTCATGAAGGCCCAGCTTTCCATTTTGTGGACGGTGGAGAAAACCAATGCAAGTGACATGTACTTAGCAGAAGCTGGTTCGATGTACTGTGTATACACACACACACACACAAACACACACACACATATGATCCTTAATGGATATGGAAAGTTGATCACTGAAACTTTTTCCCTAGAGAGGAGGTGATAATATAAGCTGCTGAGCAGTACAAGTGCACTTTCATAAAGAGAGAGAGAGAGAGATGTACACTTTTTAAAAGCCAGCTATATGCAGTAGCATTTGGGTATTAACCCTCTGCACCCAAACGTAGCCCTTTTGCTAGGCAGCTTCAGATTTATGATGAAAGGTATTAGTTCTCTAGAGAGCATGTGAGTTGACTATTAGCCCTGGGCTTCAGAGCCTTGGATGCCTTATAGCTACACCAGCAGGTGTACAGTCATGGGAGATCTTCAGGGGTTAGGGGGTCTTGTCAAGAAGCCTCAGTAGAACAAAGACAGGAAATGTTTTCCTCTCCCCATTCCTGAGAACCTTTGAACTTCAGAGTAAGAATACTAAGTTAATACGGACAGGAGGTGTATGAGATAGGAACCAACTGTCAGTTAGTGTCAATGCTCTATTTTGCCCTCCAAAACAGTGAAGCAGCCTGTGTTCAGGAGATAACAGGGATTCCACATTGTATTGAGATGCAGAGTAGAGAATGCAATGCAAATGTAAGTTAAGCACACATTCTGCACTTATTTCTCTTTTCTGCTGGGGAGGAATGGATGCACGTCCTAACTGTTGGTATAAAAGCAAGCAGCAGCAGCAGGAGGAGGGAGCATTCTCAGAATGGCACCACGTGCACCTGAGCAACAGCCCCTGGAACACCCATGCATGCAGTGTGGCTGTACAGGGGCAACTTGCAGACATGTCCCTTTTTCCCTTTTCCTACATTGTTGCAGATAACTTTTCAACTGGGAGGTGGTGGAGATGGAAGGAGGAATGTGTTCTACAGCTGGGCCAGAGATATGAATTGGACAGTTATAGAGCTATATAGTGGCAGCAAAAGCAACAGCACTTGTTGAGAAGAAAGAGGGGAGGGGGGTTAAGGACAAGATAATAGCAAGCCGTATTCTGTTGTACCTTATCCCTGATGCTGCTGGATATGCTTATTTCCCCAGCAACAGTACTGCAAGCACTGTAAACTAGTTTTGGCTCTTATTTTATGGTAAAAATGCTGCACCTGCTCTATGAATTTTAACAGGGAGAAATGTAAAGTATTGCACTTGGGCAAAAAAAAATGAGAGGCACAAATACAAGATGGGTGACACCTGGCTTGAGAGCAGTACATGTGAAAAGGATCTAGGAGTCTTGGTTGACCACAAACTTGACATGAGCCAACAGTGTGACGCGGCAGCTAAAAAAGCCAATGCAATTCTGGGCTGCATCAATAGGAGTATAGCATCTAGATCAAGGGAAGTAATAGTGCCACTGTATTCTGCTCTGGTCAGACCTCACCTGGAGTACTGTGTCAAGTTCTGGGCACCACAGTTCAAGAAGGACACTGACAAACTGGAACGTGTCCAGAGGAGGGCAACCAAAATGGTCAAAGGCCTGGAAACGATGCCTTATGAGGAACGGCTAAGGGAGCTGGGCACGTTTAGCCTGGAGAAGAGGAGGTTAAGGGGTGATATGATAGCCATGTTCAAATATATAAAAGGATGTCACATAGAGGAGGGAGAAAGGTTGTTTTCTGCTGCTCCAGAGAAGCGGACACGGAGCAATGGATCCAAACTACAAGAAAGAAGATTCCACCTAAACATTAGGAAGAACTTCCTGACAGTAAGAGCTGTTCGACAGTGGAATTTGCTGCCAAGGAGTGTGGTGGAGCAGAGGCTTGACAACCATATGTCAGGAGTGCTCTGATGGTGTTTCCTGCTTGGCAGGGGGTTGGACTCGATGGCCCTTGTGGTCTCTTCCAACTCTATGATTCTATGATTCTATAAGCAAGTTTACTTTTTCTCCAGTTTGGCAAAGCAGGAGTGGGGGCCTTTTCCCACCTAATGTGTAACCACATTCTCTGGTGTACAATCCTTCCTGGAACTGCCTGCCAGCCGTGACTAGGGCCAGAGGTAAAATTTTAGGTAGATCTGCAGATACTTCCACACCCCTCCACCCGCCATCCAGACAAAGCAAGAGGAACAGATTAAAGGACAGATTCCAACCCTGTAAAACCACTCAAGTGTGGTGTGAATTGAGTCTATAGAGATCAGGTATGGCCTGTGGAGAGTGTCACAATTGACCCAAGGGCTGGTGATTCCTTTCCTCTGATGCCACTCTGAGACCACTAAAAAAGCAGACGGGAGGAAAAACCACCACAATTCATCCACTGCCCAGAACTTTTCTTTCTCTACCTGGCACACAGAAAATGTGGAGATTAAATTAGCTAACCCCACCCCACCCCCAGTTCACACAGTTATTCCTTTCTGGCTATTTTGGAATTTGGGATATGATGGGAGGGTATGTGGTACGTAACAGTGGGCTGAACTGTGGATATCTGAATTTCTCCCTGTTTTATTTTCACAGAGGAATGGGATAGAGGAAAGGTATATCATTTGGAAAACAACCTAGGCATCAGTTAACATAGATGTAAAAGGAACAGCAAAATGCATCTTTCCTCTACTTATGTGTTAGGCTTATGTTATCCTAAGCATAAACCCAGTACTCAGATACCCACATATTAATTTGCCTGTTGTGTTTTCCTTGCCCAGTTCACTTATTTTCTCAGATGTGTATCTTATCTATCTCCTCTGCATGCAGTTCATCATATTCAATAGCGTGACTTATCTCTTTATTTGTTTTCCATGTTTGGTCTGCATCTTCAAATATTTCAGTTCCCATAGGACTATTTTCAATCTCATTCATAAATGGAGTTGATATCACTCTTATCTTGCAAATATAAGAAAATAACCCTGGCTATATATTCTAAAGTGTAGAAGCAGCCAGTTGAGCTGTCAGCTGCAGTGTGAGATTGCCTCTCTGGGAATGTTTGGCTGGTCATTTTACAAATTGTGAATTTTCGGATTGCAATAATGACAGGGATGAATACCTGGGGATTATTGTCACTGCCTTTTTTAGGGGTGGGGATGTCTTTCATTCCTATTTCTTTCTTAATAGACAATTCAACTAAGATAAAAAGTACATGCCATTTTTATATTGTGCTGTTTTTTTACCAGATAAAAATTACAAATCATTGTATGTGGTTATTGTTCCATACTAATTGGGAATACAATTTGTCTGATGGGTCTGGTACAGGGGTTCAAATACCCTTACAGTGCCTCTTAGCAGTGTAACTCATTGGAATCAGATGGCTCCTCTTGCAGTCACTCATTGGGTGAATATACATAAATATTTCGATGCACTTACAGCTACTCAGACAACTGGTCAACTTCTGTATCAACCTGCTAAATGGTGAGGAGAATTTTACCATCACCAATGCAGTATTTTAAAATCAAGAAGTACTTTCATTTAGATCAGAAACATCTTAGGCAGCAAATCTCCTAGATGTAATCCCCTGCTTCCCATGTGTAGCATGTTTCAAAATTACATCTATTGAGACAGAATCTTGCACAGGATTTAGAACCAGCCACTATGTAAAGTAGCATTGAAATTGGCCTTTAAAATGTTTTGGCATTCCTTCATGATCACCATTTACCTGAAGCTCACCTATTTGAAAGGAAGTCAGTTGCGGGGAAAGAAGCTGCCACAGAACTCTTAGACTGCTATTGTTTCCTGGAAGATATTTCATCTGTCTGTTCTCATAGGAATCTTGGAGCCACTTGTTCATTTATAGAAATCTGGGGTCTCAAAATGTAACCAAATGGAGTCCATTCATCATTCATAGGCTGTGCGAAGAGTTATTTCATTGCATGTTGCAAAACCGTATGGAACTTCGAGCAAGACCTACTCAGTGGTGGCAATGCAACTTTGGAACCAATTGCCCAAGGAAGTCCTTCATACCACCTTGTTACAGTGGTACCCCGGGTTACAGACGCTTCAGGGTACAGATGCTTCAGGGTACAGACTCTGCTAACTCAGAAATAGTACCTCGGGTTAAGAACTTTGCTTCAGGATGAAAACAGAAATCGTGAGGCGGTGGTGCGGTGGCAGCGGGAGGCCCCATTAGCTAAAGTGGTACCTCAGGTTAAGAACAGTTTCAAGTTAAGAACGGACCTGCAGAACGAATTAACTTCTTAACCCGAGGTACCACTGTATAAGAATTCAGGTGCTGTGTGGAAATACAAAGGGAGTATTATACCAAAGACCTATCTAGTCCAGCACCTTGTTTCCCACTGGTCACAAGCAGGATGAAGGAGGAGTTTGGATTTGATATCCCGCCTTTCACTCCCCTTCAGGAGTCTCAAAGCGGCTAACATTCTCCTTTCCCTTCCTCCCCCACAACAAACACTCTGTGAGGTGAGTGGGGCTGAGAGACTTCGGAGAAGTGTGACTGGCCCAAGGTCACCCAGCAGCCACATGTGGAGGAGCGGAGACGCGAACCTGGTTCCCCAGATTACGAGACTACCGCTCTTAACCACTACACCACACTGGTTCTCTTAGGATAGAGACTTATCTAATATTATCAGTTATTTAGAACTAAAGTGCTGAAATGGGTGGTTCCATTGCTTTCGCTTGTTCTTTAAATTATTCTATATGTCGTTTTCCTGCCTGCCATGTGTGCTTGATTTAGATTTTAGAAATTGTATATTTGGTGTAGGTGCCTTGTGGCAAAAACATGATGAAGCACTTTTAGAAGTAAAATAAATAAAAGAGATTCGTGCAGGCTTGCTTGTGTACCATATGCATGGTAGCTAAAATGTTATTTACCAAGGATTATCTTTTAAAACAGGATCTCTGTTTTTGAAAATAAAACCTTTAATAGAATGCATGGCCTCTACCCTTTTGAAATTTGATATGAAGATGAATTCAGGCCTCTCACTCCTGGAGGACAAAGAGACATATTAATAAATATATAGGTGATGGGACTTTTGACCAACCAGAGTTATTTACATTACTGCAGGGTCAAGCAGTTGCAGTAAGTGTTGGGAGGGGATGGGTAAGGGCCACATTCAGACTCACTGAAATGCTGTGCGAAGAGAGGCCTGAGAAGTTTTGTGATTAAAGTAAAGTGCCATGACTAATCCGTATCATACAGCTTGGAAGCTGCTGAAAAATAAATATTTTGAATGCTGTTAATATTTTCCCTTTCAGGTGCTGGCATGTTATAAGCACACATTTCCATTACTTGTAAAATAAGGTTGGTTATCTTTTTCATTCAGGATGCTGATACAGATGATAAATTATGGTAAGGTCACATTCAAATCAGCAGCATAGTTTTGGGGAACTGTATTGCATAAAACAACAAGCTTTTTTCAAACTAGATACTGTTGATCTATAATTATTCATTTTTTCCAAACCCATTTTCAGTTATTTGTAAAGCAGTAAAGCTACTCATTGCTTCAGTTTTAATGTTCCTCTGCTGATGGTATTTACAATTCTGTATATGCCAACTCGGAAGTAAGCCACATTGAATTCAGTGGAGGCTACTCCCAATTCAGTGTGTGTAGAATTGTAGCCATAGTAAGTTTGCTATCTTGATTTTAAGATGGAAGGTCATATCTAGCTGGTATACCTCCACAGATGGAAGGTACCTGTCAGTGGAATAGGGAGAGAGGCAAGTTGTAGCAATCTCCCTTCCCCTGCCTCCCAACATCTGTTCTGGAGGATTGGGGAACCGTCTGGAGCAAATATAGGGGAAGGATGGAGGACTGTGAGGGGTGGTGGCAGAACATGCCTCCTCTGTTCTACCAGCAAATGCCTTCATTTATCAAAGGGTCACAAAGAGAATATCACTCATTGATCAGTACAATGAGCTGGTAAAAATATAACAGTGCATTCATACTGGTAGGCATGTGCAAAGCACCGGTGGTTTTGAATTATTTTTCCTTTTGTGCCTCTTGCAGTGCCATTTTGGATGGTCTCCTCACCACCTGGGTGGCTTTAATTGGCTGCAAGATGGGGTGGAGAACTGCAGCAGGAAGACAATGTGTGACTCTTTGGACCCTGGTCTTAATAAACATAAAAAAACACCCAGTAGATTATGGCATGGCATGCCCAACAGGAATGACAATATCATCACTTGCTCTGTGCATCAGATGCATTAGAGCGGATAACAGAAGGCCTGGGTCAACCTAAACATCCTCCAGTGGTCTTTGCTAGTCCTCTTTTCCTCTGCTGTAAGGCCTCCAATATGCCACTCAGTACAGAAATCATCTCCACTGGATGAAATAAACAATTATTATGCCAATTTTATGGATTAATGCTTTTCTCCCCAATACTGGAATAGTTATACTCCTGGTGATTCAAGATTTTGGAGCTTGAACTAGTCATGTGACTGCTGTAAAATAAACTTGCTTCCTTAAGTTTAGCATGAAAAATACTGATGGACTTACAATATTGTTTGTATCCTAGCTAAAGTTTATTCTTTGCTTTGTAAATGTAATATTGAATTCTGTCTGGGAGGATTAATATAACTGGAAATTTTTATCTGTACATAACCAAACTACTGGCAAATCCGCAGAGCGTACTTAGTTCTACAGTAAGCAATTTCTAATCAGAACATTTTGATGTCAGCTCAGTGGCTTCTGAATTGGATTTACAGGAATTTGCTGTGATGTGATAGCTTTCTTATTTTCAATCAGAAATGCAACAAATTTATGCAGGCAGTATTTTACTTTGAGTAATGAGGACAAGGGCAACAATTTACTTGATTGTACGTTAATACTTTTGAGTTCTCATATTATTCTCAGAGAAATAAAAGTGGGTTGCAAAAATTCACCTTTGTGTTAAGATGTTAATTCTTCAGTTCTAGACCAGGGTGTTAGCAAGAGCCTTTGCAGATTAAATACCAAGTGAGACCTGTTTCCCCAGCTTAGATTCTTTATGGACTGTGGACCCTGATTCACTCAGTATTGGTTTGTTATTTCCTAATTGCTTGAACATTTATTAAAGCAACCTGGGGAGCTAGTGTGAAGGGCAACAGAATAAATTCTGTGGACCATTTTAGTTCCTTTTGCATTTTTGCTCCCCCCCTTACATTCTTGTCCATTCAGGTGCTTACTGTAGGTCAAGCAGGGATTTCTCCTAACCTCATTCATAAGAATTTGTTTTGTACTGAGTCAGACCATTGCTCCAACCAGCTCAGTCCTGTCCATACTGCCTGACAACAGCTGTCCAGGGTTTTCCCTGAGTCTTTCCAGCCCTGTCTGGAGTTGCTGGGGATTGAGCCTGAAACCACCTTCATGCACAGCATTTGTTCTTCAATGCAAGTACAGTCTCAGA
The DNA here is from genome assembly GCF_964234715.1 of Podarcis melisellensis. Classification (NCBI taxonomy): domain Eukaryota; kingdom Metazoa; phylum Chordata; class Lepidosauria; order Squamata; family Lacertidae; genus Podarcis; species Podarcis melisellensis. The sequence continues at coordinate 52,001,138 of NC_138530.1, forward strand.
TGTTTCCTGCTTTAAAATATTGAAATAATTTTAACGATCCTAAATAGCTGTTACCGCTTATCATCACCCAAAATGAGCTTTCTTTTTAGCCCTTCAGGCCTTTGAAAATGCTTCAGTTTCTCTTACAAACCAAAATACCTTTGTATCACGACATGGTAGTAAAACAAGAACATTTAAGTTCATAGGCAGGCACTGAAGGTTTAAAACCATTCTCACATTATGTAGTAGAAAAGATAAAAGAGGTTATTTAAATAGACATTGAAGCATAATAGAAAATAAGGTATATTTTGTTGTTTAATCGTTTAGTCGTGTCTGACTCTTCGTGACCCCATGGACCAGAGCATGCCAGGCACTCCTGTCTTCCACTGCCTCCCACAGTTTGGTCAGACTCATGTTTGTAGCTTCGAGAACACTGTCCAACCATCTCGTCCTCTGTCGTCCCCTTCTCCTTGTGCCCTCCATCTTTCCCAACATCAGGGTCTTTTCCAGGGAGTCTTCTCTTCTCATGACGTGGCCAAAGTACTGGAGCCTCAGCTTCACGATCTGTCCTTCCAGTGAGCACTCAGGGCTGATTTCCTTAAGAATGGATACGTTTGATCTTCTTGCAGTCCATGGGACTCTCAAAAGTTTCCTCCAGCACCATAATTCAAAAGCATCAATTCTTCGGCGATCAGCCTTGACTAAAAAGAAAGCTTCCTTTGTCCTCCTGGTGTATAAGGCAGTGTGTGGGGAACCTGTGGTTCTCCAAATGTTACCATCCATGCCACTCGCCGAAGGATGCCATTGAATAAGTCAGTATTGCTCAGGATTGCAATAGAAAAGCGAATTGGGGAGGCTTATAGAAATAATACTATATTTACGTGAATCTAATGCACATCAAATCTAATGCGCACCTCAATTTTCAAATTCTTGAAACCAACGAAGTATTTGCTGGCACCATCAAATCTAATGTGCACCCTCCCTAATTTTTGCGACATAATTTGACCCCCAAAAATGTGTGCATTAAATTCAAGTAAATACAGTAGGTTTCTATTCTCTGAGCCAGGAGTGGGTAACCTGTGACTTGCCAGATGTTGTTGAACTCCAGCTCCCATCAGGCCCAGCTGTCACTGCCAATAGCCATGGATGCTGGAGACTGTAGTCCAACAGTATATGGAGGGCAACAAATTTATCCCTGCCCTATACTAAGCAGGGATGGATAACTCTAAGTCTGAGGTGGATAACTCCGCATGGCTTGGAAAATCCTGCTTTCCGCTACTGTATTATACTTACTTGTAAAAAAGTGTTTTTAAGGTTGAAGGAGTATTCTTAATATGAAAAGCCACTGCTGGGACTTTTGTTCAGGTAGGAATACATTCTATGTGTGAGTTGTTAAGTCTCGCCTCAAATCCCTGTCCTGTGAAATAGGTATATAGTGATGTGTCCCTAAGGCTATGTTTTGAAGAAACAAGATGTAGGGTGTATATTTTAAAGCAAACAAACCTCTATTGACTTTTTGGTCAGACTTTTTGGTCAGCCTTTTTTATTGAATCTTTATTGATTTTATTCAGGTTTGTTGTAGCTGCTTTGTTTTAACTGTATTTTAAATGGACATTTATCTTTTGTTTTTGTTTTTTGTAAACCACCTTAGTAGAGCTTACCCTGAAAGATGGGGTATTAAGTAATTAGCAATCCTGTTAATTGCAGTGATGAGTTGTAAAATAGCAATATCAGAATTCTCAGCCGCTAGGTCAGTTAGTTAGGTTGGCCTCTAAAATGCACTACATTATAATAATGCTACATGGGTAATTTATCCTCTCTTGGCTTTCTTCAGGGCCAATCAGTTCATTTCATCAACCCTTCCTTTAAAAGAATGTTAAGGCTCAGTTCTGAATAATAGTCAGATCTGTTTACATCATCGTTCATGCATGTATTTTGCATGCATGCAATTGTACTATTTGCTCTGGTCAACTTTACCCCATGTTCATGAAAAGTAGTCCAAGCCAGTGCAAGATCGGGGGATTTAATGTCTAAAACCTGAAACTTGTTTTTGTGGTGGATTTGGGGGAATTATAACAACATATGAAGTTCATTGCTGGATTAGACCAAAGGCCTGTTTTCCACAGTGGTCAGCCAGATACTGTTTATATAATTTTAACTGTTTATGTTAAGTTGCATTTGAAATAGGAACTTTTTAAAAAATGCACCACGAAAGATTCCTCCATCATTTATGCTTGCAAAAAAACAATACAACTGCTTGTGAATTATCTCCTAAGTTGACATAAAATTGTTGCTGAGAAATCAGCAGCTCAGGAAGACTCTCTGCTTGAATTTATACTTTTACGTTTTTGTGTAAGCAAGAAGTCAGTTACTCCAAGAAAATTCTGGCAACAGAAAGCTGCTGAAAAGTTATCGAGTGATGTTCTCTATGCATGTAAAAAGTGGTGGCATTCATTACAGTGCCTACAATGAGTGAATACTCTTTTCTTTATAAGAAGGTTACATTATATGGAGAAATCTCAAAGCAGCTCAGTAGTTTTTCTTAGGGAGAACAAGAAAAATCAGGCAAACAGCTTTTGAAAAGATAATAATGCTTTGTGTGATGTGAAACTGTACAGACAGTATGTCCAAAATACTTGTTTGCTTTTCCAGCCTCATTTTGTTTCCTCTGTAGAGAATGGTTGTCAAAATTGCACTGCCCTTCCCAGCAGCAACTGATGACTTCTAAAGGAAAGCAACACAAACTGGAACACTCATCTGAGGGGGAGGGAACGCAATACACATTTTATGGGAGATTCAGAGACAACAGACACTGAGATTGCCACATTTCATGCCAGTACAAAATATAATAAAGCTATTTGTTTATTCTTCTTTATGTGCTAACGGATTGTTTTACAGAAATATGATTTTCCATCATTCCCAATGTCCATGGATGCTGCCATTCCTTTTTTAAAAAAAATATTTTTTATTAACAGGCCAATCAAATCACATTAATTCCAAATCACATTAGTTCCAAATTATACAATAAAATTACAATTTTATTGGGGGTACCCATACTTCACACTCCGAAAGGGATCCAAGCATCACTCTTGCTGCTGATTTAATTTCACAGTTCTGTCCAGTTCTGTACAGATAGTCTCTTTATTATTTTCCTCATCTTCTTGTTGTTATCATATGTTCCTTTCTTTGTGATCTCTGATAATCTTCACAAGCGGGTTAAAAACAAACATGTCCTGTGTGGATTTTACACACTCCAAGAACCATATCTCATAAAGGACAGACGCCATTTCCACACCTCCGTAAAGAACATTCCCACAGTCTGTCCATTGATTTCCACCGGCCTGCCAATCTGTATCTCAGGGGGCCCTGCCAGTCAAATTCACATTCCGATAACCATACATTCACATTCCGATGACCACGGTGCTCCTCCCCCCGTCCTCCTGTGGGCAGGCCTGTCTTGACAAATCTCCATTTGGAACTGCGGCACAAAGCTTTCCTTCCATTTCCGATATTACCACCAGTCCTCTCTTTGATCAATAATTTATTTCCACACAGTTCTTAATCTCCTGCTTGTGATTAGTAATTTGCAACGATTCTTTCTCTCTGGGAGGGAGGATTATTGGGTACTCACATAAGACAAAAAAGAAAAGTCCCCCCTGTTGGTTTCTGCTTTCTTCTCTGTGCAGCGAAGTGCTTATCACGAGACAGGTTGTTTACATTCCACAGTAAATGCACTGTTGGGTTTCTCACGGGAAAGGGAGACTGGATGTGACGTACACTGGTTTCCTGTTTTTCACTGTTCTTTGCAGTTTCAGTTTGGTATTCTCTCCGTGCTTTAGAGGAGAGAGGATGCATTTTCTGCTCCGGCAGAGGCAAGATGTTTTTCTGTAACATACCAGCTTTGAAGTGTAAATAAAGCAATATAGAGTATGTAGTACGTACTCCTCATCCTTCCGCTGTGCACGGGACGCTGCTTCTTTTCACTAACACATGGTTATGGGCTCCAGAAGTCGAATCGGAGTGCCGGCAAAGGATCGGAATGCAGAGGGACAGCTCGGATCGGAATCTGCTCTGCGCGTAAAGATGATTGATGAGGTATGTGCTACTGCTCCGGGCAGCCTGCCAGCTTCTAATTAATGGCTTTATGGCTGGACTTTGAACTTTTAAAGCCGTTTTGTCGGGCACAGGCAAAAGGCTCACAGGCACAAGTTACTTTGCTGGGGAAATCGAAAGTAACTTTTAAAAGCGCTTTTGGAATAAAGCAGCTGCACATAAGCAGAGCTACACAGAAGCAGCTTGTATAAAGCAGCCTGATTTAAAGCAGCAGAGATGACGCAGAAGGCTAATGCCAGAGTCATGATGGCCCTTCAGGATGCTTGTGGGATTCCTAAGCTCAATAAGAAAAACTATACGGACTGGGTTCGGTATGCAGAGGTTATTCTGCGGAAAGAGGGTCTGTTTGAAGTTATTACAGACACCCCCCCAGCTCCAGTTACAGATGCATGGGAAGCTAAGGATTCCAAGGCAAGGGGAACTCTTACATTGATAGTATCCCCAGAAGAGCTCTGTCTATTGCGTGATAAGACCTCAGCCAGAGAAATTTGGGACGCTTTGAGAGAGGCTCACTTGAGGACAGAAGCTGGATCCACTATGTTTTACTTTAACAAGCTGCATAATATGGCTCTTGCTGAAGGTGGAGATGTGCGTATACATCTGATGGAGATGCAGAATCTGAGACATGAGCTGCAACAGAGAGGACTCAACTTTCGAGAGGCTGTGTATTCCTTCATGATACTACAATCTTTGGGTTCAGGTTGGGAGTCTGTTGCAACTCAGATTGCTGTACAACCAACTGCTCAGCTGACAGTGGACTATGTTACTGCCGTGATTCTGAATGAAGCAGATCGCCAGGGTGCTGGCTGCATGGGCAAGAGGGAGACTTCACAGACGTCATCCCATAGTGCAGTGGAACCACCAGATGGCGCCAAAGCTTTGAAGGCAGTGAAATGCTACTCGTGTGGACGTCTAGGCCATATGAAGAGGGAATGCAGATATCCCAGGGCCAAGACAGAGCAGCGCAGCGAAAGCTCATCGCGTGGAAAAGGCCAGAGCAAAGGCAAAGGTCCGGGGTCCAGGACAACGCGGCACAAGGCAATGGTCTCACGCTTCACTCCAAAGGTTGCAGAGGTCCAGAAGACGTCTAGATCTTTCTTCGTTGTTGATTCAGCGGCGACCCACCACATGTGCAACGATAAGCGACTGTTCGTGTCTTTTACACCGCAGGAAGGTGCGATTCACCAGGCGGATGACCACACAATCCCCAGTAAAGGCTACGGAACTGTTGTTCTTCACAGTTTGGACTTATCGATACAGAATGTGCTTTATGTGCCGGATGCCAAACATAATCTGCTCAGCGTTGGACAGCTGAATGAGCGGAAAATTGACGTTTCCTTTAAGAACAAAAGGGAACGTATTCAGAAGGGACTCGTAACGGTGTCCTATATGCCAGGTAATGAAATTCCTGCTGATGTATTGTCCAAGATTGTATCAAGGGATCAACACTGTACCTATGTGCAGAAGTTGGGTTTGTACTGATATTGTACGAACACGCTGCCCAGAGATGTTCACAGAAAGGGGGAGGATGTTGGTTTCTGCTTTCTTCTCTGTGCAGCGAAGTGCTTGTCACGAGACAGGTTGTTTACATTCCACAGTAAATGCACTGTTGGGTTTCTCACGGGAAAGGGAGACTGGATGTGACGTACACTGGTTTCCTGTTTTTCACTGTTCTTTGCAGTTTCAGTTTGGTATTCTCTCCGTGCTTTAGAGGAGAGAGGATGCATTTTCTGCTCCGGCAGAGGCAAGATGTTTTTCTGTAACATACCAGCTTTGAAGTGTAAATAAAGCAATATAGAGTATGTAGTACGTACTCCTCATCCTTCCGCTGTGCATGGGACGCTGCTTCTTTTCACTAACACCCCCCCTTTCCATTTCAGTCCGACATACCAGTCTTTTAATGATGAGTCTTCACTTGATTTATTGTCCAGCCCGTTGCTCCGCACACAGAGATCCCATTAATCAGCAGTCTTTACTCCTGATCTTCACTTGAAGTATGTGCATTTGCTTCTTTATCCAATTATATATTTCGAGCTGATGCAAACCAGCGATCAGAGACAGCGTCCGGAAGAGCGACCCCACCCAAAGGCTTCGTGCCAAGTGCCCTCACCCCCTTCTTTCGAATCTGGGGGTGAATTATGGACACAGCAGGCAAGTGGGGGGGGCAAGGGAGGCTGCCTACTCCCATATCAGCCTCTTAATTACCTCGTATGGGTCGGAGAGATGGTATTGTCGGCCATCTTCCAATGCGCCCTCGGTGGCCCCCCCATGGATGCTGCCATTCATGCTTGTATCAGAGATCCTGCCTCCTTTGGATTTCTCCACCCCCACTCTGTCACCCCCTTCATCTTCAATGAGTTTGGAAAAGGAAAGCAGATTGCCAAAAGGGCTCAGAGGGAGCTGTTTTGAATCAGTCTGGGCCCCGGAGTCTGGGCCTGATCCTAAATGATAGGATTAAATTTCTAAATTTCTAAATTTCTAAATATTTTATTTAGAGGCAATAGGCAACACATTAGATAAATAGGCTTAATGGATAGTATGCCTGTGTTTTCATGACTCTTAAAAACAAAAAATAATCCATTTCAGCAAATTTTCTTATACTTTGTGGATGCGCTCAGTGAAGACAGGAAAGCCTTGTCAATTTCACTTACTTAAAGAAATAATTAAAAAGCTAGATATTTTACTATTAAAATGTAAAAGTGGCTGGGAAAACCGAGCCAGATGGGTGGGGTATTATTATTATTATTATTATTATTATTATTGTTATTATTATTATTATTAGGCAATAATACACACTTATCTCTGCAGTTCTATCATTTCAAGGCAAATTGAAGGTGAACTTGAAAAACAATATGTCAATTTCAATTAATGTTTGTCTTTAAACTATAACAGCTCTCATTACACTTTTAACTCCAGGAATTCTCAAACTCCAAGAACTTCAGATTGATTGATGGCTTGCCACCCACCATTCCTATGGAAAAAGTGACACAGAGAGGCAGGGATACACACACAATCACCAAACATGCTGCAGACCACATCACTGGGCAAGCTGAGATAATTGTAGCTTGTCAGATCACACCTCGAGGGATTGCACTTCAGTTGCAAAAGGTCCAAATATCACTACGAAACGGCACTTTAAGATTGGTTCAGCCCTCGGGAGGCATGGGGACAGTAAAGCAACATTTGGGAGGAACATCATCTGCTGTCTTGCAGAGAGCAAACTGTGTTGATGCCAGAGAAAAAGGTTCCCATGTGGAAATATCTTGATAGGACTGTCATAAAGTTGAGAAAGAAAATGAGTATGTCTAATTACATCAGTATACCTGGTTATCATGTTCATTATGCCTTTCAGTACCATGGACAGTATATTTTGTACTCATGCATGTTTCGCTGTGCTGCCGCTTCCTGACTGAAGTTTAAGTGTTGGGTTTAATACTTGGTTAATAAGTAGATATTAATTTGAAAACAAGCCTCTGTGGTGTTGAGTACTACATAGAAATGACTCCATGGGACTTTTTGTAATTAGAACTTTGGATTTTGCACTCTTTCCCACTTTAGTACCTCAAACTATAAATTGCTCAACAACTTGGCTTTGAAGCTACTAAGCCTTGATGCCATTTTCAGTAGTTCTGCCAATATGAGCTGATTTCATCTAGTGAGCTCTTTTAATATATGGTTGAACTATAGAGAATCTTCCTTGCAGCTCTGCCAGCTTGCTTGGCAATTACCATGGGGCTATATAAACAGGATATAGACTTAGGCTGGCACAGTTTTCCTGTTGTACTGGTGGCTTTATCAGACTTGTCACATATACTTTTTTTTACATCAATCAAAACCACCAAAAAACAGTTTCATTGAAGAGAAATCTGGGAAGTGTGTTTGTTTTGCATCAGGATATTGGCTTTGAATCAAATAAAAAGAAGGGATCCGTTTAAGTACCCACTCAGAATTATAGTGCTGTGCTAGTATCGCTATTGTTAATGGTTGAGAAAACATTTTCATTATAAGCTGCTTTTCTGATGCACATGGCTTTTTGAAAAATTATCCTTCAAGCTGAAATCTATCATAGTTACTCTCCGTCAAAAGGTGATTAGGCTTCTTTTCTTCTTTTTTTAAAAAAATCAATATTGCTTAGTGGTGTCTGGCTGGGACATTTTCAGCATCATCACTTGGCTTATCCTTCAGGAAAAAAATAACTTAAATGCAGCTACTGCTCTTCACATTTAAAATACATTTTAGAATTTAACATCCCCGTCCCAAAAATCTCTTCAGTTTAAGAGAAGTGTTAAAACTTTCTCACACACACCCACACACACACACACACACACCACACATTTGTTCACATACCAAAAGGCATATACATGGTACATTAAACGGAACAGCCTGTCCCATTTCTGATGGCGTACTTTCCCCTGCCCTCTTCCCTCTGAACAGCCCACCCAGATAGTTTCCATTCTGTGAAAGTGTATCACCTTTATCTCTCTCCAACCCAGTCCTATGTACCGGGGAGAATGTTGAAACTGTGTTAAAAGCACAAAAAGTTGCTGGATTGAGAGAGAGAAATTGCCTGTTTAAGCTCTTAACAGCAATATGTATTCTGTAGGTAAAATATTAGAATGAGGGTGGGGAAATCCTCCGTACTCTTACTGCTTTTGCCTGCCTGCCCATACAGGCAAGCAGCCCTGAATTTTTAGCACTAATATAGCACAGTAGGAAAGAAGAATGACAGAAAGTTGCCCTCTGCAAGCCCCAAACACCACTACAAGACTCCAGTTCCAGACTAGCTAGCGCTCTAGACAAAAGCACTGGAGATATACTGCAACATTTTGTTGTTGGCTCCCACATGTATTTCATATTATTGAAAAACTTGTGAGATGTGTTCAGTGTGACACATGCAATCTTCTCCTATACATTCCCTTAAGCAAAAGTACCTGGGCCTGTCAGACTGGGTGGAAAGAATGTGTAGTGATGGCTTCATTAAACAGTTGGCCGCTGAATAAACTCAGAGGTGACTTTACAAACTTGGAGTATTGTTGCTTACACTTTCAGCCAAACCCAGGGGAATGGTATTCTGTTTGTTTTGGATTATGAGACAGAGAGATTTCAAAATCCACATAGTTGTTATAACCATATAACTTTTGTAAAAGTTTTGAAATAATCACAATCAGTCTGCAATAAGGGGCATCAGTATATATGCATATGCATGTATGTGTTATTTGCTCATTTGAATCATGCTCTTCTGAAGTAGTCAGTATGGTATATGCAGCAGTAAAGTGAAGCCCCTGTCTGCCTCTTAATTGGGATGCAAATTTACCTGTGGAATGTTTGGCTCAGTACTACTTTTCAATGCAGTGAAAGGGAATGAGAACAGGAGTGAGAAATTTGTGGCTTCCCAAGTGGCAGCGAAGGGCTATTCCCATCAGCCTTAGCCAGCATGGTCAATGATAATGAATGTTTGGCAACATCTGGCAAGTCACAGATTCCTCATGCCTTAATTAGAGGATTGCTTGAGTTTTATGTGAGACCACACACAAAAATTTAATGCAAGTGTGTCCCTTATAGGTACTTTTAATTTTCTATATAATACTCTGTAGCAAGTCACAATTCCTTTCACAATTCTGCAGGGTAGTTTAGGTTGAGAGTTAGTGGCTTGTCAAAAGCTAGTCTGAGAAATTCATAAACATGTGACTAAGAATGTGAAGATAACCTTATATAGTGTATATTCAGCATAGTACGCTTCTTCATCAAACTACATCATCAAGGATGGGTGGTTCTGTAGGTATAATTATACCTGCCGTTATCTCATTATCTTCAAGATGTGAATTTCAACTGTTGGCAGTGATGGAAAAGTACTTTTTTATGCACACACTCCACAGTAGATATTCATTTGTCAGCTTACTTTGGCAGATTCCTCTAAATATATCATTCCTGCTCCACAGTACTGGGAGAAAAAGATCTGAACATGGAGGTGCATGACAACCTCAGAAAGCTGCTGTGAATATTGTTTATCTTCCGAGATGACATGGAAAGAGGCTTCAGAGTGTGTATTTAAACTGGTGTTGCAAGTGCAATAGATAAAGCTTAGGTCTTCATTCTAGAAATTGTGTGATAAGGTTGCTATATTAGTCAAACATTTATCTTTGGTCACCAGGGGAGGATTCCACAATATTATGTTTTATAATTGCAAAATTATAGTAATTATCTGAAGAGTGGATAAAAGGAATGCCATGTTTGCTTGAGAAGACTACTTTCTGCCTTCTGCGCAAAGCAGATAATTAAGATTTAGAAGAACCTAATTGTATATGATTGAAAAGATTTGAAACTCCTTTTATTAATGCCCTAAAGTGGGGATGCTTAAAGATCTGAATAATTTATTTTGGGAAGATGAATTATTAATCAGATTGCAGAACATATACTTTGAAAAGCAACTATATTTTTTGCATAATCTATGTGGAGGGTGATGACAGTATGCTGAAAGTCAAATTTTGTTTACTTCCTGACAAATGAACCTCTTTTGCACCCATTAGCCATCTTCAGGCATTGTGCCCCACATATGATGTAAGGAAGAGCAGGGTTGAATTGTAACTGCACCCACTCTGTTTGCATTCTTCTCCCTGTTGGTGCATCCCTCCACTTGTCTGTGCATCCCTCCATACATGGATCAAGGATCTAAATAGTACAGGGAGTCTATATGAGTACAACTGGCTCCCTTATGCAGATGTTTACCCTCCAACACACACAAAAATTCAATGGGGGTGGGGGGTGGGGCAGTGCCTTGTCCTTGCTCAGCCTAACACAAATGGAATTACACAAGTGAAGCTAACACTTGAATAGGGCCTTGGCTGCAGTCCTAGTCACAAATAATTTGGGGTAAATTCCTTGGATATCCCTTGGATTTGCTCTCACGTAACTATGCACATTATGTTTAGTAATTATCCTGACTATTTTTGATGGGACACTGGTCTAGACTTCTTCCCTTCAAGTGTTGAATAGCCAACAGCAGCCACAGAGTGGTATGAGAGCTGGTGGAATATATTATTGTTCCCAGAAACCCGTTTCAGTGGCTACCTGGGTTCTTGTGTGGCATCACTTTGTAGGGAGAGCCTTCCATAACGTGGAAGGCAATGTCTGATTTTCTCCAAGATTGTTTTCAGTGGGACACTGTCCTCGGCTCCTCCTTTACTTTAAGCGACTGCTGGTGCCTGGCTGAGAAACACCATCATTCCCCCATTTATTTCTGCAAAGTACTGATGGTCATTTTGAGAAAACCCCCCATATGGTCTTGGGTCATTTGATGCACACGGAGGCATGTGTAGAATCATAATAGAATTGCAGGGTTGGAAAGGACCCTGAAGGGTCATCAACTCTAAGTCCTGATGCCCCCTTCCTTTTTTCTCTCTTACTTTCCGATGCTTTGCTTAAGTGCTTACTGTGCTTGTGTGCTTTCTACATTGTTATTCTGATCCGTACGATTGTATTATGATGTACATCACTTTGGGTGCCATTTCTGTGGCAGAGAAGGCAGTAATGAAGGTTTTTTAATGTTTTTTTTTTACTTTTACTCATCAGTATCTGAATTTTAAAATAATAGTAATAAAAATAATAAGAAAAACACATCTAAACTGCATGTTATATTTGAGTTTATGATCCGTTTCTGCCATGCCATAGTTTGGATGAGGATACTTTAGTAAGTTAATTGAAATTCAATGTGAAGTGTACAGAACACAGCATTAAGAATCATTTCCTGCCAGCTGCTACCCTGGCATATGTAAACTCAGCTCCCTGTGTTTGAGAGCCTAACTTGGCCTTCCATCTGTGTTCCCAGAGCAAAGTCCCTCCTACACTCAGTAATAGCACAGGGCATGTTTGTTCCTTACACTGGAATTATCAAAGCTGCAGTCTGTGATGTGGATTGCAGCACCAGAAATCAGTAATTATGTGGTCCTAGACTTCAAATGTTGCAGCGGTCAATGTCAAGCCCAGCAAGTAATGATAATAGATCCACACCTGCTGATCTTCCAGCTGCCAGAGAGGATGTGATAGATAGATACTATGGTGGCTCAGCTATGACTAATTTCTCAAGGGCGTCTTTGATTCTCCTGTGAAAAATACTATTTTTGAATCTTCCCTTCTATCCTCATCCCCTTTAGATATAATGCAGCAATTTGTTTGAAAATGCCCCTATAAACTGTGTTATGTGAAAACTAACACACATTTCCAGGTTCTTGGCCATTCAATTTTTCATAGTGCAGCTGAAATTTGAAAAGCCTAGAAAGTGTTTTTACTGAACTAACAGCAACCGTGCTACGTAGTTAAACTGGCTTTTAACACATTGCCCCACCAGCTAATTTCAGGTGTTTGTTTTTCGCCTCATACCAACATGTGGCAAATCATCTCAGCATTCTAATGGTGTTAGCCACTGATTCATGGCTTGTGGTTGTCTTTCAGATGTCCTTTTAATATGGTATCCTCGGATACCATATGCAGATATCAACAACTTTGGTTTCTGGGCTTAAAAAGGAAATGCGATAAGACATAAGACATGGATCTTTTCTAAGATTTCTATCACAAATTAAAACAATTACAAAAATCTTGCACCAGCTTCATATTGCCCATGCCATGGACATGGTATCTGAAATACTCCTATGTACATTTTCAAAACCTTAGAAAGAGCAGAGTTAAAAGTACTTCAAATAATTTTTTTAAAAAATGAAAATTCAGTGGGCTTTTGGTTGAGTGATAGCTAGCCTTTGGCTTTACAAATGCACGAGGTACTGCTCTTGTCTCTCACCCCAACTAGCCTTGTTTTGTGTTTCACAATTTGTCATGATCCAATCCAGGCCCAGTGCAGGGGAGGAGGAAAGGCAAGGCAAAAGCTTTTAGTGTAGGAGACACCTGCTTTGAGCTCTAGTCTGCTGCTAATTCTGTGTGCACTGCAGAGTGCCAGGCATATCCTCCCCACACCCTCCCAAATTATACCCCCCTCCCAATTCCAAATTCCCTGAGTGCTATTTATCTAATTTTTCCTCAGAGCAGACCCACTGAAATTCGTGTGATTAAATTACCTCAGGCCACTGCTGCCCTCCTGAAATACAAGTTTCACCTCTCCTCAGGCAAGCTGGAACTACTGCCACTGGATGCTTTTTAAAACCTAGGATGACTGACTGCTAACACTGCCTTGCTACAAATGAGAGCATCTCTCTGTAGTGTGTTTGCCTGCCAGCTACCAGTTACTTCTCTAATGGAAGGGTGGCCCTCCAGAAGTTGTTGGGCTATAACTCCCAGCATCGTGGACCACTAGCCATGCTGGCTGGGGCTCACTGGACTTGTAGTCCAACAGCATCTGCAGGTACACAGGATAGCCAGTCCTGCAATGAACCATTTCTTGAATGGATGCAAAAAAGCGCCTAACCGAATATGCCAAAATTAAAAAAAAAGGATTGGTATGGATATAAATATTATATAAAGCAAGTATGAAGAAGCTGTAAAAAGTTCAAGAGATGAATAAGAGCATAAGAATAGCCCTGCCAGATAAGACTCATGTAGTTAAGCATCCTCTTCTCACATTAGCCAACAACATGCTTCTAGAAAGCTCACAAATAGGACTTGGGTACAGGAGCACCCTACTTTCTTGTATTCCCAGTAACTGGTATTCAGCGGTATACTGCCTCTGACAGTGAATGCAGAACAAAATTATCCATGGCTAGTATCCATGGATAGCTTTAGCCTCTATGAAATTGTCCCATCTTTTTAAAAACCATCCAAGTTGATGAAAATCCCACAAAAGTGAATTCCATAGTTTTAACTATGCCTGGTGTGTAAAAGCACTGTACTCCATTTTGTCTGTTCCAAATCGTCCAACATTCAGTTTACTGGATGTCCCCAAGTTCTAAACACCCCCACGCCACTTTCTTTACATTGTTCATAATTTTATACACCTCTATCACTTTCCTTAGTTCTCACCTTTTTGTCTATAAAAGTGCAAATGTTGTAACAATTCATCATAACAGAATTGCTCCATCACCTTGATCATTTTGGTTTTCCTTTTTTGAAACTTTTCCAGCTCTACAATATCTTTTCTGAGGTGAAGCAACCAGAACTGTAGACAGTATTCCATGCGTTTTTCACCATAGAGTTGTATAATGGCATTATGATGTTGACAGATTTTTTTCATTCACTTTTCTAACAATCCCTAATATAGATTTCACATTTTTGACAGATGCCACACATTGGATTGACATCATCACCAAGGTGTCTACTATACAGGGGTAACTTGGTTTACGAACTTAATCCATTCCAGAAGTCCATTCTTAAACCAAAGCATTCTTAAACCAAGGCATGCTTTCCCATAGTAGCGGGGGACACAATTTACAAATGGAACACTCAGCAGGAAGCAAAACATGTTCTGCTTCCAAGGCAAAGTTCACAAACCAAAACACCTACTTCCGGGTTTGCAGCGTTCTTAATCCAAGTTATTCATAACTAAACTGTTCTTAAACCAAGGTACTGTTGGAATTCTGCCTGGGTCAGAGGAATGTGCCACAGCGTAGGCACCGGCAGATATTCCTTGTCGACCTCCCCGCTGCGCCACTCTGGTGATAAGCAGGCGAGGTCTCGGCGATTCTTCTCAGATGTGTGAGAGGAACACACCGTTCTTCCTCTCTCCCCTTTGGTGTCCCCCAGGGAGGGGAAAGATGCAGACAGAAATCTATTTACATCCTTTATTTCTATCTCTTTTATCAGTACAGAGAAAACATGTCTGCACTCCACAGCAGTAAGAATAAACTCCACCCATGTACTTCCAGTACGGGTCACATGACACACACACTGAGCTAACATCCGGTGCTCAGTACAGAATGGACTGCCCCTTTGTTCCCATGGCAACAGTCACAAACATCCTGTTTGGCTTTCCAGCCACAAGCAGCTGATTGAGCTGCTAGAGCCTTTGCTTGCTGCAGCTTTGGTGCTTTATGGTAACAGGTACCACTGTATCCCCAATGTCTTGGTCCTGGTTGGTCAACAAGAGTTCAGATGCCATTAGCATATACAGTGGTACCTTGGGTTACTTATGTTTCAGGTTACAGACTCAGCTAACCCAGAAATAGTACCTCGGGTTAAGAACTTTGCTTCAGGACGAGAACAGAAATCGTGCAGCAGCAGCACAGCAGCAGCAGGAAGCGCCACTAGCTAAAGTGGTGCTTCAGGTTAAGAACAGTTTCAGGTTAAGAACGGACCTCCAGAACGAATTAAGTACTTAACCCTAGGTACCACTGTACATGAAATTAGGCTTTACCAGAGAATGGTAGATAGCATTTTTCATAGGGATGACACCTCCTACTAGAAGAAACAGGCAGGGTCCCCTGAAGCATTTTGCCTCCTCTCGAGGGGAAGGAGTCATCCCTCTTGTCAGACCAGACCAAGCTTGCCTGTGATTGGTGAAATTGGGTCCTCTTATTCTCTCTCAATTATTTGCCTTTTCTTGGTCTATTGTGTATTTTGTGAGTTTGTGTTTTGCTTTTGTTTTTACTGTGCTTCTTCCTCTCCATACTATAGTTTCTTGAATTGAGTGGTTTTTTTTTTAAAAAAAAATCCTTAGGACATTACTCCTTTGTTTTCCCTGTGTATGTTTCGTTTCTTCTTTATTCCCTTTCCCCTGTTTTCTCCTTGTGGCCCCAGGGGGAATGGGGTCTTCACAAGGGGCATTTTGACTTCATTGAGGTTCACTGAATGGAGCTTCTTCTTTGGTTGCTAAAGTGGGTCCCCCTGAACAACTGAGTTAAGCAGGAGCACCATTTTCTATTTACTTGCCAGGTCATCTGCCGAAGCTGCTCTGTTAATCAAGCATTTTTGCACACCAAAACCCAATGTGATTGCTTAATTGCTCCTCCCTCCTGCACCATCTATCATTGTGGCTTTGAGTTTTGGCATTCTCCAGCCCTGTTGACATTCCTTGGGCCTGAGAACTGCTAGGGGATTGAGCAGTGTGCCAAAGGAGTTAGTGAAGTCTTTGCCTTTTGATACCCAAACTGTTTTCATGCTTCCTCTCCCTCTCTTAAAAAAAACATTTAAATAATCATTGTCCAGATATCATGCCATGTAACATATTCAAAAGGAGATATTTCCTCTAATAGAACTTCTGTCACACTGGGCAGGGAATCTGAGTTGGCTGTCTAACTAGTTGCTGAAATATTTGGTTTGGCAATATATGAATAATGAACTGGAATGAAAAGTGGAAGATACTACTGATGAAATAGCACACATCAATCATTCCCACTTTTAACAGCCTGTACATTCATTTAAAAAACAACAACAAAGAATGAAAGAGAATTAGCATTTTGTTGTGAATGTCTGTCAATTTAGTGCTTAACAGTTGGCAGAAAAATGATTACCAGATGGGTAACTTGAAGTTTTAAGGACAGGAAAGGCTGTTTGGAGATAATACTTTAGCCTTACACATAAGCATCTCATTTTAAATATGCTACAATGGGGTATGAAAGTGTACTGGGACAGGCAAAAAGGTTTTCCAGCCCATATCTTCTTTTTAAATCTAGAATTCATGTTTGAGAATTAATTTCATATTTCCGTAGAAGCTAACATATATACGGTTCTGCTATCACTTTGCTCCAAGGAAAAATTCAGGGCATATAATTTTGTCCTGAATTTTTTCTTGGAACAAAGTGATAGCAGAACCGGAGCTAAATTGCACACAAGATGTACCGTATTTTTCGCCCTATAGGACGCACCGTCCCATAAGGCGCACCTAGGTTTTTTTGGGGGAAATAAAGGGGGGGGAATTATTTTTTCCCCAGGCGCGGGGCTGGGGCGGGGGAGGCCTGAGCTTCCCCCGACCCCAGCCCCCAAACAGGCTGCTCTCTGCAAGCCGTGGGAGCCCAGCACTGGCTCCCGCTGCTTGCTGAGAGGTCCACGAAGCCTGGAGAGCGAGAGGGGTTGGTGCGCACAGACCCCTCTCGCTCTCCAGGCTTCAGCGAAAGCCTGCATTCGCCCCATAGGACGCACACACATTTCCCCTTCATTTTTGGAGGGGGAAAAGTGCGTCCTATAGGGCGAAAAATACGGTATTTACTTCTGGTTCGTTGCCAGTACAATTCCTTAGATCTTTGAATATTTACTCGATTCAAAATGGCAAAGTGTTGCTATGAACTCCTTACCTGGTGCCCTCCAGATCTCTTAGTCTACAACTCCCATCAGCTACAACTGCAAGAAGTTATTTATATTGTACATAAACTCACTGAGTAAAAATTGACCTCACTACAGGGTGTGCCTATGGGAAGCATGCAAGCAAGACCCGAGGGTAGGAGTTTCCAGGGATTGTGGCCCACCTCTTCAATTAGATGATGGCTAGAATAATGTAACAAAAGAGACAAGTCTGCCGTGGGGTGGAGAAAATCATATGACCTGCCTGGTGAGCTGCTGCACACAGATGGCACATCATGGCTTGAGTACAGTTGCCACAAGAAGCTATTTAAAATGGCCTCCACTTGTCAGGTATATTTTCTGCACGGCCCCTCTATCCCAGTGATTTTAGAGAATTTTTCTTCTAGGTAAGTGTATCTGGGATCACAGCCTAAAGCACATTACAAATACAAAAGAAGCATTTGCCACTCTCTCATTTAGCTCCTTTTTATCTTTCCTTTTAATAAAGGGTTTTTCGATTTCAAAGGGGAGGAGAGCATTGTGGGTAAGGCAGTTATTTCTAATCTCTTGAAGTTTCATTCTAGTGACCTCAGGCAAAAATGATTCCCCCTATTTATCTAGACGATTAGAGCTCAGGTCTGAGATTTGCATAGTGTAAAAATTGTAGCTCTTTGTAAGTAATATTGATCGTTTTCTGTCCTTAGGCAATTAATACAAAAGGAAAGAAATAGTCTGCTTTGAGATTAGCCTTTAGGTAATATCTTTTAACACAACAAAGTCTAAAAAATTTATTTGTTTAATTAGATGTAACTCATGTTTCCTGCTTGTGGGGAGGGGACGTTCTCTTCCTGAAGGGGCCTTATCCAGCAAGCTATAAAGTCTCAGTTTCCAAGCAGCGCTCAGACTTCCACAATGCTTCCTTGTTACTCCATATGCCTTGCCTTCAATCTAGTGTGTGTATTATCAGGTGGTAGACTCAGGCCCATAGCTAGGGGGTGGTGAGGTGGGCCCCTGCCAGGGGCGCAGGTGATGGGGGGACGCAAAATCGGCTAAAAATATGTCCATAAATATCAATATTGATTATTGCCTCATAAGAAATGGTTAACATAGAAGTTTAATTGAATAGGGGGTTGGGGGATGGAGGAGAGGCAGAATGAAGAGCTAATTTGTCCGTGGCTAGGGGGCGCAGTATGGACAGTTCTGCCAGCAGCGCAGGCAGCTCTGGGTGGACTGGATGAGGGCAAATAAACTGTGCTTGAGCCCTGGGGAAATGGAGGCTCTTTAGGTGGATGGTTCCTGTGTCTGTGAGATTGGCAAATTACTCATTCTTTTTAGGGTTGCATTACCCCTGAAGGAGCAACAAGTACATAGCTTTGTAATTAGAAGTCCCAGCAGCTAGGAATGCATTTTACTAGTTTTGTCTGGCTCGCCAGCTAGAATATCCATTCTTGGTTAGGGATAGCCTGGCCACTAAAGTCCATGAGTTGGTAACCTCGAGGCAATGTGCTCTATGTCTGCAATGTGCTCTATGTGGAGCTGCCCTTGGGCCTGGTTTGGAAGCTGCAGGTGTTCTAGAATGCAGGAGCCAGATTGCTGGTGGGGTCACAGGCCAAACAACATTCTACATCTAATGGAACACTCCTGCAGGCCCCATGGCATCCTCCGGCAACTGGAACAGCTACACTGTCCTGGTGTTCTGGGACTCACAGCTGCTCTCTTGTGAGCACCCGGTTGTTGTTGTTGTTGTTTAGTCGTTTAGTCGTGTCCGACTCTTCGTGACCCCATGGACCAGAGAACGCCAGGCACCTCTGTCCTCCACTACCTCCCGCAGTTTGGTCAAACTCATGCTGGTAACCTCGAAAACACTATCCAACCATCTCGTCCTCTGCCGTCCCCTTCTCCTTGTGCCCTCCATCTTTCCCAACATCAGGGTCTTCTCCAGGGAGTCTTCTCTTCTCATGAGGTGGCCAAAGTACTGGAGCCTCAGCTTCACAATCTGTCCTTCCAGTGAGCACTCAGGGTTGATTTCCTTCAGTATGGAGAGGTTTGATCTTCTTGCAGTCCATGGGACTCTCAAGAGTCGCCTCCAGCACCATAATTCAAAAGCATCAATTCTTCGGCGATCAGCCTTCTTTATGGTCCAGCTCTCACTTCCATACATCACTACTGGGAAAACCATAGCTTTAACTATACGAACCTTTGTTGGCAAGGTGATGTCTCTACTTCTCACCCGGTATAGCAGAGTAAAAGCAGCGCAGATGGAGGTGAGGAGGTATCTGGGCATACCTACTTCACTTCTACTAATTATAGATTAAAGAACATAACAAACACGTATGAGAGGAGCAGCCCTCATACAGACATTCTGTCTTATCGCAAGAAAGAGCAGAAAGAAAAAAATACAATAGTACCAGAGGTAGAAGTCACATAGACAGGCTTCCTTTCTCATGGAACAGAAAGCAAACAATAGGATCAGATGATCCTTGCAATGGGAGGAATGAAAGACTAACAACATCATTGTTGCTAAACATCTGCTAAACATTGTTTAAACTGGCTGCTCATCTACTGCACCTTCGGGACCACCTAAACCCTTATATTCCATCTAGATCCCCGAGATCATGTGCAGGGATGTTTTTGGGAAAGACTCATTTGACATCAGCGCAGAATAGAACCTTTAGTGTTATCAGCTTACTCCTGTGGAATATTCAGCCACTAGAGATTCAGCAGGCACCTTCTGTTTCAACCTTGAAACATCTGCTGAAAAACAGATGGTGCCATAGTTAAGACTGGTGCCGTAGTTAAGGCTGGCTATTAAGGACACATCTTTCCATTATGGTTAGCTGATGGTCTCTGTTCCGTCTGGAGATTTCTCTCTCGTTCTGGATAGTATTAACAAAGTTCCACAAAGCTCTCATACATAGATTTATTGAAGATAATCATGGCCCATATAGAAATATTACTCACATTCCAATAGGCTGTTCTATGGTTCTATATGAAGATGGTTAGAAGCTTTTTATTAAGTTCTCTGTGGAGCTCTGTAAGGACAAAAGTGAGCTCACCCTTCTTGGGCTTGCCATAACTAGACTGCCACTAGATTACAAAGGAGGAAGGGAGGTTTCTTCCCACTCTGGCCAAAGTCAATAAAAGGGAGGTATTTTCCTGCTCTCTGGCAGAGCCAATAGAAAGTAGAATATTGCTGTGCCTACATTTCCCAACCCGCCTTGGGATCTAAAAAGGGGGAAAGGCACTATCTTTTCTTAAAGGGGCAGTATTGTTATTCCTTCTACCTAATATTAAAACACAAATTTGCTATCACTAAATAACTGAACCCTGTGTGGGCAGAACAGTTTCTGATACTAAATTTCTCTCTACCTTCCCCCCCCCCAATCTCTCTCTCTGTAAACAACTTGAGAAAGTGGTATATAAGTTTTTAAATAAATAAATAAATAGCGCAACTCTTGTCTGTAAGGAGCATGTTCAGGTTATTTAGGTCGAATCAAATCACCAGATTGACAGCTATGAATCAATTCACCAGACTGACAGCTTTATTTTGTAGTGGTGGCTGGAAGGCTGTGGTCATTCCAACTCTAGCAACCTGGTGCTGAGATGGGACAGCCTTGGCAACCCTCTGCCTAAAGAGAACATTTGGGCCCAGTGGAAGGCATCATTATTCCCTTGCCATCCCTGTCCTGTGTTTTGAATGCTACTAACCAAGGAGGAAACCTCGATTTGGCCTCTTCCCTGGGTTGTGGCTTCTGTGTCTTATCCTGGCAGACAAGCAGCCACTTGCAGTTTTCCTGTTGCTGTTCAAATGAAGGCAGAGAAATCTCTAGATCTGCTTCTCATCTCCATTTTTGCTCCCTGTGAGTTAAGCAAGTGGAAGCCTTTCTTATCCACTCAGACATTTTGCATGGGCCCTACAATATTATGTGGTGGAAGATATAATGGATTACTGTGAAGAAGCCCTCAGCATAGTATTTAATACACATGTTCATGCTGCTTTGCAATGTCCCACCCCCCATTTTCATGTGAATTATATAGACTATATAGCCATCATTATGTGACCTTTGTTTTTCCCATAACTTGGATCCTGGAGGGAGCAATCAGAAAATATAGGGATTGCATTGATATGCAGATAAGAACTCTCTTCCACGCTCTACTCAGCTTGAATGGGCAGGGTGGCACAGAGCTCCAGTTGGTCTCCTGGGAACATTTTCTCTCACAGTGTGAAATTGCTAAAGTACTGGAAGAAAATGGAAGGTAGATATTATCTCCTGCTGTTGAGTCATGCTGAGCGCAAATGTCGAGGGATTATTCCACCAGTGTGGAAATGGTTCTCATTTGCAGTGATCTATTTATATGATAAAAACCAAAACATAGTTTTCAGTACTCTAAAAATGTGTAGATTTGATTGGGAGGGGGCCAGAGTCGAGAGACAGATTAGGAATGGTGCGTCTCTTAGTAGTCAGTCCCCTGTGGCTAGGAGCTAAAAATAGTTGAATTACTTAAAGAAATTCTTCCTTAATCTACCCTACACAGTGACTGATACAGAAGATCTAGCATTTTTATTAATTAGCTTGGGGGTTTTTTTTGTTTTTTTTAAAAAACTTTGCATTATAAAAATAATAGAAGTAAAATCGAAACCTCAGATATTATTTTAAACAAATGCTATTTTATTGAAGCTCTCTAGCTACCAATAAAGCAACGCATAAGTGCCACTTTTAGTCTCAAAAAATACTGCTAAAAGTGTTTGTTTGAGATTATGAGGTACCGACCGTTGAGGTTGCACCAGCGAATGGAATCCACAAACTTTGTGCTGCTTTGTTCCTCCCTGATCCGTTTTACTGTTGAGTGCACTGCGCTAAATCAAGGTTTGGCTTAGCATGCCATCTGAACCCAGGACTCAAGTTTAAGCTCTCGCCTTCTTAACTATGAACTGTAGTCAAGCTTTTGTCTTGTTCAAGATCAGTGCAGGCTGTTGAACCCCCAGGCCAGATCAGGTTCATAGAGCCCAAATCTAAATCTGTACTTTGTAAAGGTGCCTCTTCCCGGCCTTACAAAAGTGCTACTTCTTCCTTTAGACTAGAGCACTATCAATGCTCCTTCCTTGTTTCCTGAGCACCTCCAACCTGCTAGTAAGGGCAGTGCACAAGAGGAAGGAGAGGTGCCTTTGCAAGATCATGATGAGTTGCCTTTGAATGTTGTCTTCCGCCCCACAGCAGCACTGTGATGGAGAGGAAGAGTCTGTCCTTGATAAACTGGTTTCCAAAGAGCAAAATATAGTGTTTCCTCCCCATTGCAGCGAACCACAATTATTTCACAATTATGAAGCCTCCCGTTCTTTCCTCTCCCCTAGGCTTGTCTTTTGTAGGTTGTGATGAAGCCTATTGTATATGAATTTAGCACACCTTGTATTTTTGTATAATTTTCTTCCACGCTGTTGCAGTCTATGAGAATTTGGGTGGGATAGGCAATAAATAAATCAGCGTGATCATATTATATTCATGGTTTGTTTGTTAAGTATTGTCATCAGTCTCAAACCTTTTAAAGGAAGCAGATTGCAAGCATAGGTTGTTTTCTTTCTATCATGTTAGCGGATGTCAGCTGCTGATGGATTAATCAATTCTTTTTTCACAATAAAAAATAGCTCCTATATTTTGATATATTTTTAGACACCCCACAAAAAAAATCCCCACCCATTTAGCTTGATTATTAAATGGGCAAGTCGTATTAAACTGGAAATGACCATACTGTCACAGTAGAAAGAATCTTGGTGTATGGATGAGTGAAATCAATTTGTTGGCTTGGGGAATTAAAGTTCTCCAGAAAGTGCCATAAATCTTCATGATATATCTGAGTGCTTTAAGTTTTAGCATTTGGATATTAAATTTAGTTGAAAGTTTTTTTGGGTTTTTTTGAAAGCACAACCTCATGTAGTTAAACAGCTCTGATGCCTGTGTTTCTCTACACAAGTTTATACATAAAAGTTCTTCCTGCTAATATTAGCAATAATTTGCACTGCTTCAGCACACTTCGTGATTTACGTCTTGCAAACAAAAAGGAAATTGGTTTGACAAAAAAAGAAGAAGAAGTATTGAAACTGTAACTAGTTGCTCCCACCCCACCTCTCACACACAACTGTAATTTTCTGGTGTCCTTGGTTATCCTTCCAATTTGTATGTGTTTTATTTGCTTCTGTTGTTATTACTGTTGTTGTTAAGGGTGTATGGGCCTTCTTTGGTTGTAAAACAGTTAAGCCTAGTTCATTTGTGCTTAAAGTCCTGATAGGGAGTGTTTGTCTCTAAAGAGGCAATAGGATCATCTTCCTAGAGGTGATTCAAATGGGTACAAGAAGGGGAAATGTGTTCGTGTGTTAGGGTGTCCATGCATCATATTTTGCAAAGGACAGACCTCTACTTGAAGGAGTATTTGGTTTGAAAGGCTGTCTGATTTAAATATAAAGAACCACAAGAAGGGAGAGCAGGGGCCTTGAACTCACTCACCACCAGCCTGCTCAATGACAGCAGAGTGAGCAGGCACACCAATCATCCGGTTATAGTCTTCCCTACTATGGTGAGTTGCAATGTAGTTCTATTGTAGTAATCTTCCCCCCCTAAATTTGCACCTAGTCAAATACATAGGTATATGAAATTCTTCCACAAATTTGTGTCTTCTTTGGTCCTACTTTTTGGGTGTATGTATGTGTGTGTGTAAGCAGCCCAGATTCTGCATAATCCTGTAAGGATATATACATTACAGCCTCTGTGGTACTGTAACCACAGGACTGCCCCAGATGAGTTTTCTTAGTGTTTATAAACAAGCCCAAATTGACTTTTCCATTTTACTCTTCCCAAGTTATCTGACCAAGATGACAGTAGTTCTTTGCGTCTATTTTTCTGGGTTTCCCCCCTCCTCCATCATTAAATCATAATGTGAGAACTTAAGATGGTGAAGCTTCAATCATGTCTTAAGACTCAGAAACACAGAGGTCATGCTCTGCCATTCACATGACAATGCTGTCAGAAGAAGAGGTATGACCATGCATGGTATTTGGGAAATGTTCTATTCAGCTTAGAAATAATAGCTGAAAAGATTGCCTCATCATTCCAAGCATCCAGATAAGCAAAAATTGTCACTTTCCATCATAGTGCCAGTAAACTTGTCTCTGCTTCTACATAATGAGATTATTTTTTCCCCACCTTCAAAAGCTACAGATTCTGCTTGCCCAGGAATTAACTGATATCCACAGATTAGCCAAATCAGTTAATATATATATATCTTTTCTTATCCTCCATGTAGATAATGTGGAGGGCCAGATGTTTGAATGTTATTTCTAGGGACTCAAGTTATGGATTGAACTTTGCATCATAACAGCTGGGTGTATTAATTTGTCATGTTACGGGGCTCATAGCTCTGTAATTATGACAGCACCCCAGAAACAG
The DNA here is from genome assembly GCF_964234715.1 of Podarcis melisellensis. Taxonomy (NCBI): domain Eukaryota; kingdom Metazoa; phylum Chordata; class Lepidosauria; order Squamata; family Lacertidae; genus Podarcis; species Podarcis melisellensis. The sequence goes on from NC_138530.1 coordinate 52,025,824, forward strand.
AGATTCCAGGAGGCTTTCTGAGAATGACACAGTGTGTAATTGAGTTTGCCTGTGATCCAAGAGCCTTTCTCATATGGGAATGTGGTTCCCTCAAAGGGTTTATCCTTTTACACTGAAGTAATAAATAAGGTATTAACGACAGTTTTTAAATGGCATGACTCTTCCAGCAGACAAACTGATTGAGCATAAGTCTGTTTGCAACACTTTTTGAGTTTAGATGCTATAATCACAATAGTACCCCTAATTACACAGGGGTCAGATGTTTAAGTTTAGTAGGAAGAAATTTCACTGGGAGGAGACATCTCTTTTTTTAAAAAAAAGAACAGAAAAATAGCTACATAGAGCCACTGCCATGTCGATGAGATAACTGTGGCATCTCTTTGATAGACAAAAGTTCAACAGCAGAATCCTATACATGCATACTCTGAAGTAAGCTCCCAATTAGTTCAGGTGTACTATTATTTGTCTGGGTTACAGGTTCAATTGCCACCCACAAAAATTATCATCACCACCTTTGGATTACCATCTACATTTTGAACCTGCCTTCAATCCAAAGGCTGTTTGTGACTATTAATCACTTTTAAAAAGAAAAGAAAAGCAGTGTATTCTAATAGCATTTATTACATTTCCAGAAATATAGTGCTCCTGAGGAATGTTCACATAGCCAGGGCATTGTTTTTTTGCAACCCCAGGAGATAAATAGAATCCTTGAAACCATTACATCTTATGTAGAATTTTCTCAAAGTCAGCAGCAAATCCATGGAAAAATCTATTTAGTACAAAGTTCAGACCATGTTCTACCTCAAGAAGAGTGGTGATGATATGCAACAGTTCATTTAGATGTAACTGTGAATCCTATGTAATACTTTGTGTACAGTATATTTTTAGCGCTTAGAGATGCTTTGTTAGAAAGTGTCTTCAATTCTCATTCCCATTACCTTTTAAACAAACCCACAGTTGCTTTGTGTTTTCAGATGTTCATTGATAATTCATAAATGAAAGAATGCATGTTTTAAGTACATGTGAAAATTATTCCAGAAATGAAGAGGATGATGCCTCATAAACTATTATACAGTATCTTGCTGAAACTCAGGGTAGCACTAGCCCTTGCCCATGGAATGTCCGGAAGATTAAGTTCATCTCTCTGTTGCTTCTCAATTTGGAGACAGTTTTAAAGCTTGGGGATGATAAACTGTTAACAGACAGGGTAAGATTAGCAGAGTGGAAGTCAGATCTCTTCAGGAAGAATGCATGAACTCCCTGACAGAGAGATTCAGATGATAACTAAAATGGCAGCCTTCAGGACAGAGTGAACAGACCTGCTCTTAGCTCTGACTTTCCATAAATAATATGTTCTCCAGGAGAGATACAAACATACTTTCTCTTTAAAGAGGAGAGGGAATACTAACAGTTAAGCAACGAGAAATAATTCCTACTTGACCCTGAGGAATGAGGAGAAACAGAAAAATCAAGTCACTATATGTGCAATTGTGTTTGTTATTTTAATTTTCCATAGGAAATGCAAATACTGGGTGTATTTGGGTTTTATACGTGTGTGTGTGTGTGTGTGTGTGTGTGTTGCTATGCTTTTAGTTGTTCAAATGGAGTCTCTTAACCTGAGCTCTTACAAGATAATATGTATCCTTTTAGTTTAGTTTATTTATTTTACTCTGCCTTCCTTCTTGGAATAGTGAAAAGTTTTGTATGTAAAAAAATAATAATCAAATACAAAGTCATAAAATTAAACCATCATCAACATCAAACATTGAAACGTCAGATGAGACAAAATAGTTTTAAAGAACTGAAATATTTAAGAGCGGAAGACAGATCACAATTAATAAAAGACAGATCAGACATTGAAAGCTAACTAAAATAAAAGTCTTAATCCACCAATAAGTATTGGACTGATCCTACGATTTTTGAAACAAAAGCCTATATAGACCTTCTAGACCTCTGCAACTCACTAGCCCAGCTGCTTATATTAGTCTGCCATAACTGTGAGGCTCCAAAGTGTTTTAGCTGAATTTTAGAAATGTTGTTTTACCCACCTTTCAATTATCATTGTGAATTGTTTGTTTCAAAATAACTAAATTATTATTAACTGTTGTTGGACAGCATGCCTCCATGGGCCAGAGTGTGCTTCATCTGACTTTGGCTGTCCCAGGGCAAGTTCCTATGGCTTAGTTAATCTCTGAATAACATTACCTGATGCTAAGTAATTTACTAGTTTTGTTGCAGGGAAGGGGTTAGTGCAGTGTCAAAAGAAGACAATGAATAGATTTTGATGTAAGGAAAAAATCAGTGTTTTTGTTATTTCTTTTTCTGGATGAACATGGCAAGTAATATTTTTTTTCTTAAAAAGAAGAAGAGAGCGCGGTTTTTCAGTAGCTGATTCTACTTCCTTCAGGTATCCCAAGACGCGGATTTTCTAAAACCTGCCAATGCAAAGTGCCTACGGTCAGATCCTGGAGCTCTTCCACATGCACAGGAGGGAATGCCATTGAAGTCAAGTGGTTAAAAGAAAATCAAATGGAGGGATTATAAATTTTGTTTGCCTTCGGAAGGAATTAAAGGGGGCTTCAGACTTGAATACCATGATTTTATTTTATCTTTCCAAAGGGAGAGACATCTAATGCTTTATTGCAAGTCTAGACTTAACATAAATCTCAATATACGGCAAATGGTATAACAATTGGGGGACAGGCTCAGTTAAACAGTTGCAGAACACATATTTCCTTCCAATAACGTCCTGTATCCTGTTTTTTTGAGGGGAGACTGATGTGCTTGCAACTTATGATATATCTGGATCAGCACATGTAAGCAGGCATTTGATCTTATTCAAGATAATGTTCAGACAACCAAAATGAATTAATAAATCAGATAACTGCAAAATGTAGGTAGTGCTGATCCGTATTACCGGTGTTTGAACAGCTCCCTCACTCGCTACAGCCTATGGTGTGGAGAGAAGGAGAATGTTGAGTACAAAGTGAAAGTGGGGTCCCTATGTGTCCTGAATGAAAGAATGAGGTTACAAAATGCATTTGAGAGCTGTAAAGGTCTTTGCAGGTATATTTGATTTTTAAGGAGGACTCACAATGGATTCTTTATTGGCTGTGGTTAGCATACTAAAAAAATAAAAATAAATCCCAGCTCTAAGGCTCCACTTTAGACAGGCAAGACTCCCCCAAATAATTATGGGAAATGTGATTTATTTAAACTCCTGAGAGTTGTTAGGAGGCCCCTATTCTCTGCACACAGCTATAAGTCCAAAAGCAGTTTAATAGTCTTCTTTCCAGGGAATTCTGGGGATTGCAGCTCTGTAAGAGGAATAGGGGTTTTCTAGGAATTCTCAGCACCCTTCAAAACTACAATTCCAGCACTCTTTGGGGGAAGCCATGGCTGTTTAAAGTGGTATGATTCCACTTTAAATGTATGTTGTAAATGGGACTACAATGCTGATGTAATAGCCTTTTCTAAACCACCCTCATTACAGTTTACAGTGGTACCTCGGGTTACATACGCTTCAGGTTACATATGCTTCAGGTTACATATGCTTCAGGTTACAGACTCCGCTAACCCAGAAATAGTGCTTCAGGTTAAGAACTTTGCTTCAGGATGAGAACAGAAATCGTGCTCCAGCGGCACGGCGGCAGCAGGAAGCCCCATTAGCTAAAGTGGTGCTTCAAGTTAAGAACAGTTTCAGGCTAAGTACGGACCTCCCGAACAAATTAAGTACTTAACCTGAGGTACCACTGTATTAACTTTGGTACTTCTGTACTGCCCTTTACCAAATGGTCACAGGGTGACTAACAAATTAAAATAGTATAAAACAATTAAATCAGTTAAAATAGTAAACTCTTCTGTAAATATAACAAATACAACAACTTTCAACACATTATAGGTTTGATGAAACATATTATGACTTTGAGGTCAGGCAAGCTAGATTCTGGGGTTTCTCAGTACGACAACTTTGATAGATGTTTGTTTTCTTTCAAGCTCAATGGGCATATCAGGAAGGTATCAAGAAATTAAGTGCACTGTAAAATCTTCTTCTGTGTCCTTGCTTGGAGATGTTTTTCCATGGAAGCATCCCTTGGAAAGAAAAGGAGAAAAGCAGTGCAAACACATTTGTGGAGACATGCTCACATGCTTCCCTCTTTTGTCAGCGTATCAGGCACAGTGGAATCATTACATGTGTTTCTGTTGTTTGGAGCTCTGCAGGGTCACGACACATCCTTCAAATCTTTTTTTATTTTGCTGATCGATGGAGATGCAGCCACAGTGGAGTGTAAAATGATATTCATGTATCTTTCGCCTAGAAAGACAGGGAGATGTGAAGAAGGAGCTTTTGTGATAAGAGAGAAATCAGAACAAGATTGCTTTTGATAAAAGATTGATGAAGAGGCGTTCAGAGCTTGCAGGAGAAAACATTTGTGAAAACAATTGATGTCAGGAGCTTTGATAATACATGCAAAAAAAAAATCATTTTAATATTTATTGCTTGTTTGGAAATTGATAGGCAGCTGCTGCGTGATGAGGTCGTGAAAGGGGAGATTGGTTCAGGGAAATTCATTATTTCTGTCCATTGTTTTCTCTGTTTTGATATTAGATTGCCATCCCCCCTTTTTTATAATGTAATTTTTTGCCAGCCCACAAAATAGTTAGGCACCTCCCTAATACATAAGGAGACAGGAAGTAGCTTCCTGACTGAAATAGATCTCAGCTAAAATGTCGTATCTCACTTCAGATACCATGCTAAACCATGGCTTGCACTAACCATAGGTTTGAACCCAAACCATGATTTAAATTTACTGTATAAATATACAATAGGCAGACTATGGTTTAGAGCAGTATTGTTTAGTGTAGCAATGTCTCTCCCCATTGGCTCAATTACAAATTGCATATTGAACTACAAGCCTTATTGGAGAATTCTCAGAAATGTGTTATAGTTTATTGGTTCTAATCCTTTGGGCATGTGCACTTTATTTTGAAGATAGATTAGCATTCTAGCACTACTGCACAGAAAAAGTGATGTGTAAATAATCAGAGGTAGGCTTTTCTAAAACACAAGGAGCTAAGATGGCTCAGTTATCTGGTAGGCCACATGTAAGTTGGCTTGATGATGTGGAGAAACCTTTTCCAGACTTTAAAACTGATTAATTTGCTATCCACAGAGGAACCTCACCTAATCTCCACGGCATGTAAATCTGGCAGAATTGTTTTGTTTTGCATTCCAAGCAGAGTAAGAATTTTGGGCAAATAAGCCTCAGATAAGAATACACTTGGGCCTTAAGAGCTTGGGATAGTAATATTCACAGTCCTTTATTTTTAAACCTCAGCAACATCAATAAATTAGTCCCTTGCTTTTATTTTTCAGCAGTGCTTATTTTTATTAGTTCAAATGTAGGACAACAGTTCAAATTATGGTTTATTAATTGTTACATTATTAATTACATTATTAATTGTTAACACTTAGCACAAGCTATGGTTTGCAAACTAATTTCGAACAATGATTTATATTTCTGGTTTGCTGACTGATCACAAACTTTGTTTGTCATTCAGATACAGTGGTACCTCGGTTTTCGAACGTCTCTATTGACAAAAAAATCAGTTTTTGAACGCCGTAAACCCAGAAGTAAATGCTTTGGTTTTTAAACACACCTCGGAAGTCGAACATGCCATGCAGCTTCCGCTGAGTGCAAGATCCTGAGGCCTAGCTGTCGGCTATTGAGTTTTCGGTTTTCGAAAGTTTCAGAACTCTAAGTCTTCCAGAACAAATTACGTTCAAAAACCAAGGTACCATTGTAGTATGCCAACCCATTGTTAACCTTGCTAAAGCATAGAGTGGTGTCTGAATTGAACACTGTGAATCAGTGTTTGTAAACCACATTAGAGGAGAAAGCTCAATAAGATCAGTCGCCTGCCATAGATTTTTATTAAACAACCTTGACTAGTGCTGGGGTAGCCTGCCCTACATGTATTTTGTATTGTATGTGAAATAGAGTTTAAGTACTGGAATCAATGGAGTAAATGGCTTTTGTAGGCACTCTTGTAGAAGTATTGTGTGGCAAGGAACTGCATTTTATATTTCCAGCATAATGTGAAAACTTCATACCTGGTTTAAAAATGTAGGTATGAAAAATTAAGGCTGGTATGCATAATGGGAAACACTCTGAAATTGGATTTACAGTACTTTGTTTGATTTTTCAAGCCAACTTTATCTCCTACATGGGAAGCATAACATAATGGGGTAGTAAACAAAAGTATTTTTGTATGACACTCCCTTCCAAAAGCAAAACCAAACAAAAAAATGTGGATTTTTAAAAAATCAGGTTTTAATGATTCTCTAACACATATGCTCTTTTGTGTCCCTTTGATATGCTGACATAACATAGATGGAAAATGGGCATCTTTTTGGTCTGTCTGGAGCCCAGTCTGTCATTTGCTTCTGCAGCCTAATCTGTGGATTTGCAACCAGTTAAGTTTGTGTACTGGGTACAATTTTGTGTTGGAACTTGAATAACTACGGCTTTAAGTCTTTTTCCCCCCAGGATCAATGCCAAATGCCTCTTATTTGCTGACATTCAGTTATCTCATATTTTTTTTGCACCCAGGTTGCAGAAATGGGATACAAATAAGGGTATTATTATATGGTATGTTGACTTAGCAGGAAAAGTTAGGTAGGCAGATTTCCTTTGGCATGACTATGTTTTGCACAACCTGCCCTATTCAGTTGTGGAATTGTATGATTGGGAGGGGTATATTGACTAATGCAGACCTCTATGATTGCTCTTCCCATCCAGCACCTCTAGTAAATTAACCCATATCAGTGGTACCTCAGGTTAAGTACTTAATTCATTCCGGAGGTCCGTTCTTAACCTGAAACTATTCTTAACCTGAAGCACCACTTTAGCTAATGGGGCCTCCTGATGCCGCTGCATGGTTTCTGTTCTCATCCTGAAGCAAAGTTCTTAACCTGAGGTAATATTTCTGGGTTAGTGGAGTCTGTAACCTGAAGCGTCTGTAACCTGAAGCGTATGTAACCCGAGGTACCACTGTAATCTGGTGTGGCATAAGCAAAGACCCAGCAGTAAGCAAGGTTCATTAAGGCAAAAGCCATAGATAGCTCTAGCACAGAATATTCACGGGATCCCTTTTTGAACTTAAATTATAGTTGCTCATAGGACTTGACCCTTTGTTGTCCTCTGTTGTAACCTTTTGTTATAATTCACAGTGGTACAATGAGGACAAAGTCCCACTGCATCAAATGGCATGTTTTACATCCACTTCTTGTGGGATGAAGAATTGGTAGCATAACTCATGCACAATGCAAAATAGCAGAAAGCCTGGTCCATAGTCTTTGTCTAGGTTTATGGCAGTTCTTTTTCTGTATTAACTGCTGTAGTTAATATGTTTAGATGATTTAAGTTGTATCAGGGCATACAGTAGTGAAATAAAAGTGATAGTTGTGTTCAATCAAATTCACAAAGGAAACTGCCTTGATGAAGACAGCATACATCATAGCATTGCAACTGTGTTCATTTTTAATTTAGACCTATAAAGCTGTCATTGATCGGTAGCCTTCTGCATAAATATTGAAATGAGTTAAGGTCTTATGGGCTGTTCTGCAGCATGCAGTGCATAATACTTCTATTGGAAAGGGAAATAATAAGTTTGCTAACTCTGCTTATAGGTTTCAAGTGAATTTAGTACTCATTTTACAGTTGTTCTGTTCCTTTTAGTATCAGCTTGATAAGTTGTTAATGTCATTGTCAAAACACTAATAGCTGCCATCATTCTTTAAATCTAGTGGCAGAATGGGGTGGGTGGATGGTCCTAGCAAGAGCTCAGTTTTAAAGCTGCAAATTGCCAGAAATGTTCTTAATATAAAATTCTCTTTAAAATTCTTAGATTTAATTTTTCATTTTGCAAATATTAATTTTGTGCCTATGAAAATACAATCAATAATTTCTTAGGCATTTGTAACATGATGACATTCTAGTGGGGAGAAAATGCTGATCATATAACAAAATAAGTCCCCAAGTTAAAGTTTCACTTTAAAGTGAAAATAGTTTTTCAGAAGAAAAGAATAATGACTTTGCTTCTTTCCACCCCTTTTAAAAGTACAGATAAAGTGCTCCTACTAAATAGAGTTCGAATCCCCGCGGCGGGGTGCGCTCCCGTTGCTCGGTCCCAGCGCCTGCCAACCTAGCAGTTCGAAAGCACCTCCAGGTGCAAGTAGATAAATAGGGACCGCTTACCAGCGGGAAGGTAAACGGTGTTTCCGTGTGCAGCTCTTGCTCGCCAGAGCAGCGATGTCACACTGGCCATGTGACCCGGAAGTGTCTCCGGACAGCGCTGGCCCCTGGCCTCTTAAGTGAGATGGGCGCACAACCCCAGAGTCTGGCAAGACTGGCCCGTACGGGCAGGGGTACCTTTACCTTTACCTTTACTAAATAGAGACCGAATGTAGTATGGTTGAGAAAGTTGGACTTTGTTAACATATCTGCCTGTGAACCTAAGCACAGATGCACATGAACACACCTCTTACAGATGTAACCATGAAAAAAAGTTACTGTGGGGTGGCACAAGTTGGTAGTATTGTTCTTGGAATCTTTACTTCCAAGACAATTACATGCTGTAGACAGGCTCCCATTGACCATAAGTATTTTGCTTACTTTGCAGGATTTGCCACTGATTAAAGAATAATATTATTAGTGTGTCAGCTCTAGTGAACGAGTAATAATCACACCAGGGTTGCAATCATAATTTTATTTTATGAAAATAAATAATGGTTTAAGAGTAAAAAAAATATATGGCTCTTGTGGTGTGCCATGCAAATACAGAAATATGTAAAGTAGAAAAGACTCATATGAGATTACACAAGCCACCTGCTCATGTTTCCTGCATTTCACTTACTGTTTTCAATGGAGTGGTGATGGTGGGCAGAAACTATGGGTGGAGAGATAGATACCTTTTGTGGAAGTGGAGCAGAGGCTGACCCTTAAAGGCTCAGATAAACAGAATGAGGAAAGGAGGGAATTCACATGCAAAGTACTTGCTTTCTGGGAGAGATGAGAGGTACTAAGATTGGTGGAATGGTTGTTGTTATTTAGTCCTTTAGTGGTGTCCGACTCTTCGTGACCCCATGGACCAGAGCACGCCTGGCACACCTGTCTTCCACTGCCTCCTGCAGTTTGGTCAAACTCATGCTGGTAGCTTTGAGAACACTGTCCAACCATCTCGTCCTCTGTCGTCCCCTTCTCCTTGTGCCCTCAATCTTTCCCAACATCAGAGTCTCTTCCAGGGAGTCTTCTCTTCTCATGAGGTGGCCAAAGTATTGGAGCCTCAGCTTCAGGATCTGTCCATCCAGTGAGCACTCAGGGCTGATTTCCTTAAGAATGGATCGGTTTGATCTTCTTGTAGTCCATGGGACTCTCAAGAGTCTCTTCCAACACCATAATTCAAAAAGCACCAATTCTTCAGTGATCAACCTTCTTTATGGTCCAGCTCTCTCTTCTTTATGGACCTTTGTTGGCAAGGTGATGTCTCTGCTTTTCAAGATGCTGTCTAGGTTTGTCATTGCTTTTCTCCTGAGAAGCAGGCGTCTTTTAATTTCATGGCTGCAGTAGTCATGGAGCCCAGAAAGTAAAATCTCTCACTGCCCCCATTTCTTCCCCTTCTATTTGCCAGGAGGTGATGGGCCCAGTGGCCATGATCTTCGTTTTTTTGATGTTTAGCTTCAGACCATATTTTGTGCTCTCCTCTTTCACCCTCATTAAAAGGTTCTTTAATTCCTCACTTTCTGCCATCAAGGTTGTGTCATCTGCATATCTGAGGTTGTTGATATCAACAATCATCATTAGCATTAAAAAAAAATAGAAAGTGTCTCAAAAGTGAAGCACTGTATAATGGTTACATTGAAAAGAAGAAACACCTAGCCATATATTTGCATGATCCAAAAGCATAAGACTATAATGAAAGGGGAAGAGACACAAAAGGAAGAAGAAAGGAGGAGAGGCAGAGATTAAAAAGTCAAAGAGCTGTTTTCTGTAATGCTGTAAAGAGGGAGAGATGTGGCTGGCAAGAGTGAGTTCCAGAGAAAAGGGAACAAGAGAATTAGGTGAAGGAACATGATGCTTAAACAAGGTGAAATATAACAAGGGAACAAATGGAGAGAAAGAAGAGGTTAGTATTAGTATGAAAATAAGCTCTAAACTGAATTTCTGAAATGGGAGTGTGTTGAAACTCGGATGAAGGAAGTTCAGGTACTGCCAGTTGGGTATATTTGTTATCTCCAGTAAATGATTATCTCATTATGAAGGCAGTCGACAGCGGCAAGCCAGGAGAGCAGCACATGTACTTAATGAGCAGCATTCATGCAAAACCTTTGTAATATGTTACCTTCGGCGTCGCATCGTAGATTAGATTTTTGTAGCTCATTTTGTTCATCTATCTGCATTAATCCCATAGGTTATTATACCACAAGGGTGGACAATTATGTCAGCATGAATGTTGAATGAAGGGCACTCATGTCTTGTCAGGATCACTGATATAAATTTCACTCCCCATTCTGTATTCTCCAAAGACATAGCAAATGTTATCACAGACTGTATGTGAGAATATACTTTCTATTTATGGTTGCCATATTGTGTGTCCCATTATATTGAGTGGAATGATAATAGTATTGATTGTGTTTGGAGTAGTGGCCAAAGGTAGGTTGAGGCCCTCTCTGATCTGATGCCATCAACAACACTTTCCTGTATACATGGTACAACCAAATCCCAGTTCCATTAGTTTCATCAGGCGATAACTAAATACAGTGGGAGGTATATAACCGTAGCATAAGGACCTTTCCCTCATTTGAGCTTTGTGCTGTGGGAGCCATTAAAATACATTTCTTTGTTGCTCTATGAAATGGCAATATGGAAAGAGGCCATGCTGTGGCTTCTCCCACACTGGCATTCCATCCATTTTCACAAGGTGCTGGTGCAAGGAGGAGCCACTGTGTGATAAAAATATTTGCAGATGGGTAGTGCTGGTGGTTTTGACAATTCTTCAAAAGGAGGTTAATTTTCAATATCTTCTCAATATTTTTTATTTTTTTAAAATAAAAATATAAACTAATACAAAAAATTGAAGCAATGTACAAGAGCATCTACAGGTGTAATAAAACATGATATCCATAAAAGCAATACAACACGATCTAAAAAATGACTGGCTGGCCATGAAAAAAATTAAACAACTGAATAGGCCTACCAGCACAAAAAGGTCTTCAAAAGATGTGTGAGTTAGCAAGGATGCTAATTTTGTCATTATGTAAATCTTGTCATGTTGTAAGCTGCCTTGAGCATTGTTTTTAACTGTGGAAGGGCGGGGTACAAATGAAGTGATGATAATGATGATGATCAAATGTTGAATGGAAGAGTATTCCACAGTATAGAATCAGCCACATTAAATGCCCGACTTCTAGCTGAAGCCAGTCAAGGATAAGGATAAGGATGAACATCTCAACACATGCATTTAAAGCACTGCAGTGTGGATACAAATATGCACCTGATGTACCCCACAGATTTAATGCAGTGAATTCTGATGCGAGGAGTAAAGATGCATCCCAGCTGATGTTTGGTTAAGCTGAAAATCTGGAAACATTATCATCATTTCAAAGATGCTTTGAATACGCCATTATTAATTTTGCCAAACATTCATTTGCTATTTTAGCCTTCTGATTTTCTGGAATAGCAAAAGTCACTTGCCTTTAGGAAGATTGGAAAAGTTCTTAAATCTGAGGAATTCATTTGCATGTAGTACCTCATTGTTATTGAGAGCTTCATGATTGCTTATTTTTAAAGCTTGCATCCTTTAATTCGCTATGAGTTGCTATTATAGTTCTTCAGAAAGAAATCTATAAAATTGTAGTGGCATTTTGAGTTTGAAAAAGCAATGAATAATTCCCACTCAGAGATATTGCACACATATAAAAACTTGCATTTTTTTCATTTTCTAGCCTATATTTAAAATAAATAGAGTTACAGAATTGGGAAAGAATATCCAATGTGAAATCGCATACAGTGGTACCTCGGGATGCGAACGGGATCTTACAACTTTTCTTACAACTTTATGTTATTGTTTTATTTTGTTAAAAATACTAAGCCAAGCCACAATTATTTCTCTTTACTACACAAGGTCCCACTTCGGGAATTTATTTAACAATAAATTGACCATTGTCACTTTGGTCCCTGGGTATGTGTTGAATTGTATACTGTACAAATAAAGTAATTTAATGTAGTTTCTATTGAGACAAAAAAATGTAATCATCTGTGGAAAGTGAATTCAGACCACCTAGAGATGCTGTGGTAGCATCGTGAAAATAAGCTGGATGTGAGTGTTAGAGCTCTAATTCTGAAAGAGCCTATCTATAATGTGTGTAATTGGGCCAAAGTCTTCCATTAAACATTGGGAAAACAACCCAGTGAACCCATAGAGAGACATTGACTTAATTTGGACTTTTGCACAGGGGCAAGGGTTGTGTCCTAATGGATTCTGATACGAGATACGGTGTTCCATTTGCTTCATTATTTGAGCTATTGGATTACTGTTTTCTTCACCCTAGGCTTTCTCAAGCAATTGGCTGTCTAGTAACAAGTTTTTACATATATTAGAAGTATCCTATCTTAAACTAAATAATATCCCACCTTTCTTTTCCCAAATGAGGGGTGAGGCAGGGTGTAACCGCCCCCCATTCAGGTTTTTAAATATCTTATGTGTCATTAGACCATGGAACTGATGTAATTACTTGCTTTTCCCAAATGATTTTCTCTCTGTGCACACAGCTTTTGAGAGATGGCAAGGGATCCATGCTTTAAGTCCTGGGGGCAATAATAATCAGATATTGTGTGCTTAATTTTTCTCTCATTCAATGACTTCATTTTTGTCTCAGTCACCTTTAGTGTCTCTGTATTCTGTCTCCCAAAATGGATTTTCCATTAAAACATTTGTGATGTCTTCAGTTTTACATAAAACCCATTTTGTGTATCACAGCTTTCTCTAGTGTTACAGTCTCAACAATGTAGTGATCGTCATTAATATGTCATTTATTCCTCTTAGTATCTATGGGGAACCCTCAAAAGAAAGTTAGTGTCTAGCACAAATTTTCTGCTGTATTAGGTCTGGTGGACCTTCAAATGTTGTTGGACTGCAACTCTCATAATCTCTGATCATTGGCCATGCTTGTTGGAGTTTATGGGAGTTGGAATCCAATAACAGCTGGAATGCCATAGCCCCCCTACTCCTGAAATAGATATTTATTTGTTTTACTTAAATTATTAATAATCCGCTCTTCGTTGGCCACATAATCCCAGAGGAAGAAATAGCATTAGAATGCAGTAAACCCATAATTCATTTTAATACAACTGAACATAAAATCAAACAATATGGTAACATCATAGCTACATCAGCCAAGTGTGGGCACTACTTTAACAACATGTTTTAGTGAAACTCTGTTGGTGCTGTTGCTAATTGCACCTGGCAGGAGGGTGCATTCCAGAATTGGAATGCCACTAGATTAACATTGATGTGCTTGTGATGCATCCTGTCCACAATAAACTGTTGTGTAAGCCCCCTTGAAATGAATGGGGTTCAGGAAAGATATTTCTGGAGGATTGTGCCCAGTACCATTGATTTAAGAGTACAGTGGTACCTCTAGATATGCACGCCACTGGTTGCGTATCCTTCGGGATGTGAACGCGGCAAACCTGGAAGTATTTTTTCGGGTTTTGCCACGCGCGCATGCACAGAAGAGGCATCTCTGGTTGTGAATTCCTCAGGATCCGACTGGAGCTCCAGAATGGACCCCGTGTGCAACCGGAGGTACCACTGTAGTTTCAGCATAATCATTAATATGCATTTTGCACTCATGGAGTCACAGTAAATTTGTGTTAATGAATGTACTTATATTAAACTATTTAACTATAATGTTAAAAAAGGCTATTTAATGTTAACATGGAGTTGAAAGTTAAAGCTTAGTATTAGCATTCTTTGATTAATAAGCCAGTAAAGCCATTGCTCTGACAAGTCTCTGTTGACTGGATTATTACTTCCTTGGGGAAAAGGTTCTTAAATTCAATTTCAAGAATCAAATGCATTTTCTCCACATTTTAGAATTTTATGTAAGAAATCAACATAAATATTGCCTTTCTAAAAACGATCCAAGGGTGGTGGTTGTCCTCCCGCCCCCTGGCCGATTATAAACAAATGCCAGATGTGGGGGTGGATGGAGGAAAGCAATAGTGCAGAACACATTAAAGTACAAATATTCCTAATCTGTCCCTGCAAATGACCTGGTGCCCAAATATTTGAAAGAGAACATATTTCAGAATCTGCTAACCCAGTTTTTAAGATCTGCAGGGGAGGCTCTTCTAATGGTTCTGGTTGATAGAAGACATTCTTCCCATTGGTCTGGGAAGACATTCCTGGCCTGGAAGACATTCTTCCCATTGGTGGCACCTCACTTGGACAACTCCCTGCCTCTCAAGGCGTGTTACACATCCTTGATGCAAAGTTTTCATTATATATTTTATTTTATGGGAATCTCTATTTAAATGTTAATAAGTTTCTTACCTCCCAGAGAGGTGGTCAGCCTTGTCACATTAGTTCATACGCTGGTTACTTCTATACTGGATTACTGCAATGTGGTGCTTCCTTTGCTGCAGTTAGTACAGAACGCTGCAGCAAAATTGTTGACAAGGCTTTCCTGGTCAGCAAATGGCCGTAGCCATGGAAGTTGGTCAAAGGCACTTCTAGCCACTGAGACATCCTGAACCTCCAGTGACAGAGCTGAATTTGCAACAGCCCCAAATATATTTAAGACATGCATTCCCCTAGGCCAGATCTTTCCAAACTTTTCATGTTGGTAACACACGTCTTAGACATGCATCATTTCGCGACACAGTAAATAAGTTTTACTAGCAAACCAAAAGTTAAACTAACCCTTTTCCAGCCCTGGGAAGAGCATGGGGAGCATTCACGAGACACCTCTACACACTGCAGCCAACACACTAATGTGTCACAACACAGTTTGGAAAGCTCTGCCATAGGCATTTGAGACTTTGCTGGGTTATTTGTTCCGATTTGTATGCTGCCATATTGTCAATTAATTGTATTTTTAAAAATTTAATATACATTGTGTATTATTGTTTTATGTAGTGTACACTGCTCTGCATAGGAGTCAGCTCCTAAAGGATGAACTCCCCCCCCCCCTAAAATATTTGATGGGGCTGGAGGGCCCCAAAGTTGATGAGCATTGCCATTCAAATGGTGTCTGCGTGCCACGTCTTGTGATTAGTTATGTGGGATGGGGACTTACCTGTTTTATTCAAGTTGGCACCCCTGCTGCCCTGAGGACAAAGGACAGTCTATAAATAAAATTAACAGCAACAACAACGGGGAGTGGGTGGTATTTCTCCCACCCACTTTGTTGTTAGTCACCTTGAATTTTTGGAAAGACCAATTATAAATGTTTTGAATAAGTAAATGTGGGTTTCTAAATCTCTTTGCAATCTTTATAAGATTTCAGAGAGCATATAGCTTTTCACAAAATATTGTTCAGAGCTGCTACTGACCCACTGTTTTCTTGTTAAATGTTTAGAACTGTCTAAGCATTGTGACCCATAAGCAATCCTAATTTTAGCAGTTTGCTTTTTGTCACTTTTTCTTCAGCCCCATTATTATTCATTGAAATTCTACATGAAATAGATAAGGGAATCGCTCTGTATAAAAACCCCACCAAACTGGAGATGGGAAATGCTTCTTTTATTTCAGACTTGAATATTGATGGAGACTTTATTCTTGTTTTTCAGAGCTGTGACCTGCCCCAGCAGAGTATCGTTCATATTGTTCAGAATCCACAGAATAAGGATGAAGAGGTTGAGACGGAAAGCAAA
Source organism: Podarcis melisellensis (assembly GCF_964234715.1). NCBI lineage: Eukaryota > Metazoa > Chordata > Lepidosauria > Squamata > Lacertidae > Podarcis > Podarcis melisellensis. The sequence continues at coordinate 52,041,765 of NC_138530.1, forward strand.
AATGTCTCTGGCATTCTAACAAGCAATGGAAGAGAAGCTGAAAGCCTCACTCGGGTGGATCTCAACACCAACCTGCTGCCTTCTCACTCAGCTGGCCTTGCTGTGATTTTAGACACTGTGGATGGCGGCATCTCCCCTCCAGCGGGCAATTTTGGTGAGTTGCTGAACCCACACAATCCAAAATACAGAGGGTTTCTTTTAAAGCCGATTGTGCAGTAGGGAAATCACAACTTTTCCCTGTCTTTTTGGTGAACCATATAGAAAAACCCCGGAGGCTGGGGCACTGTTTTGGGTGTTCTTTGAGCCCTGTTGCTTATATTCAAGGGATGCATGGTGTGATTATCCTGAGTTTGCTTGACAAGGCTGCTGCCATTTTATAGTTCCCCAAATCCATTTGGGAATCAGCAGCCAGTCATGCTGGTGTGCATGTTTCTTTGTTTAATCCTCACTGTCATAGACAAGAAGCACATTGTGTATTCTGTTTAGTCTGCCAGCCCTCCTGGGAATCTCTATTTAAATGTTAATAAGTTTCTTACCTCCCAGAGAGGTGGTCATTCAGCTCCGAGGCACAATGTCATTCAACACTTGCCAGGGATCTAGAGGCATGGAGGGATGATCTTCTTGCTAAAGAGGGATATTTAGATTTAAGGAGCAAGAAGCACAGCTCTCTTCAACCTTTTGTAGCATTCTACATGATGGAGAGTTTAAGGATCACTAGAGTTTAAGGGCTTTGTGGCCAGCAGTGGAACAGGCTGAGGATCACAGTCATAGTATTATGTTGGTTGAAGCTTTCCTTCTCTAGCTGTCAGGGAACTGGTAATCTGATGCCATATCCTGGTTTTCCAACTCTTTTGGAATAATTTGGAAAGGAGATTTAAGAGTTGTGATGTGGAGAATTAGTTTTCATTCAAGCAGTGCAGTGAAAGAGTTGTTCAACAGTGGAACCAATTCCCACAAGAGGTGATGGAGGTTTTTAAGCAGAGGTTGGATGGCCGTGTCTCATTTATGATCTAGTTGAGTTTCCTGCATTGCTGGGGGTTGGACTAGATGACCCTCGGGTCCCTTCCAACTCTACAACTATATGATTCTATGGTCTATACATGTTTTGAATATCTAGTGGCACATCCCTTCTGGGACAATACCTGAGGAAGACTCTCAGACTACATGGTTGGGGGAGACTTGAGTGTTTGAACACTCTTCTACAAAAAAGAAAAAGAAAACCCTCAACACCTACTCCCTGGATTGTATCCAATTTATGTTATACTCAGAGCAGACTCACTGAAATCAGTTGACTTAAGGTAGTCATAACTTCAATGGTTTCATGATTTCAGTGGGTCCACTCTGAGTATGACTTAGTTGGCTACAACCCTCTCTAGGTAGAAAGTTAGCATATCTGAGAAAAGGGCTGTAGCATAGCTTTCACTTTGATAAGCTCATTTTCTATGGGCAAGGCTCTTTAAACCACTCAAGCATGCAATAACCTACCATCACCATTAAGTGGTAGATCCAGGAAGGACTATACCATATTTTTCCGTGTATAAGAATTTCCCACATTTTTTTTAAGTTTAAAAATGGGGGTCGTCTTATACACAGATAGTGCATATGGGGGGGGGGTTCTTTATTTGGAGTCCCAAAAAATAGGGGTTGTGTTATACATGGATGCATGTTATACACGGAAAAATATGGTAAGTTTTGAACATAAAGTTCAGTGCTTACTTTTCCCCAAATATTACCACCTAATATTTAGAAATAAATGGCAGTATGTCATCATATGGTATTATCATTTCCCTCATCTGAACTATGAATGTGGACTGCATTTACAGGATTCCTTCCCCTGTCCTGAAGCAGTGGTTCTGTTCTGAACTTGGTAGTGAATTCTGTAGGATCCATTGATTTTGCAAATACACATATAAGAACATAAGAAAAGCCCCACTGGATCAGGTGAAAGACTCATCTAGTCTTCCATCCTATTCTTACAGTGGCCAACCAGATGCCTTTAGGAAGTGCCAAGCTGGACCTGAGTGGAACAGTGTTCCCCTCCCTTGGGATTCTCAGTAACTGGTTTTCGGCGGCATCCTTCCTCCCGAGGGTAGAGCTAGAACATAGCGATTGTGGCTAGTAGCCATTGAGAATCTTATTTTCCATGACTTTGTCTAATCCTCTTTTTAAAGTTGGTGGCCATCGCTACATCTTGTGGGAGCAAATTTCATAGTACTTTCTTTTGTCAGATCGCTTCAGTAGATGGCCTCAGGTTCTAGCATTGTGTAAGAGAGGGTAGAACTTCACAACACCATGCATCATTTTATCCATTTTATCATATCCCCCCTCACGTATTTGCTTTTTTAACAAACCAACACTGATTATTCTAAGTAACTAAATAGCTTTATGTGATTTTAAAAGAACTGTAGAAAAGAAACTGTAGAACTGTAGAAAAGAACTGCAAATCGCAAGAGGGTTCCCAACTTCTACAATTGACTTGATCAACCTCATGCTGCCAACTAATGATGAATGAGTGCAGTTTAGGACCGAATTAGTGCCTCACAATGCTCCACACATCACATTCTGAATGAATAATGTGGCAAGAGGGGTGCCTTGTCATTTCAATCTGATCAGCTCAGGTGGATGTAGTCCACATTTTATATTGTTTCTTTCTTCAGGTGTGTGCACACCTGTATCCAGTATTTGATTTTTTGTTATTATTTGCAGGCTGATGCTTGTGTTGGAATAGCTATCACATCTGCTTAGGTTTCCCACAGTGCGTTAGTATTTGGTTCTGCTGTCTGCTACTCATAACTCCCCCAGCCATAACGAATCCCACTTTGACAAACCAAAACTTAGCAAAGAGTCCTGATGGCTGGCTGACAGCACAGCAGATGCAGATGGCCCCTGTCTTTCCAACTACTTCATTTTATGATTCAGCTCAACTATATCTTACTTGTCATGAATAAGACAGCCTAGCTGAGTGACATTTCTGCTTGACTGGTAGTTAATGACAAAGAATCTCTGGTGGGATGTTTTCTTTTCCTCAGGATATTCCAAGTTTCGCTATGACTAAAGGGAGGCAAAAAACATGGTTTTAATTTAGGGTGTTGATGATGATGTAAGCACAGCCATCTGTACTAGTGATAATTGTGACACATGGTTTCCGTGTTCTTTGAGGTAGTTTATGGAGGAAGATGCAAAACTGACAGGGATAGGACATTTGATTGATTTACCTCCAGAACAGATAACATCTTGTGTTGTTTAATTGTAGGGAGAAATGAGGGACATTCTCATTTCCAAAGTATCTATATGTAAGGGTGGAGAAAACTATGCACTCTGATTTTGATTATTTTGAATGATTGTTGGATATTTTATTTGTTCTTTTGGCATTGTTACTTGTTGCTTTTGTAATGTATGACTGCATAGTAGATAGCAGATTTAATACTTTGTCTAATAGGCAAAGAACCACCAGATATATTCAATTTGAGGTTACTTTATCGGTATACATAAGGGACAGGGAACACTTGGCCTTGCAGATGCTGTTGGGCACTAGTTCCATCAACTCCAGACAGCATGGGCGATGTTCATGGAGTTGTAGTCCAATGTTATCTGATAGGGCAGAAGGTGTCTGTCTCTGGAAACCATGATACTTAGAGTAGTGTAATGGGCATAGGGTGGTTAGATGAAAAAGAAGATGGTTCTCCTTCCTTGCTTGACAAACCACTCGCTGCATCCAGAACAGAATGGAGGGCAAGGGCCAGGTAAAGTGCATGGGAGGTATTTTTCTATTTGTTTTGTTTGCTTCACAAAGGGCAGGAGCAAATGGAGACAGCTAGCTGTCCAAGCACAGAGGGAATCCAAGAGCCCCAGAGAGCCAAAAAATGGGGAAGCTTAAGAGGTGTGAGTCTCCCTTGGTTGGAGAAGGAGCAAGCGCAAATAAAGCAAGGTCAAGACTCTAACCCAGGAGTGTAATAAACAATTTTTCTGTAGCCCCTTCCTGAAATGGTAAGAATGAAGGCTCTTTAACAAGGGCTAAAACTAGATCTTTATGTTGTTTAGTTGTGGATTATTAGAGAGCATTTTAAAAAGTGTTCTGTGTTCCACTTTTGCCTGAGGCAAATGAGAAAACCAAGTTTCTGAGTTGCTTGTCACATTTCTAAAACTTATACTGTCAAATTAGTTTCAGGTCAAGTAACAGTTTGATGTGCATCCCCTCTTCCCTATTTTAATAAAGGATTAGGCTGAGAACTCGTAGTCCTAAAATAAACTGCTTTTTTATTTCTTTCATCATCTTCTTGAGAACACCATCTAATGTGAGCATTGATCCATCCAAAATGCTCTCCAACATAGCATACACATCTATATTGATGTTGTGGAACATGAACCTGCATAAACACTCAACAAGTGAACCAGCTAAATCTAAGACAAGTACAACGGCAAAGTTATTACTGCTTATGACCCATTTCCAGCCTCCTCCATCAAAAACAAAAACAAACCCTGAATGTCTAAGAATTTACCATTTTATATACAAAAACCAAGCATTTATGTTCAACACAGGTCTTTGTTTGTTTGTTTTGCAACCACACACACGTTGCACAAAGAAATAATGTCCCTATTAGCCCAGTACCAGTCTTGGATGGCTTAATGTTATAATGCATTTTGCAGATAAATCTACTTTTAGTCCATGTTGATCAGTGTGAATCAATAAATGTATGGCAGAAGCGGTATCTTTTCAATTTGCATACATTAATTAGTTTATCTTTTCAAAGCTTTATCATGTTTTATGGCATAAGGAGGAGCCGCAACAAAGCATTTATCATAGGTCAATCTTGTTTCCCCCCCTGCAAGAATAGATAAATATAGGTATCTATTTTATGAATTTGTTTGTAGTAATGTAATACAGGTTTGGAAATATTAAGTACTCACTTGGTAGTGAACCTATTGCTCTCCAAATACAGTAAAGAGATTAATTAATCCAGTACACAATAGATTCCTGTGGTACCTATGTGTAGCCCTTGGGGAGCCATGTTTCTCTGCAGGGAAGGAATAGAGATCTCTCTCTTATCCTAACAGAGTAACTGAAGGGGACTAAGAAGAAAAAACTGGTCAGGGCGGAGGTGAGAAAGTAGACACTCAGGCAGAATATTCTTTGTGGTGAGGGTATTGCCACTGTGATAGACATTTTTCTTTCCTTGTCATAGCCCATTAAACTTTAAAAGCCCTTCAGTTGTTACTGGTGCTTGGTGGCCTTTAGCACTGCTGAGGTATTGCTCTTCTGTAGTCAAGTGGGATTTGAATTAAAATTGTGGTTCCACACTCACAAAAATATCATGTGCTATGACAAATCACAACCCTGCAATGCTCATCCCCACAGCAGTGGCAAAAAGTGGGGAGCACATTACTGCCATAAGCGTATAAGTTACCTGTCACTCCTCTTTTCCTTCTCTGTCGACATTTGGATTCTAAACTCTTCTTTTATTACTCTTCTGCAAGGTACATTAATAGAGCAATACAAATGACTATTATTGTTGTCATTTTTCATTATTACTGCTGCAACATGTATTTATGGCACCTTGCATGACACTTGCATGAGTGTTCCTGATGTTAATCCAGTTCCTTCTTTGGGTTGAGCAAAGCATCCATAATGAGCATAAACTCAGAGAGTGTTATCGGCTTTAATAGGACAATTGCTTCAAAGACCAGGAACTGTCATATTCTTAAATTTGTATACCACCCCAAAAGGGCATCAGATGTCAATCAGCCAAAGGCCTGGTTAAAGAGGAACATTTTCGTCTGGTGCCTAAAAGTGTATAATGAAGGCGTCAGCCAAACCTCTCCGGGGAAAACATTCCACAAACAGATCATATTGGATTAAAAAACCCATTGCACAAACTCAAGTTATTTCCTCTTGCCGTGGTAACGATGTACAAGATTATATATTTCAGGGAAAATCACATTTGTTTAAATGCACTACACAGTGCTATCTTTGGGTGGAATGTTTCTTTCTGACCCTCTTAAGTAGTCTGTTTGCACTGCAAGGAAATGTATTTGATTACCTTTTGTGTGTATATCTGGGCAATGTGCCACAAGGACATATCACACTCTTTAATTTGGTGTTGTTTGAAGCAAGGCTTTCTAAATAACATTCACTTTTAATTAAGTCATTACTTCTATTATCATCAAGGAACAACTGACTATGGGTGCACTTACCAAAGCCCCTGTCTAATGCTAAACATACAAACTAAAACACACCTTACTTTTCTGTAGTTAGGATAGCAAAAACTATGCCCCCCCCCAAAAAAGGTTTGAAAGTTGGCTACATACACGGTATCTCCTGCTGGCCTTAGTGATGATTAGTATGTCAGTCTTCCTCACTGACATAATTCTAAATATAAAAATTTGTATCTCCCCCTTGACCTTCTAAAAACAGCAGAAAGTGCTTTTCTAAGACATTAACATAATGGAACCTTTTCAGTAAAATGATAAATTGAGCCCATTTCAGCAAACAGAATGCATACTTGGTAATTTATTGCAGTCTTTGCCAATGCTGGGAACCTCATTCATATCATATGCTTTTAGTTCTAATGAGTATGGTGCCATTTCCCTACTTGCTTCACTTCTTTCATATTTGCCAAGGTGAGTAGCATTCTTTTGAGTGGAACCTGAGATGCTTTGGGGAATTCCTTGCATCATGGCAACTCACCAAACATCTCTGGTCATTTTAAGCAATGTTTTGTTTTCATTGGAATTTCTTGTTTCTTCCAGAAGAATGTTTGCAGTGAGAGAGTTTATGGAAGAAGGGCACAGCTATATTTTCATTCATATGTGAGAGTGAGAGTTCATAGGGGTTTGTTGTTTTTAATTCCCCTGCACAACTTCAGTTAGTTGTGTGAGTAGACCATAGTAGAAATTGTACTAGATGATAAATGTAATCATGGTGAGGGAAATAAAGTCAGATTAGTGACAGCGGTTCCAAGTGACTAACTCTTCTGTTTATTCTTATTTTCTGCCACTTGAAATTATGGGCCCTGGGAGCCCACAGTGTATCTAATTAATAACCTTAAAAAATAGTTAAGCCTCAAAGGAGGTGGGAGAAAACTATTGTATACATTATCCACAGGCCATAGTTGATGCTGATAACTGTTCATTGCAAGACCTCAAAATTGCTTAACCAGTTTGCACCCATAAATTTTCATGGAAACTCAGGGTCTGTAGCAAAAAATATATGATACGATTTAATAAAAGTTGCTCACTGACCTTAGAATGCACAGCCAAAGTTTCTCCTGCTCTCCTTATCACTCAGGGGGTTGGCTCAAGATGGCTGAAAAGCTGTGTGGCATCAGAGCATCTAAGCCAATGAAAGCCAGAGTTTAGAACACAGTTGTTGGTTGGTGGTGGATTATAACTACTGTGGCTTGTGAATAAGCTACCTCCCTGTTTAAGGGAAAGCCATGAATTTGTACTCTTGGGAGAAAAAATATTTGCATAAAATCATTGTCGATATTGCTGTAAAATAAATAAATAAAATTAATTAATCTGAGAACACCTTTGTGCAAATCTACATTTGGGATCATGAATTTATATAGATTTTTTAAAACAAAAAAGCAGAAAACCAATTATAAGCTGTAAACAGAAACAGATGTTTAGTTTGAGAGTCAATTTGCATTAGGTTAGTTATCATTTGCCTAAATTTCCCACTCTTTCTTTCATTCAGGAGAGGCTGGTGCAAAAGAGTGGAGTTGTGCTGTTGCCCTCCAGTCATTGTCCCTTACTGGGGTGGTGCAAGATCAAGGCAGGGCTGCAGCAAGCCAGAGCCATGTAAGCACACTGGCAGAGCTAATCTGGTGTTCCTGCTGGTGCACTTGCACTGCCCCAACCTCACTCTCATCCTGTCCCATCTCAGCAAGTGGCACAGCACTGTGATGCTTCTTTCTTTCTTTCTTTCTTTCTTTCTTTCTTTCTTTCTTTCTTTCTTTCTTTCTTTCTTTCTCATAGCAAAAGTTTAGAAATCAGTGTATTTTCTTCCATTGCTTATACAGCCAACCAGTACCACCCATAAACAACTCCTCAGTCATGCCAGTGACTCAGCCACTCAGCTAGGTATTTGGTGCAATAACACGCATTAAAAGGGAAATCATTTTGTCAGGAGAGGTAATATTGAAATGTCAGAGAAAGTACTGACTATAAGAGCAATTACTCTAGTAAGCACCATGTCAACACTCAAGCCCTGACCCATTTAGAGCCAGACAGTACCTAAATGGTACAGTAATGGTCTGTTTCCCGATTTTTGTTCTATCCATAATTGCAACAGTGTGTCTACACAGATTTCATTATGTTTTATCCATACTGTGGGAATGCCTGCCTTCTTCTCACGTCTTGTGGTTGATTAACCAGTTCTGGAAGTTTGTTTTCTCCTTCTAATGTGGAAAGGTAAAGGTGTGTATGCAGTGACTTTCCCTTTGGCTGTGCATTCCCTGCATTCAAAAGAGAAAACTGAGTCTGTCAAGTGCTGAACTACCCCTCCCACCTACCTTAACTTTCACAGGGGAGCTAATGTTTGATGCTGAACAATACACCTGCCCCTGTGATGCTGCATTCCTCAATGGACTGAACAAGATCTCTAAAGCAGGCTGCCTCTTTCAGCTGTTTTTCTTCAACCAAGCACAGTATTTCTCTAACACACACCCAGTACCACACACACATTAAGACACTGCAACCAGGATTCCCTCTTTGCAGCCAACAGTCAAGAGAAACTCTCTAATTAGGGGACCAATCAGTTATTGCTGGAATGAGGAAGTAATGAATCAAATGAAAATCATGAGGGGGAAAAGGGGAGATGCTAAGAACTGTCTACACTTGTGACGATTAAGATGCTGCTTTACTCTCTTTTTTTAAGGCTGGGTTTTTTTGTGGTAGGGAATAATAGAACAATTGCTGGGGAAACTTGTGAAGATTACAGTTAGATGGCAGTGATGTGTGGAGCCATCACAATAAGTGAGTGAACAAGCAGCTCTTGTAGCAGATTGTATTCCTTGTGGCAAGCAAGGTAGGGTTCCACATTGCCTGTGGCAAATTGCTCAGACTGAAAAGGAGGTCTGCCACTTTCTAATAGTATATATTAAAGAATGTCATGCTGTGATAACAAGGAATATCACAAAGGTGTGACAAAACAGTTTTAATAACTTTAAAATGTAAGCGTGAGCACGTTAACTCAATGATGTCTCCCTTGTCTTTAATCTTCAAACGATGGTTCTAGCCTATTTTTCCTGTGAGGCATTGCAAAGGCAGGTTTCACATGCATATTCATGGCACAATACAGTCTCCCTGTGCACCTCTGTTCTCTTTCAGCGGTGTAATGCAAGGGTTGGAAGGGGAGGGTGCCATTTCCAAGAAGTAGGCAATCTCTCGGTTTTCTCAGATACAGTGTAAAGCAGTGTTTCCCAACCTTTGGTCTCTAGCTGTTTTTGGACTACACTTCCCATCATCCCTAACCACTGGTCTTGCTCGCTAAGTATGATGGGAGTTGTAGTCCAAAAACAGCTGGAGACCCAAGGTTGGGAAACACTGGTGTAAAGTATGTGTACTGCTTTGAATTAGTGACACAGTCTTGCAAAATGAAATAACACACTAATGCCTGCATCTGAAATAGCTGCTGTGCATGAACAGCTGCTGGGTAGGTGTGATGATTTGTTGTACTGCATATATACTGTTGATGCATTTCTTCAAAAAATAGGTTTATTGAAGCCAATGGGTCTTTCCCAAGACTGTTATTCACAATACAATACAGAAGCATTTCCCTCTTAATGTGTTTTTTTGCTTAATTCTCTCTATGTTAATTTCCCCCCCTTTCAGAATGATACTAATGTGAATTTCTTTTTTAAAGATAGCAGAGTTTCTTCTATTAGAGTTAGTTGTCCCATTACAAAGATCTGTGGGCTGCCATTTTCAAAGAGGAATCTCAGGTTGTTTGTTGTCATGGCAAAAAAGTGGATCCTTCTAACCCAATATCACAGTTAAAAATAAATAAATAAATAAATAAATAAATAAATAAATAAATAAATACTCCATTTGGTAGTAGCTTTCAATAGTATAATTGCATTTGTCGGTCTGTTTAGCCACCATTGTGATTTTGCATTGCAACAAAGTAAGACAACATTGACATACTGTGAAGATGTACCATGACAAATTGCCATGACATAGATATAGACATAATAATTTCTGTCTTGCTGGACATCTATTAAAGTGTCATTCTAAATAAATGAAAGAGATATTGATGGCTATAAGAGGGATTTTTATAGAACAAGCAGATCTTTTTAAAAAAACAACAACGACAAAACTGTGTCTCATCGATACAGCATGGTCTTTCTTTCTTTCTTTCTTTCTTTCTTTCTTTCTTTCTTTCTTTCTTTCTTTCTTTCTTTCTTTCTATATTATAGTACAAAATGTGACATCCAAATGAATTATAGTTAAATCTCTCTTGGTCCATTTTTCTGAGCCTCATTATTTTCTTGAAAAGTAAATCATCTTTAAAAGCCGCTCATTTAAGAGAGGTTCTGTGTTAACAGGGCACCCTGGATGGAAAGAAATGCTGCAGACAGTGTAAAATGCCTGTTATTGTCTAGACTTACGCTAACATAGAAGGTAATGAAATGTTTTTGCCTAGCTGAGGAAATTCTCTGATGGGGAGCCCTCTTATCAATGGTCATTTCCCCCCTTGCCCACATAATGATGTGATTCTCATTGGGAAAGGGAAAAGCTCAAATTACTTCAGTGTGGCCATGTATGCCTCAGGTGCACGATTAATATAACCAGTTCATGTGATTGCAGTGCAACTAGGCGCAAAATTAATTTAGGTAAAAATAGCTTTTCTTTGAAGAACAGCTGCTCTTTGGTACTGGTACTGGTGGGAGTGGGAGCATGTCAGAGAGGGCAAGGGGGGGCAAGTGTCCCTCTCCTCAGACAAGGAGCTTACCCCCACCCCCTGCCACTGAATTCCTGTTAATTCTTCAAGGAAAGGCACAGTTCACATATACAAGTGCATTCATATATTATCATTGGCAATCTAGGGAGGGGAATGGGAAAGCATCTGATGTGCAGGAAAGAGAAGTAATTGAGGAGGCATGGAACCCCTGTTGTTGTTTTCTTGAGCACCTCTTGGTGTCCACCAGGCTGGGAATGGTTGCTATTTTATTATGCAATCACAGCTCCTCCTCCAATCACCCCGCTGAAAGGGTAGGATGCAGTCTCCGTTGTCATATAGTGTAATCATCCTATATTTAATGCTGTGCTGTTTTTAACATTTGATTGGGAGCCGCCCAGAGTGGCTGGGGAAACTCAGCCAGATGGGTGGGGTATAAATAATAAATTATTATTATTATTACTCAAAATTATGAAAGTGTGCATAGAATTGTAGCCTTAGCTACCATGATGAATGTTATCTGGAGTGAGACATAGTCAAATCCTATATGTAAGCAAAAAAACTTACAGTTGATTTTTGTTTGTATTTTTCTTAGTGGTGTGTGGCTGGGACACACACATTGTGGCCGGAGGTGGGGGGGCAGCATTTGGAAATCTTCAGGACATGTATACTGCCTTGCAAACAGTCCAATCAGTACTCCAAATGCACCCCCTCCCCGCCTCCAGCCACAATGTGTGTGCCAACCAATTTCCTCCTCTGTGATCTGGAGGCCCCAAGTACCACTTTTCTTGACTACTTCTAGTGAAATCTCCCCAGGTCCCTGTCTAATGGCTTCTCCATCTGCTGTTGTTTGTACAAACAACACAGTCCCTTTGCTGTTTTCTGTTCCCTGCCAACTTTCCTCCCACTTCATGTGTGAGTGAGAAGTCATGTGTCATGCATATACTCCATAAAATATTTCGGAGAAGATTTTCCTCTCTAGTGTTGCCCTTTAGGGTCATGTACATGAGTGTGTTGCAGCTGAATAATATGATTTTTCTCATGCGCTTCTCTGACATGCATGTGTGAGCGCAATTGTTTTGAAAAAGTGATTCAAATGAAATTAAATGAACAAGAAAAGACTCATCTATTCCTATGCCATATTTCCATACACATTCCTAACAGTTGATGGACATCTTGCTATCTACTAATAACATCAAAGGACAAAGAAGCCAAATGCTCAGTTTGTCTCTTGGTGTTGCCCTATAAATACATCTATATCTAGCTATGTCTAGTGTGCAACTCAAATATATTGATATGCAGATGTCCTTCTTTATGACAGTTGCCATGAATAGTTAATGCTGTCAGTTACGGCTTATTAAGAGTTTATAATACCATTCATAACATACTAACTAATTTATAAGCATGTCTGTGGCTTTTATGTTCTATCAAGTATTTATCACTGACCCTTACGAGGAAGTGTTACAGATTTTTCTGAATAATTTATATGTTTAATATAAAATTTAATGCTCCGGATTTCTGCCATAGCTGCATTAGACTTATGGCATTTATTTTCTTCCCCATATGAGTTATTCAGGGTAAGGAATATTTAAAACTCACTTAGATTGGTTTTGATCGTTCTCCCCCTTCCAATAATTTGCTGGGTGGTTTGCCACAATTTGATTCCCTTTAAAGTTCCTTCCCCTTTTAGGACATCTGCATAATTTTTCTTGTACAATATTCATTAATGATGTGTTAATACATACAAGGTTAGATTTAAGCCAACTATATGGTCCTATGCTGATGTAAGTCACTCCTCAAACCACTTATTTCCACCCCTGCCATTCAAGAGGCATAAACCTGTTGCTGAAGGGAAAGCTGTTGTATTCCATTTGTGTACCACTTCTTAATAAAAAGTGCTTCGTAGACAGTGTTAAATCAAGTTAAATTGTCATGTTATAACAATGCAAAATAACTTCTAAAAAATCAAGAAGCCATTAACACTATATAATCAATTCATCTGGCAAGTATTTACAAGCAATCTAATAAACCTTCTCAAAATACTTCTACGTTGAGCAAAGGATATCAGAAAAACGATTTCATTTAGCTGCTCTAAGGGCCATTTAGAAGGTGGAAAATCTCACTTCCTTGGACAGCGAGTTCCATAAGGGATGGGGTGGGTGGGGCCTATCACCAAGAAGACTCTAGGTCTTATAGTCACCCGCCGTATTTCAGGCAGTTGAATCGCATGTGGAAATACACCACTTTACTTTCAGGACCTCTCTTACACTGTGAAAGTGGAACAGCATTGTTGGTCTAGTACTTAGGATAATTTTTAATTTTTTTTTTTTTTGTGGAGGCTTCTCTGTTTCCTTAACTGTTATTGGCAGCTCTGTGGCCCACCCACACTTTTTTGTTTGTTTGTATGAAGCTACATGAAGTTGCCCCTGCCCAATTGCGGGCTCCTGTATTTACCCACTCTCACCCAAATAATGCCTCTGAAATGACAGTACATCCTGACACAGCATAATTCATTTCTAGACATGGGATGAATACCTGGACATTGGCAATTTCTCCTCCAGTTTCCATCAGAATTCTCCTGCATCCTTACCGGTGGCCAAAATTAAAGGGAAATTAAAGGGGGGGGGGGGAATCATTATTTAACTATGTGTGCATGTAGCCTATACAATGGTACCTCAGGTTACATATGCTTCAGGTTACATACGCTTCAGGTTACAGACTCCGCTAACCCAGAAATAGTGCTTCAGGTTAAGAACTTTGCTTCAGGATGAGAACAGAAATCGTGCAGCAGCAGCGCAGCAGCTGCAGGAGGCCCCATTAGCTAAAGTGGTGCTTCAGGTTAAGAACAGTTTCAGGTTAAGAACGGACCTCCGGAATGAATTAAGTACTTAACCTGAGGTACCACTGTACACTAATATCAATTTGACATCTTTCTGTTTTTACCTGTTTGTCACCAAAACTACAGTGCATGCACAAGAGAAATATATCAACAAACTTGGGATTATCCTAAAATATGTACTATTACAAAAAAAGTCCCAGGCTACTGCAAGGGGTTGAACTAGATGACCCTTGTGGTCCCTTCCAATTCTGTGAGTCTATGATTCATGCTGTATGCATGCCTGCACCAAACATAATTGTGTATACTCTGTGGTACATTGCAATGTAATCTGCAATGTTTGGTGTAAGGATGATATGAAGGGCTATACTGCCCTTGATCCTTTTTGACATATTTAATTAAAGGCAGTGAAGAAACAAATTTAAATGTAGTCTGTATTAAAGTTAAATTATTCTAAAAAGGCAGCTAAGAGACCATTTTTCAGGCACTGGTCTTGGAAGTTAATTGGGTCTTACCAGCACAACCTTGGTCAGTCCTGGGACTGATTTATCCAGGTATGGGAAAAACAAGTTACTTGTCCTATCATACCCTAAAGAAACATGTGCTTGATTTATTCCAAGTGAGGAATATAATCTTTGCTTTAAACTAAGCATCTAGAGTTACTGAGATACTGAATATTTATAAAAACAGAAGTTCCATTTTTAAAAATCATTATATTATATTGTTTGATTACAGCGAAAAATGTAAGAACAGCACTCTTCACAAGAGGAATGAACGTGCAGCTGCTTCAAATGCTTTAGGTAGCTGTTTCAAGGTGTGTGTGTGTGTGCGTGCATTCCTAGATAATACAGGCTCATTTTTTTCTTGTCTTTCCCCACCAGGTACACATTTATGTGTTTATGACCATGTTTAGCAAAGTGTATTTAAACAGGTGGCGCTGTGGGTTAAAGCCTCAGCACCTAGGACTTGCCGATCGAAAGGTCGGCGGTTCGAATCCCTGCGGCGGGGTGCGCTCCCGCTGCTCGGTCCCAGCGCCTGCCAACCTAGCAGTTCGAAAGCACCTCCGGGTGCAAGTAGATAAATAGGGACCGCTTACCAGCGGGAAGGTAAACGGCGTTTCCGTATGCGGCTCTGGCTCGCCAGATGCAGCTTTGTCACGCTGGCCACGTGACCCGGAAGCGTCTCCGGACAGCGCTGGCCCCTGGCCTCTTGAGTGAGATGGGCGCACAACCCCAGAGTCTGTCAAGACTGGCCCATACGGGCAGGGGTACCTTTACCTTTACCTTTATTTAAACAGAATATCAAGGACAACCTCTTTATCGTAGTCAAAATAATTGAGCAAGGAAATATGTTAGAAGGGACCACAAGGGTCATCTAGTTCAACCCCCTGCAATGCAGGAATCTCAGCTAAAGCTTCCATGACAGATGGCCATCCAACCTCTGTTTAAAAACCTCCAAGGAAAGAGAGTCCATCACCTCTCATGGGAGTCTGTTCCACTGCATAACAGCTCTTACTGTCAGAAAGTTTTTCCGAATGTTTAGTCGGAATCTCCTTTCTTGCAACTTGAAGCCATTAGTTTGAGTCCTACCCTCCAGAGCAGGAGAAAACAAGCATGTTCACTCTCCATGTGACAGCCCTTAAGATATGTGAAAATGGCTATCATATCTCACCTCAATCCTCTATTCCAGGGTTAACATACCCAGCTCCTCCAAGCACTCCTCATAAGGCTTAGTTTTCAGACCCTTGATCATCTGGGTGGCCCTCTGCAAACGTTCCAGCTTGTCAACATCCATCTTAAATTGTGGTGCCCAGAATTGGACACAGTATTCCAAATGTGGTCCAACTAAAGCAGAATAGAGTGGTACTATTACTTCCCTTGATCTGGACACTATTCTTCTGTTGATACAGCCTAGAGTAGTGTTAGCTCTTTTTTTTGCTGCTGCATCACACTGTTGACTCATGTTAAGCTTGTGGTCCACCATGACCCCTAGATCCTTTTCACAAGTACTGCTAATAAACCAGATGTCCATCATCCTATATATGTGCATCTGGTTCTTCCTGCCTAAGTTCAGAACCTTACATTTGTTCCTATTGAAATTCACTTTGTTAGCTTGTGCCCAGTTTTCCAGTCAGTTAAGGTCATTTTGAATTCTGATTCTGTCTTCTGTGGCACTAGCTACCCCTCCCAATTTGGTGTCATCTGCAAATTTGATGAGCATCCCCTCAACTCCTCCATCCCAGTCATTTATAAAGATGTTGAACAACAACGGGCCCTGGACAGAACCCTGCGGCACCCCACTTGTCACATTTTTCCAGGATGACAAGGAAACATTAATGAGTATTCTTTGAGTTTGGTCAGTCAACCAGCTACAAATCCACCTAACAGTTACCTCGTTCAACCCACATTTTACCAGCTTCCTTGCAAGAATATCATGGGTTGTGATGTTAAACTCTTGAGAATAATCTTTTGGAGACTATTCTTGAGAATATTCTCGATTAATAGGAATATTAGAGAATTTTCATTTAAAATAGGAGTATAAATTTTAATGCATTGAAAATGATATAATTTTAATGGTCATGATGGTCAGGCGTCCCTTTACCTTTACCTTTAAACTTGTTCAAATGGCAATCGAAAACTGTATAGATACTTTTATTCAATGGGGCAATGCAGTGATTTTTTTGCACCAAACTTGAAATTGAAAATTCAATGTGAATCACTCACATTAATCACTAAGCCTGCCACTAACCGTATATTTACCATCAATTTTGAATTCTAATTATGTTGTATATGTATGAAAAGTAGCTTTTAAAGTAAAAGAAATGTTAAAAAACCCTCAGGTCCACTACATGAGTACATTCTTTAATAAGCATATCTACATGGTACAGTATTTTCAGTGCAGCACTAATAGAATCAATATAATCAATATAAAGTTTAAGATAAATGCTATTATTTCCAGAAAATAAAACACAAATAATCTGTAATGACAAGTTACATAACACCAGAAATGCAAATTACTGTCTGCTTAGACAAGTAAGGCAACACACAACATATTTAAATTATAACTGATAAATTGTCACAAGAAAGAAATTTATTTTTTAAAAAAGGCTTTAAGTAACAAGTCTCAAAATTATAAATTTATATAGACTCCTCAAACATCTTGAGAGGATAAGTCACCAGCTTCGCCTCCACTGGTAACAGAGTTTTCAGTTCCACACTGATCATCTGGGAGATCATAGAACGAAGTTGATGGTTGTATAAAATTCAATGAGCTTGTTAGAAGCTGTGTTTTCTTCTCTTCTAGGAGTCATGAGCTACATATGTAGGCTTTTCTGCTCTGTCTACAGTAAGCCTATTCCTTTTTGCTGAATGAATAACTCCATAAGTACTGAAGCTGAGTTCTGTTGCAGCTGTTGTTGGTGGCATATTTAAAATGTCCACAGCCACTCTGCTAAGCTTTGAACCAAAGCATGTTCCCTTCCACTGCACCCACTTTTTCAACAGACTTCAATACGTATGACTTGCTTAAAAAATCTTCCTTAGCACGATATGCTGCCAGCTCTGCCAAAATATCTTGTGTATCATTTGGTGCACCTGCTGATATTTTGAGATCAATGAACTTGGTACCTTGAATTTGTTCATCTCGTGATAAATGAATGCCATTATACTTGGGATCAAGTTTATTTGCAGCAAAGTGAATTATGTTGTTACACATAATTGTATAGACCTAGGTACTTTAAGTGTACAGTGGTGCCTCGCAAGATGAAAAGAATCCGTTCTGCGAGTCTCTTTGCCTAGCGGTTTTTTCGTCTTGCGAAGCAAGCCCATTGACGGCTTAGCGGCTTAGCGCTATTAGCCGCTTTTAGTGGCTTTTAGCGGCTTAGCGGCTTAGCGGATAAGCGGCTGAGCAGCTTAGAAAAGGGGGGGAGGAAAAAACCCCCACAGGAACTCACAAGACATTTTCATCTTGCGAAGCAAGCCCATAGGAAATTCGTTTTGTGAAGCACCTCCAAAACGGAAAACTCTTTCGTCTAGCGAGTTTTCCGTCTTGTGAGGCATTCGTCTTGCGGGGCACCACTGTATAAAGCATTAAAGCTACTTTCTGTAAAAAAAAAAAATTGCACTGTATGGCCAATGGTTTGTTGTTGTTTACTCGTTTAGTCGTGTCCGACTCTTCGTGACCCCATGGACCAGAGCACGCCAGGCACTATGGCCAAGGGTATAGAATTGCTAAGAATAAGGTCACACCAAAATAAGGGGGGGAAGCTATTACATATAGTTGAAATACATGGATTTTCTCCTTAATTGGAAGAAACCTCTGGCTGGTGAGACCCCCAAAATAAATAAATAGTAACTAGGAATAATGTTTGAATTTTATAGGTGGTAGTTGATTACCCTAATTCCAGAAGGTAAGCTTTTTGTGGAGGCATCTGAAAAGACAGAAGGTGGTATGCTGGCCTGTGAATACATTCTAAGTGTGATGAATGAAGGCAAATAGTTCTATATTCATGCCAGAGGTGCACTAATATGCTCAAAGTAAATTGCTAAAATTAATGAAATAACATTTTCTTCTGCCTGAATTTGACATGCTGACATCTGCTAGGTGCGTTATATAGACAGATATATGACTTTGGCTTCATGTCAACATTTCCTTTCTGGATGAGGCAAGCAATATGATTAATAAGATACCAGCAGATACTTGTCTTGTGCTGCTATGTTTATTCCACGCTAGATCGTATGCCCTTACTCTTACCATAAGTACACTTTCTTTTGTTTATGCACACACTTGTTGGGTTGATTTTTACAGATAAAAGCATGGCCTGGTGATGCTAAGATGCAGTAGTTAAACAAAGTTGCATTTGACAAGTTTGAGCTGCTCAAAGTTTATTTTAGTAATGCAACAGAACCTGAAATAAGCTGACCAGGATCACTTTAGGTATTTAGTTGTGACTTGTCCTGAGGCGTTAGAGTGAAGGGTGTGTTAATAGTAGTAGAAATAGTAGTAGTAGCAGTAGTATGTAATAAGTAGTAGTAGTAGTAGTAGTAGTAGTAATACATCTGTGTGAGCTGTGTACATTGAAACACTTTCATATGCACATCTCTCTGATTTGATCTAGTTACTTTTATTTTGCTCCACCACCAAAGAGCTCAGGCAGGCCTGATACCAGCACCTGGTATCCTCAAGAAAC
Source organism: Podarcis melisellensis (assembly GCF_964234715.1). Lineage (NCBI taxonomy): Eukaryota > Metazoa > Chordata > Lepidosauria > Squamata > Lacertidae > Podarcis > Podarcis melisellensis. Next base: position 52,060,689 of record NC_138530.1, read on the forward strand.
AGACAGGCCAAGGGCCTTATTGGAGCCCATTGGTGCTGATATATAGGCTGTATAGTGAATGATGGTATATCAGGGTCACTATGGGAAATTTAAAATGGCGTCTTATAGCTGCCTTCTACTATCACAAAGTAACTTACCAACGAGCACATTGCTGACTGCCCTCTGAAAGTTGGAGTTGGTCTTTAGCTCAGGGCAACAGACATGGTTATATTCTTGCCTATTTTATCCTCAGGAGAACCTGTGAGGTAATTTAGGCTGAGAGACACTGACAAGCTCATGATCACCCAGACAACCTCAGCTCCTTCAAGAGGAAATTGGGTATAAATGTGATGAAGAAAATGAATGTGTTTTTAAAAAACCATTTGGGGGGGGGGGAAACATTTTATTCTGTTTACTGTTGTAACTAGCAGGGTCTTGGAAGTTCAGTAATGAGCCTCTGTGGCTATGAGTTTTGTTACTGATCTAAAGAGACATTGGTACTGAGGGAGACTGAAGAGAACACACACACATGCTTACATACAGTGGGACCACAGATTTACATTTGGGATATATGCTACTAAGCAACTTATCCAAATGTGGATTTTTACTCAGAACTGACAAGGTTACGTGTAAAAGATGGTCTCATCCTCTTCCACTTCTCACGTGCGCTGTTTCCTGACATTCATTTCTCTACTTCTTTGGGCTGTGGTCTGTGTGTTTAAGTTTTGATCAAACAGGTAAATAATACAAATAATGAAGCCAACCCAGCAGAACAGTGTTTACCCTAACCCAAATCATTATGTTTACAAAATAAGGAATTTTCTTTCTGTTTTTGAAAGACCTACAAAGGGATTGCTGTGAAGGAAATGATTTGCATTTATGCAACTCTGTAAAATTCAAATTTAGTCAGCCGAAGGATGGGGGATGGCTGGGGGTGGGGGGAGGTAGCCAACAGCAGTTGGAAGTAAATGGGATGAACAATCTGGATTCAAAAATGAAATTAGCCATGTGCATCAGAAACCAGCTGTTAGTTTCAGACTGAATAAATACAGCCCCAAACAGAGAATCAACATTTTCTAGCCAGTAACTGAGGTATTTGTACAATTCTTTCTCAGAAGTTTTAAACACTAAATAGTTGGAGATGTGTTTTCTCTCATGGCTCTCATGTGTGCTTTGACCATTTGAATCAAATAAAAGCTGGCTGAGGCTTGTTTATTATTTAAAGAATACCCACTTTTAACAGTGATCATTAATAGAATATTGTTAATTTCTGTACCTCGAAAGGAATGTTGGAATTATTTTAATGTCATGGTGCTGTTAATAACTTGGAATCATGTGATACTTTGATTTAACAGCCGTCTCAGCATAAGGTTTGCACCAATTTCTTAAGTTAATTATATACCCATTCAAAAATAGTATACATTCTTACATATTTAATGTTACATTTAAAAAACAAAACAGAACTATGGAGACACTGTGGGTGCAAAAACCAACAACCCCCAAACCAAACCAAAAACAGACTCAGTGGGTGCTAAACAGAAAAAAGAAAAAGTATTCCTATCTGATGCCAAGATCTGTGCATTCAGATTATATTAGATATATTTGCATAGAATATGTGGAGTCTGAAAGATGGTAGGAAGGCAAGGAAGAATGCAATGCAAGAGACTCACCATTTAGTCCCTTGGAAAGGGCTGAAATTAGACCCCTGCACTGGGTTGACAACAATTTTTCTACAGGGATGGGGTTGGCGTTATGCTCCTTCTGGCCACACATTTAAAGTATTGAGTTGTGGAGTCTCCTGCTCCATTTAATTTGGATGAATTGTGCAAATTGGGCATCCCCAGGGATCCCTGTTATCACAATGCCTTATATAATGTAGTGGAGAGAACGTAAAAAAATCCCTGCTGGATCAGGCCAGAGGACCATCTAGTCCAACGTCCTGTTGTCACAGTGGCCAACCAAATGCTTCTTCATGCTTGCTAATTCCCAGCAATTCAAGGAGTGAACACGCTTGATCCCTTCACCACAAAATGATCCTAGAAAGATGAGTGTGTGAACATATTTTTATTATTTATTGAATTTATTTACCACCCTATACCCGGAGGTATAGGGTATAGGGTGATACATACATAGAGGTAACAGAGTCTAAACCTAATGCTTCAATGGGAGACCCTACCTGCACGAGGTCATCTTTGGGTCTGTGATCTTTCACAAACTTGCCTGTGTGTCAAGATAGTCTTGTTTAACAGAAGCTGGAATTCTCTACCATTCCACGCTGTACATTATCAACAAAATACAGTGATATTGGTGCATCTACAACATACACAGATTTTGTATATGTTAAGAGATTTCTGTCTTGCCCTCATTTCCTTCTGATCCAGTTCTATTTTGTATATCCAAATCAGATATCAATCTTTGCTATCAATTGACTGTGGAATGCTTTCTCCAGGGAGGCTTGACTCGGGCCTATGCTGATGACATTTCGTGTCCAGACCTTTTTAGTTCCCCAATTCTTTAATACAGACTCCTTTTATCTCCGAGAGGTTCTTATGCTGCTCTTCTTAGATTGTGGCTCCTGCTGCTTTTATGTTTTGAAATGCTTTTTATTGCATGTGTTTTATTTTGTGTTGTAAACTGCCTTAGGAATTGAAGGATGGACTCTCCATTTCAATAAAAAAACCAAGTATCTATCTTTTCCTTTTGCAAGTATATGACATCATATGAAACAAATAAGTGCTGCTTCTGGCTCTAAAGGCAAATAATTTCTTCTTTATTTAAATACGTAGAAAAGACTTTACTTCCATTTCAGTACATTGTATTTAATTAATCCAGTCAATGCAAAGTTAAGTTTGTTAATATAATGACGCTTTCACCCATCATCTGCTATGGACAGGCTGATTTACCTAGGGATGTTAATGTACCAAATTAAATTACTGGCCTCAGGGAGGATTGGTTTTGAACTCTTTAGTTTAAACAATTGAATCAAATTAGTTTCCTTTGCCATTTTAATACTCATTTTTAAATCAACTCCTCCACTCCCAAAGTTTGACAGCTTGGAAATAACATCCCTATTACATAGAATAATATATGATCTAGTTCAAACTAGAGCTCATTTTAAAGTTAGTGAAAACTTGCAATTTATTAAGGGCTTTTCCTAATAAATAATTGTTTTAATCATCATGAGGTACTGATGAATACAGTGGTACCTCAGGTTAAGAACTTTATTTGTTCTGGAGGTCCGTTCTTAACCTGAAACTGTTCTTAACCTGAGGTACCACTTTATCTAATGGGGTCTCCCACTGCCGCTGTGCCACCACCTCACAATTTCTGTTCTCATCCTGAAGCAAAGTTCTTAACCCAAGGTACTATTTCTGGGTTAGCAGAGTCTGTAACCTGAAGCATCTGTAACCTGAAGTGTCTGTAACCCAAGGCACCACTGTAATGCACTGAGGAACAAACTGAATGTTACACTGTAGAAAGTATGAGAATGGTCTGGTAGCATATTCTCCTTTCTTTACGAAGTGTCCATGGGAAGCATTGCTTTGACATGAGCTCTGGACATACATTTTGAGAAGTAAACTTGGGTCTAGAATAGATTATTGGTAATCAACTGTGGGTGGGCAGAAGTTTCAGGGGGAAATGGGCTGGTAGGTGAAGGGTTAAACATCTCCTTCTCTGCTCCTTTTGTTTAAAACACTCACTCTCATTAATGCCATGCAACTGAGAAGGGGCAGTCTAAGCTTTAAACTGTGGAGCTGCAGTCACCTGTAATTTGTCCCAGAGAGTGGCCAGAGCCTCACCAGACACTGTGAATATTTCTTGCATTTTCCCATGTCAGGGTAGGGCTTCCCGGTCTGCTCTGAGCAGATAATTAGGGAGATAATTCCTGCACAAAACCAGGAAAGCTGTAAGTATGGAGTGCTGCAAAAGAGCAATGAAATTTCAGACAAAAATGAATATTACTGTTGCATGTAAACCACTGTTGTTCTAAATACTGTTTGGGTAGAAGTGCGCAGCAGGCATGGTCTTCTGTGAGAGAGTTCCATGAGGGTTCTTGTCATATAATTGTCTAGTGATGGAGATTGCCCTATTTTGTCAGATACTCCTTTAGCCACAAAAGGCTTTAGGAGCTTCCATTGTACTCCAGTATCCCTATGTCTAGAACTGTCACTCCTTTACATCTGTCCATTATGAATATTTTCTCTATACTTGTGCTATTTGTTTTTAGTGTCTAGTGACCAGGATTGGTGATTGTCTTTTATATGTACTATAAGGCATTGAGTTATAAAAAATCTGGTGTGTTTAGTAACAAATACAGTGGTTATTTAACGCCAGTCTTATATATGATTATATACCACACACACAGGGTTCAGTGTCACAGTCTTCACTCTGAGAGGATGATCAATGATACAGCAACAATTTATTGTTTTCCCATAAAACCCAGACTCCCTCTCTCCCTCATGTGAAATGAAACACTCCCTTGTGTATAGCACATGTCTGTGCATGCACACACATTTAGCAACAGAGTTGGCATGTAAAAATAATATTTTTAGTTTTTAATTGGCCATTGCTGTATTTGCACATTTTAGCAGAGTGCCAGTACTATAAAATATTAATGGAAAACTCCATGAAAATCCTATAGTGCCTGATTGAATGAGGAAAGACAAGGTTGTAAGGTTGATACTGCAGCAGTTCTAGTGATTGCTGGTGCTATGCCATAATTGCAATTTTCTGCATTAATACCACTTCAGAGTTGGTGTTGTGTTTGAGGCAGATTTATTTTCACCTCCTTTTGCCCCTGAAAACAAAGAGAGATAATCTCAATCAAGGCTGTTTGTGAAAAATTAGTCCTAACGATTCTCAGGGAACAGGGGCTGCTAATGTTAGATTAGGATTTGTGCAGCTTCTACGGCATAGTACATTCATGTTATTTTAATTTATTCTGATTGCTCTTGTACTCATTGCTGGAAATATTGCTCTCTACAGAAGCCCAATAACGTGGCTACAGAAGTGTGAGATTGCTACCAGTCCATCTGCATAAAGCAGCAGATGGGTCGCTGGAAATGTCCATTTACTCCCTTCTCAAAGACCTGAGTGTGCCTCCTGTAGTGCTCTCACCATCTAGCAGCTATGCTGTGAGAAAGACAATTGACACGTTATTCCGGATCTCTGCACAGGTCCTGCTTGTTTGCAGGCTTCATCTACCTCTATTCCAGACATATTTCTGCTGTGTTAAGTTTAATGCTTGTGATTTCTTTTTAATAGTATTCATGAAAGAGACTGATGGCGCTGGGGCTTGAGCTTAGCCCAGTGGTAGCCCACTGTTTTTGTGTAGGATTTTACGACGTACAGTAAATTGGAAATATGCCATAATTCACATATACACCACTCTTATCTTGCACATTATTTTTTTGTCAGAATTCTGCAGCTTATTGACAGTGCGAATAAAACAGTGGTGTTCTGATGGGATAGAAACTACTCAGAAAAAAGAAATAAGAGCGTAGATGTAATATGTACACTATTGACTTAGCAAATTCATGGTGCAATCCTATTGTTTACTCAAAAGTAAGTCCTGCTGTGTTCCTAGTAAATTTGTTTAGGATTGCAGCCTAACCTGAGGGAACAAAAATGGAGAGTATTTTGCATGCAAGGATGTCGTGAACATCCATAATACTACCCTTATTGCATGACAAATACTTTTTTAATTCTAAAAGACTGCAATTAATAGTTTTTGTTTGTTTTTAAAAAAATTGTGGTTCCCAAATAAAATGAACACAGTTGCCCCTCCTCATGCCCTCTTTTTATTCCACTGTTCGCTCAACTTAATGGCACCAGTAAATGTAGTTTACACCTTAAACTACAGGTAAATTAATTACAGTAACTCTGAGCCGGCTCACAACAAGAGCTTACCAGTCATATATTTAATGCTATCACGTTTTAAATTAGTCCAATAAATTGAAAAACCTGTAACTTGTCAACTTTTCTGTTTCATTCTGTGTCTAATGTTGAAAGATTGCCTTTTCATTAAGGAAGCAGTAAATTAACATTTGATAGCCTGACAGCTTTCAGTGCACACAAATGTGATTCTAGCATATTTTGGTGTGCTGAATTAACAGGGCCTGCCTCAGGATTTTGGTTGTCCATCAGGCAAGAATACAATCTTAATCAGCGAAAGGCTAAGCCAGTGGGGCAGGCAGACTAAGATAGTGCCGCTGCCTCCCACCACCCCCGCCAGCATGACTTGTGAGATCAAACTTAGCTGCATGCAAAATTATTGATTTTAATTTTTAAAAATTCATTTCCAAACTCTTACCATGGTGTAATAAGCAGCCAGCTTCACCAGTGTCCATTATAGTACTGCCCAGAGCCAGAGCCTTGTATGGCTTTGTCCAGCTCCTTTGGGCATCCCCATTAGGCCACTTTGCATCTCAGCCAACAATCCATGCATTACCAAAAACAACATAGAGGGTAATTGTGTAAGTTAGTTCACCACTGTGGCCATCCAAAAGGAAGATGGAACTGAAACAGTTAAATCAGCTATGATCAAGTGGGCGCAAGATATTGGTCATAACATTATGTTTGAGGACTGGGAACGGTTGTGGACCACCGGTATTAAATTTACGGCATGTAATGCCCTAAAAGAAAATATTATGAAAATGATTTATAGGTGGTACATGACCCCAGTCAAGCTTGCAAAAATTTACCACTTGCCTGATAATAAGTGTTGGAAATGTAAAGAGAATGAAGGTACATTCTTTCACCTTTGCTGGACATGCCCAAAGATTAAGGCTTTCTGGGAAATGATTTATAATGAAATGAAAAAGGTACTTAAATATACCTTTTTGAAGAAACCAGAGGCCTTTCTCCTGGGTATGGTAGGCCAATTGGTGTTAAAGAAGGATAGAACAATTTTTATGTATGCTACAACAGCAGCAAGAATACTTATCGCAAAGTATTGGAAGACACAAGATTTACCCACCATGGAAGAATGGCAGATGAGGGTTATAGGCTATATGGGACTGGCAGAAATGACCGGCAGAATCCGAGACCAGGGAAAAGAGACGGCGGAAGAAGATTGGAAGAAATTTAAGGACTATCTTAAGAAACATTGCAAGATTATTGAATGTTAGAACGATGTTGATTTAGAAATTAAGGGGTTTCTAGCTGTAATGACTATGTAATTAAGACAAGAAAGATCAAAAATTAAACACAAATTAGGGGAAGGATTTGCTGAATTGGCTTGATTACAGATTGGAATACAGAGAGGGGAGGTCTGAGGAGGTCGGGAAAGTAAATTATATGACTATAAGGGATTGAAATTGTTATTGTATTCGTTTTGTATGTATGTTTGTCTTATAGTTATTTTTTTTTTCTTTTTTCTTTTTTTTGTTTTTACTCTATATAATTTCTTGAAAACTTTAATAAATATCTTTAAAAAAACCAGACAAAAGGAATATGGAACTGGCCACTGTCATTCATGTCCTCTTTACCTCCAGGTTGGACCACTATGTAGGGCTACTCTTGAAGACCACCCAGAAACCTCAGTTGGCCCAAAATGTTGCTTTCAGATTGGTAGCAAGGCCTGGCAGTGTGGGTGGCTTTTTTCATCCGGAATTCACTGAAACTGAGTTCTGGCACCTCTTTGGTGCTTTCTAGCAGCTCTTTAGTTATTGTACCAGTGGGCAGCATGGCGCTTGGGACTCCGTAATGCGACAATCGGCTTGTTGTGGCAATCGGGTTGGCCTTTTAAACTGTGTGTGGAAGGGGGTATTTTTATTGTTTGTTATTATGCTAGATCTTTTTGTGCATTTTTTTATGTTGTAAACCACTCTGTGATCTTTGGATGAAGGGCAGTATAGATATTTAATAAACAACAACAGCTGACAGGTATACAGAACAAGAATGTATTTCATCATTCTGTTTTATAAGTTTCTTAAATAGTTGTCTTCTTTAATTCCAGTAAATTTGGGCCCCTATAATTCTCTCTGTCTTGCTATTATGACAAATTAAGGCTTTGGCTTTTCTTTCTTACAAACAGGTGCTGCTAACTACAACAGGTTTTATGTTTTCTGCAAAAGTTTCTGCCAAGCTGTGAAACCTGGAAAGCTTCGGGTCCGCTGCAAAACTTGCAAGCAAGGGACACTGACTCTGGCAAGGGTAGGCAACCATTTTTATATTTTTCAAAAGCATATTGAGAACTTTGATGTGATTGGCTAGTAAATATTGTGAAGAAACTCTGAATTTTATAATGTTTTGTCTATCATTTGTCTATTTATAACACCCTTCCTAGGGAGATCCTCCTGGTGCCTTTGTTTTTAGTGTTCAGTAGCATGCAAAACTCTTTCTAAACTCTTTCTTGTGCACTTGTCCGATTCAGTTAGCTTGTTCGGCTCTGGTTGATGATTGTTCAGTTTCTCATATTTTGTTTCCAGTCTTTGTGATGAGTTTTATTTTCTTTTATTGCTTCTACGTTGTGATTTGGACTGTTGTTGTTTTATTGTAAGCTCTTCTAACCATTTCTTGGTAGGGGGTATAAAACAATTTTTTAATGACAACAGCTCTTGTGGAGGGGGTGTTTCCAAGAAAATATAAAGGGATTTGTGATCATATAGCATACAATAGCATCTGGGCAGGCAAGGGTGAAGGGGGCTATAAATATTTTAATAAGGACACCTCGGTGGGTTGTTCTTCCATGAAAACACAAAGAAATTTGTGATCATGCAATATGCCACAGAATCCTGGAAAACAATTAAAGTTTGAGGGTAGGTTGTACATAAGTTACAAACCAGTAATTTTAATTAGATGTTTAAATGATAAAAGTTCTTCCCTTCCACACCTATTCCAAAAATAAATCTCACTACAATGGAATATGTGTCACAATAATGAAGAAATAGATCCTCTGAGTATGTGCACAGAGTGTATTTCCATCACCATTAAATCAACTCTAAATTTTACAACTTTCCCCTGCAGAACTGGGTTTGGGAAGCAGGGGAGTTAGTAGGCTCAAGCCTTGGCATCATTTTTCAAAATTAAGCACCACAGTGTTTTCAGAAACAATAAACATCAAAAATTTATTTAAGGCATTTTAATAGGGCTCAGCCTGATTTATGGCACACAGGTGAAGATCACCAGTGAAAAAAACCATACCCATTCTTAAGCAGAATTCAAGAACACTGCACCTCTTCAGCCAGACCAGCTATTTGGATTTTTTAAAGACTTATTTCTGCTTGAGGAGAAAAGAGAAAACTATGTACGTGTTCATTGCAACCAGACATGGATGCCAGCAGTTTTGTAAGCAAAAGTTAGTGGTCCGAAGCACAAAAGCCTCTCAAGAACTGCTAAGAGACTTCTTTTTGGCCAAATATTCTTATACTTTCTCCTTGTCATTTTCAACCTGCTTCCAATCTTTTGCTCTTTTTCGGAGAGGAATGCAGCTGCCCTGCTTATTACTCCAGCAAAGGAAAAGGGACTGGAAATCAAAATGTCTTCATTTGAAAGTATTTTAGGACATCTTTCTACGTACAGTACAGCTCATCCAAGGTGGCTCACATAATAAAAATTCAATGTAATATCTACAAGTTATAAAACAGGACATATAATATGTAGACGTTTGGTTTCTATGTTTGTTTTTCTAGCACAATGAATAATATGTCACTATTTAGTGTAGCTATTTCCCCTCTGAATTAACAGAACTAGAATTACTAAAGCTCACAAACGCAGCAGGTGGGATTCAACCGCCCAGTCACATCAGTGGAAGCTTTGCACAAGCGCCTCTGCCTGCTCAACCTCTCCTTCCCCCTGAAATTGGCTGTTGTAAGAGAATCCCTAGAACAGGGTGTAAGGAGAAATGAGAGGGGATCATTCTATCCAATGAGCTGCAATGCTTGCACAGACAGAGAGATTGTAGCAGCGCAAGGTTGAATTCCAACTCAGAGGCCAAAATTCAGTTCTGTACATAAAAGTAAAACTGAAAGATGCAGTCTACATTGATTTTCTGTTTCTCTCATAGCTTTCATTGACTGTTTCAACTTTTGTGTATGTTTTGGTAATTAGAGGTTTCCACAACATCTAATACATCTATAGATTTACTGCAATCCTTTGTTATTGGCCTGTTTTCATGCCTAAAACCATCTGCTCAGCAGTTTTGCAAGTTGAGTATTGGCTTGGCTTACTTTGAAATTGGCATTTGATTTCTTTTTCTTTTTTGTATTGACAGTGAAGCTGATTATTCCTAAACTCTACATGTAAATATTTCCTCATAAGAAAGGGACCTTTAAAGCAGAGATGGAGACAGATTTTATCTGGTCTTCATTTCTAAGCTAGTTTGGCTGATCCACATGTCCTGGAATAATACTCAGATCAGAATATAATTTTGGATGTCATGTTCCATTTAGTTTTATGATATAGTTCTTGACTCTAAACATATACTAAAACATATTTTACAATGCGTATTTTAGGCTAAAGTATGCTTACAGTGTGTACATTAAAATAAAATGAGAATTAAATATACATTTCCATGTTGTTGTTGTTATTATTATTATTATTATTATTATTATTTAAAAATTTTGACAGTTTAATGCGGAAACCGGGTGAAATGATCTTATGAGAACATATGAAACTGATACAGAAGGCAGCCTTCTCCAACTTGGTGCCCTCCAGATGTTTTGGGCTTTGACCTGCCTGCGGTGGCTGGGGCTGAGTCCAAAACATCTGGAGGGTGCCAAGTCAAGAGTTCCCCTGGAGAAGGGATCTAGGGAGGATACAGGAAAGCACAAATTGGTTGGCTTAATGTCTGCCCTGCCCCCTTGTTAAAGTGGCCTTTGGGGCAGAGCTCCTGTTCCCCACCCCTATACAATGGCAAGCCCAGAATGCCATACTCAGTTGAGTGCAGCACCTTCTTAACTGATGCTTCAGATAGTACCTTTTAAGAGCAGTGTGATGGAGGCTGTGTTTCACATGGGGCATACAATTCATTTCACTATCATCCCTGGTTCAATAAAAATTGGCAAGTTTTTGCACTACAGTCATACCTCGGGTTGAATATGCTTCAAGTTGAGCGCGTTCGACTTGTGCTCCGCGGCAACCCGGAAGTAACGGAGTGTGTTACTTCCGGGTTTCGCCACTCACACATGTGCATACACTCAAAATGACGTCACACGCATGTGCAGAAGTGGTGAAAAGCGGCACGCATATGTGCAGACGTGCCATCACTAGTTACGTTTGCTTCTGGATGCGAATGAGGCTCCGGAACAGACCCCGTTCGCATCCCAAGGTACCACTGTACATGAAAAACCTGCTGGACCTGTTTGACCAGACACGATAACAGGATCTTACTTATTTGCGCCATCTTTGCCTCAAGTTTTTTTTTCTTTTTCTTGTAAGCAACATATAACACTTTCTGTGTTTTTAACTTTTACTACTTTATCTGTCAGCCACCTTGAGTCGCAGTCTGGGAAAAAGGTGGGGTATAAATAAACAGTAACAAGAACAACAAAACCCCTCCAGTGTCTTGTGCTCACCTTCATGTATGTCACCACAGTACACATATCTTGTTTCATAGGTAACATGGCAGAACATAAGCCAGCATTTGTTTCAATTATGCTCTTTTATTGGCATGAAAGAAAAACCTGTGTAAAATCCACATAAAATGTTGGGCAGCATTAACTTTCTTAGGCAACTTAATCCCTTTTGGGCTGGTAAGCTGGGAACAGACAACTTAATTGAATTGAACTTCACGAACACGCTCTTTTTCCGGCAGGAAGACTGACATTTTAAACATTCATAAGTAACCTTACTTTAAAACCCTCTCTAACTGTCATGCCTATTTGCATATTATTATTTTAAAATATGTTAGGAATGAATTTAGCATTTACAGAATGAGAGGAAAGCTAAAGAATCTCTTTTTTATACAAGAAAATTATTGATGACTTGAAGGCTGAATTTTATGAGTATTTCATGACTTACTGCTGTATGAGAGATTTGTTTGGAACTGGGTTTCATGATCAGGAAGCATCACTAGCAGTGCAAAGAAAGAGGCACATTAAGAGTCCTGGATTATACCAAGAAATACTGTTAACTCAAGTCTTGCCAAGAGTATCCTCAGACATGCAAAGTTAGTCCAGAAGCAGTAAGTGCAAGTGAGTTTTCCTTCTGGCTTTCAAACGTATTCTTCCAATGTTAAAAACTGTAAAATCATTGTGGCTGGTTTGTGCACTGTGCGCATGGTGTGCTGCTCATGTATTGTGTGCTGATGCTTGTTGATATAAAGGCTGCTTGGTATGGAAAGGCCACTAGGTCCCCCCTTGTGCTCCTTGCCCTCTCTGTCTATCTTGTATATTTGTAACAAAACAAAACAAAAATTCCTTCCATTAGCACCTTAGAGACCAACTAAGTTTGTTATTGGTATGAGCTTTCGTGTGCATGCACACTTCTTCAGATACACTGAAACAGAAGTCACAATACCCTTATATATAGTGAGAGGGTGGGGAGGGGTATTACTCAGAAGGGTGGTGGGAATGGGTGATTGGCTGATAGGTGTGGTAAACCTGTTGACGACTGTTAATGACTGCAATTGGTCTTATAGGAAAAAGCTAAAAATAGCTTTATCATGTATAATGAGATAAGAATCCAATGTCTCTATTCAGACCAGGTCTCTCCATGGTTTTAAGTTTGGTAATAAGTTGCAATTCAGCAACTTCTCTTTCCAGTCTATTTCTGAAATTCTTTTGACAGCTACTTTGAGATCTTGTATACAATGTCCTGGGAGATTGAAGTGTTCTTCTACTGGTTTCTCTGTCTTGTGATTCCTGATGTCAGATTTATATCCATTTATCCTTTGGCGTAGGGTTTGGCCTGTTTGTCCAATATAGAGGGCTGAAGGGCACTGTTGGCATTTGATGGCATACAGAATGTTAGAAGATGAGCAATTAAATAGTCCTGAGATGGTATGTTTGATGGGGCCACTAATGGTGTTGTCCAGGTGTATGTGGCAACAAAGCTGGCATCTGGGTTTATTGCAGGCTCTGGTACCAGTGTCCATTTTAAGTCTGGTTTTTGTATTATTGTGGGTGAGGAGTTGTTTAAGATTGGGTGGCTTGATAAACTTAAAAAAGGATTAAACTCTTTTAAAAAATTCAACACCATAAAACTCAATGCAAGGCATAATTTGCAAAATTGAAAATTTCCCCTCAAAGCTTGACTGAATTGTGTGTTAATGCTAGGTAGAACGCCTAAAGCTGCTTATATGCTCTTTTCCAAGCCATGCAGTTGTAAATCTATACCTGACTTGCAGGTGGGTGGGAGCTTGTGATCTAAAGGCAGTTGAGCATTGTACTAGTCACAACGCTGGTGTGTAAAAAGCAGAGGCATACATGTTGTTTCATAAATAAATAAAAAAACCCCTCAACAATCTACAGTTGGGTAATACCTTTTTAGGATCAACCAAAATGTCACAAAAGTGTGGCAAACTATTGAGTTTTCTAAAACTCTTCATCTGGCAAGATGTTACACAAAGCAAGGGGTGAGGGAGATGGTGTGTGTGTGTGTGTGTGGGAAGCAGTCAAATAGGGAAAAAAATAGGTTGACGTAGCCATTAGGTCAGTTGTGTGTTCAGTTCCAAATTAGAGACGGCAGGTTGAATAAGTTCCTTCCAAGTGCTATATATAAAGGTAAAGGGACCCCTGACCATTAGGTCCAGTCGCAAATGACTCTGGGGTTGCAGTGCTCATCTCGCTTTATTGGCTGAAGGAGCCGGCGTACAGCTTCCAGGTCATGTGGCCAGCATTACTAAGCCACTTCTGGCGAAACCAGAGCAGTGCACGGAAACGCTGTTTACCTTCCCGCCAGAGGAAGGTACCTATTTATCTACTTGCACTTTGACTTGCTTTCGAACTGCTAGGTTGGCAGGAGCAGGGGCTGAGCAATGGGAGCTAACCCTGTCGTGGGGATTCAAACCGCCGACCGTCTGATTGGCAAGCCCTAGGCTCTGTGGTTTAGACCACAGCGCCACCCGCGTCCCAGTGCTACATATAGCAGTGCCTAAATCCATTCTGACATTCGTTCAAATTTCCATCTGATATTTTCCATTCTTCTGCAACTGGTTTATCATCTTTCTTCCATTTTGCCTCCCACTGGTGCAGAAATATCCATTTTTTTACATATATTGTAATGCAACAGACATGCATATCCCTGCCACCAACAAATATAACAGATAGTTTGATGTAATGTGTGCTTGTTAAACTGCAACAGATATTTGTGATAGGGCTAGAATCTTCTATTTGTGTTGATATGTTGTCTTGATTTTATAGGGTTGTGCCCTTTGGAGTCATAATTGCGCCAAAACAATTGTTAGCTAGCAGCATGATTGTTTAGCCAAATAGTTTTTCTTAACTCAAATACAGTACCAATATGCTTTAAGAGATTTGGGGTGAGGGAAGGAATTAAACCAGAGAAGCTTATTTGTTTCAGATTTGAAAGTTTTCACATCTTTCATCAACTTGATAGAAAACGATCATTTAAGCTGCTCCTCAACATGACTTAGCCTGTGCTTATAGACTTTTCACACTTCCTTTTCAACAACACACACTGATTTGTTTCTATATAACACTACGAATTGCAATGCCATAAACACACAGATTGGGAAAAGCTGACTTGCCTGTCACTACCATTAAAGTGTGACGAGCATCAGTAGGAATAGACTAAAGTCTTCTCAGGCATAAGTGTGCCTGTGTGAGCAGCATTGACAAGTTGTTTTGCATATGATATAACAGCAAGGGTTAAATGTAAAATGAAAACGGAAGAATGTTGGACAAGAAATCCTGGGTGCTGCAGAGCAAGATATTTTGTTTGTAAAGCCTGTTGGTAAAGATGCAGACCTAGGTTATCAAACTAACTGTGGGGAGGGACATAGGGATTTGATTAGCCACTGTGGGAAACAGGAACATGGATTAGATAGGCCTTTGGACTTTTATCAGCAGGACTCTTCTTGTGTTTTTATGTTCCTGGAGGGAACCTGCAGGACTATGGTGGCAAGCCAAGAGTGATGGAGGTTTTGAGAGAGTAACATGGCAGCTTCAGTATAACAAGTAACAGGTTTGAGAGGAGAGCAAGTCCTCCAAGACACTTGCTCTCTCCTTTTACCCCCGCCCCCCAAGATCTGAAGTAATAACTTTGTAAGTACAGTGGTACCTTGGGTTAAGAACTTACCTTAATTCGTTCTGGAGGTCCGTTCTTAACCTGAAACTGTTCCTAACCTGAGGTAACACTTTAGTTAATGGGGGCCTCCCGCTGCCGCCGCGCCACCAGAGCACGATTTCTGTTCTCATCCCGAAGCAACGTTCTTAACCCGAGGTACTATTTCTGGGTTAGCGAAGTTTGTAACCTGAAGCGTCTGTAACCTGAGGTACCACTGTAACAACTTGAGGAAGTAACTGATTAATTCACAGTTCCAGTCAATGCATGGTGTAGATTCTCTCAGTCTTTCTCTCTCATAAGTCTAGAACTTAGTACCATCCTATGTTAAAAAAAAAAAAGGTAAAGGACCCCTGGACAGTTAAGTCCAGGAGATTTTGGAACATACAAAAGGAACAATTTGTTCACATAGCACATAGTTAAGCAGTTGAAATTGCTACTGCAAGATGCACTGATTGCCAACGTGGATGGCTTTAAAAGGGAACTAAACAAATTCATGGAGGATAAGACTATCAGTGGCTACTAATCACAATGGCTATGTTCTACCCACTGTTGGAGGCAGTATACCAGATGTGCTCTCCTTCCAGAAAATGTAATACAAAAATTAACAATGACTTAGTTTGTTTCTAAGGTCAGAGAGCTCTTCCTCAGTAGTGGAAAGCCACCAAGAACACCTGCATGCCCTCAGTGCATTGCTACTGTCTGTCACTGTTCCTCTTCATCTTAAAAGCTGCAGTAAAACACAGGACTCAGCTATACAGCGTTTTAAATGTGTTGTAAAGTGCAATGTACAAATGTGACACTAGATGGCGAAGGTGAGCTATGGCAAATTCATTTTTTTTAAAAAAAGCAGCATTTTCACAGTGTTTTTTATATGTGTGTAGATTCCACCACAGTCTCTAAAGTGTTTCTGCTTAAGTGAAGTTTACATTTGTTGAGTGGTTATGAGGACCACAGTAATGGTGTCTTTATTCAGTTTGTAGAAACCAAAAATTATGAATTCACACAACCAAGTTATGACTAGAATGCAACAATTTTAGTCCAGGTGAACTCAGTGAAAGTTGCTTCTGAGTAAACTAGCACCACAAAGGCCTGCCTATTTATCTATACACTCAAAACACATGGCTCTTAAAATGTAAATGAAGCACTTTTTATGTACAATAAATCTTGCAGAGTAAACCATTCAAAAATTACTCAGAAGGGAAATCATTTTTCTAAGCAAGAGTTGTACATTTTTGCTTGTAATTCATTAAGTGAGTTGGGTGAGCAAGTCCTATGAATGATTTATCATATGAGGCAGCTGAGTGTAACACTTGGGTGTGAACAAAATTATATACTTTAAAATGTTTCAAAATTTGGACAAATACCAGTTCTTTCAGGCAAAGAGAGAGGGGAGAAAAATGCATTTAGTATTTCACCAGATCATAACATACTGTGAAGCAAACCTTTATTGGAAGGAGCTTGGAGCAAGTTTCTCTATGCTAGGTGAGAACTGTCAAAATGGAAGAGGAGAAAAATTAAAGTAGCTAATTTACTTGCAGAATAATTTTTCCAGAAGCAAATAACATTTTGGATCCACATGACTGGCTATATAAATAAAATATTTTTTTAATAAATGCACAGCCAAGAACAATGATGTGTTGCCTTTTTCTCGTGACTGTCTGAAGAGCGTGCTACCAATGTTTAAGATCATAGTTCCAAAGCTCACCAGTTTCACTGATAGTTAACTTCTAAAAGAATACTTCGTTCTATTCTGAGGGAGGAAATAAGTAGCACTTGTATTGATTTACTGTAAGTTAGTGTGTTGAGTGCTCAAAACGCCAGCCAAAAATCTACAGCCACTATCTTCTGCTGGAGTCTAGGGTTACTAGACTCGTGCCTTTAGTGGCTACCTTTAATATACAGAAAAGTAGCATATTGTGCTTTCCCCATCATTTACTCTCCATGCTAAGCTGAGTTTCACTTCTCTGATTGTAGGGACTTGTCAGGGTTGACCATATCATGAGCCATTTGGAGGCTGTCTGCCTCTTTATGATAGATGCAGCCAACACCAGCCACTGATATGGCCTCTCCTCTCCTGTTTCCTTCAGAAGCCATTCCGGGATACCAATGAGAGGCTTACCCACAAGCCAGCACCAGGCAGCTCATGAGCCAGCTGAAGGGCTCACAGAGGAAACGGGTTTAATAACCCTGGACAACCTGAGAGAGGGGAGCGTACATGAAGTTTCACCAAAGAAGGATTAGGTTGTGAATGGCAGCTAGTCTTGATGGCTGTGCTCTTCCTCTACTATGGGAAGCAGTAGGAATACCAGTTACAGGGAATAAGAAATGTGAAGAGTGTGGTGTAGTGGTTAAGAGCGGCAGTCACATAATCTGGGGAACCGGGTTCGTGTCTCCGCTCCTCCACATGCAGCTGCTGGGTGACCTTGGGCCAGTCACACTTCTGTGAAGTCTCTTAGCCCCACTCACCTCACAGAGTGTTTGTTGTGGGGGAGGAAGGGAAAGGAGAATGTTAGCCGCTTTGAGACTCCTGAAGGGGAGTGAAAGGCGGGATATCAAATCCAAACTCCTCCTCCTCCTCTTCTTCTTCTTCTTCTTCTTCTTCTTCTTCTTCTTCTTCTTCTTCTTCTTCTTCTTCCTGCTTGCACACTTTCCATAGACATTTTGTTGGCCACTGTGAGAACAGAATGCTAGGCTAGTTGAATCTTTGGTCTGATCCAGCAGGACTCTGATTATGTTCTTATGCAAGTCCCTGGATCACCTGAAGATACTATGAAGGAGTCACCCCCAGAATCTAAAGATGACACTGAAAGATCTGCATCCTCAGGCTGGTATAGAAGGGAGCTGATGCCCCTCTCAGTCAGATGGCCTGTGAGTCATCTGAAAGTGAGCCTTGTGCGTATCTCTGTTTAATAACCCAAGTGTGAATACTGCCAAAGTTGTTTCTTTAGAAAGTTTACTTATGACAGTTGCTGCTGAGGTTCATATGTCCCTGGGCAAACTAATCGCCTAATTTGTTTGCTTCATTAAAGTAAAGACAGATTGATGTTTCATTGGCAATATTCCCTAGATGGTTCTGGACACTGAAAATCTATTATGTAATGGGGAAAAGGGGAACCAGCATTTTAATTATGAATGTAATTGCATTATAGAACAGGAGGTGGTCTATGTTTTAAGTAACAGTGGGGCTAAAATTAAAAATAAGCACACTGTTTACTTAAAGAGCAGTTTGCATTAATTCCAGTTAATCAGTGCAAAAGCATATGAGCGTCTCTGTTGTCATGTGTTGCTGGCCTTAGGCAAATAGCCAGTCATTTTGAGAGGTTTTCGAAAGGTTGTTTTGCTTGATGATTGTCAGGGCCTGAGGGACAATCTAGCCTGAGATGGAAAAACCCAGTAAATTACATAGCATAGTTGTTTGGAAGGGATGAATCATGTTTCATTTTAAAATCCTCTTTTAGAAGCTTCACCCACACAGAGGTATTGATATCAAACTAGAGCTCACAGTTTCACCTGGGGCTGATTTAATAAGTTTGTATAGGACAAAGTGTGGGTCCAGAGAAATTAAACTTAGAACTTTTAAACCTTTTGGTTCTATAAGTTAATGAATGAATACATATGCTTAGGACAGAGGTTCTCCAAAGACATTGGGGTGGGGTGGGGTGGAACTAATACAAATGCAGGTCAAACCAGAAGCCATTAGAGCCACTCAGAGTGATTCATAGGGTTATCTTTCAGTCATAGTACCTGTAAAGCACTTGCCATGATTCTGGTTTTGGAATTATGAACCTCTTTCCTGTATCATTCGCCATTCTGGGTAGAATCATCTCCAGTATAATCTTGTATTAGTTATTAACTTTATTTCCCAAATTAATTTCATAACCATCTTTCTTATTCAGCTGTAACTTGCCAGTTTTTACAATTTGTTGTAGTAAATAACCTGCAATTCATTATTTTTATTTTCTAGCAGCCTATATGCTTTAAAATTTTACAGATGTTGTTATGCACATAGAAGTGATATGTGTGTATAGGTTGGGAAGGGAATAATGGCAAAGACTCAAGGGGCCTGTCATTAGGTATCCTAATGAACACACCAAGGTCAGGAGTGGAGCCTGAGGTTGCAGTGATGCCCAAATGACTTATGTTAAACTTTAACCTGATTCTCATGGTCCAGCTTTTGGCTATTTATGTATTGCAGCACTGAGCTGAGTGATATAGAATTTGCACACTGTGCCACACTATTGGGGGCCATGGGGGTGCTTGCTGTTCACATACTCAGAAGGGAACGTTGAGCTTCTGTTCCAGTTGTATGAATATGACACGCCAAAGGCCCTTACCAGGGGCCAATCATATTGAGCCTGAGAGGACAGGCACAGGTGGAGACCTGGCAGAAGCCAGCTCCACCTCCTCCCTATAAAAGGGAATGGTGCCCAGCCTCTGGCCCTTCTTCTTTCCTACCACCAGTCATTCTGCCATGGAGTGAGAGGGTTGCAACATGCATGGACATTGCTATGGAATACTCAGTCACTATATTCAGGACCATATTCCCTCCACACTAATTGGCCTGCCTGTAGGTTTTCTCCTGCCTTATAGCAATGGTCGCAACTGGTGGTTGAGACATTGGTTCTGGATCTTAACATCTGGGTACCCAGTTAAAGGGGTCTAGGAAGGGGTATTGTTGTCCAGAAGCCCATGTGGGGACAGATGGGCCATAGCACCCCCTTGGAGAGATGACCCTGGAGGGAGCGTCACATTCAATGTATGTTGGTGGGGATGACCTTTTGTCTAGTGTTGAGCATCCATTGTCAATCAGCAGGCGGGTTGGTTGATCTCGGATACATACCCAATGCTTTCGCCAAAACTGGTTTACATCTATAATCAGTAAAGCTGTGGCCTATTTCATCCTAATACCGTTGTTCAGTGTCTCATTTAACATGATTCGTCCCCTGCTCCAGACTGCGTGCTTCTCGCAATTAGGCACACAATGAGCTGTTTGGGCTAGAAAAAGTAGCGATAAATAAATGAAAGCTGCTTCAGTGTGGTGCCCTTGAAATAGGTGAGTTTTTCTCTTACCTTGAATTTGCTTGTAACTTTTGACCTCATGATAGTTTCTCACAAGCATTTACAAATGCTCAGTTGGTGTTACAGCAATGTAGACCTGTTGTACCCTGTTTGTACAGTCAAGCTAATTAAAAGGAATCCATGAAAAGAATTGCTTCAGTTATGTGCAGAAATGGCCAAGGCTCCAAGCAGTTTTTTTTGTGTTGCTGTTTCTCGAAACAGCAAAGAACCAAAAAACTGGTTCTTGATTTTTTCAGTCCCTGGGTATAGAATAGAATACTTTCCCACGTATTATCAGGTATGTTAGCATCAACTTTATTTAATAAATTAAAACTTAAGGCCACAACTCTGAAAACAACTTATAACCTTTCCCTCCTCCTTGCCCTTCTTGCATTGAAGTTAGTGACATAGTGACAGGAAAAAGTAACAATTGTGGTAGCTCTTGTCCATTTTTGTGTCCTCAGGCTAGAAAGCTTGATATTTGTGGGTACCCATCTGTCTCGGGAGACTATGGAAGAGTTCATCTTTGGGAGTAAAGTCAAACTGTTAAAGAGTTACAGTGCCTGTTGAGGCTATAGAAACCAATATGGAAGAGACATTGCTGGTAGGGCCGATGAAGGCACCCAGTTTTTCTGCTACAAGTGCACCATGGCGTTTCTTCTCTCTGCGTTCCTCCCAGCATTCGTTCCAGCTGTGGATACACAACCTGTCTTCAGGCACTGTAATTGTTTGCAAGGGATTCCCATATAGCAAAGGTTAAAGCTTGATATATCCACAGGTGTATGTTACAAAAAATGAAGAGACAATTCTTAGCACTCTCTCTCTTTCCCTCTATGTGTGTATGGCTATATCTGGGAGGGTTCAGTTTGTTTTGCAGGGTTTAAAACTGAAATTGCGGTTGCTTCAATGCTGTCACCATAGTTGAGCTTCAAGAATGAACAACTTTACCTTCCAAATGAACATCTTGTACAAAAGTATACGGAGTGTTATGGTGACTGAGTTTGACCTAAAAACAAAGCCCATATGGATTTGCTCATTTTCAAGTGCAGATTGTTGAGGCTGCAAGTCTCTCACTTAGTCACAGTCTCTCTCTCTCCCCCGCCCCCCTCCATCTGACCATATGGTTGCCAAACCTAGTGGTAGAATGGGAAAGAAGTAAATATAATACAGCCGAAAAAGAGACTTGGGAATTGGAGAGTATTTTCATTTTCCACTCTGTTTCACAAGTGCTTTATCTCCAGGTAGTCTAAATTAATCTTGATGGGGTTAAGAAATAATCAAAATGTTTTAAAGTGTGAAAGAACTAACATGTTGAGATGTAGCTAAACAAGCTTTCCACGTAACAATAGGATCAATTGGTTTTCTTCCATGTATTAATAATGAAACCTGTGAAATTGTTTTCAGTAAAACATATAATTTACAAAAATATCTGACTTTGATCCAAGGGCAGTTCTCAACAGCAAATTAACCACTCTACAGAATCTTCACCTATGTGTAATACACATTTGTTTCTGTCAAAGAGCACCTGCTTATCTGGGGTCTAAGAATGGAACTAAGGAGCAGAAGGAACAGGCATTCTGTTTAATGATGCCTTTTAGCAGTAGAATAAACATAAATTATTCCCAACTTTTGATGGTGCATTTGTAACATTTACTCCCTTGATCTCTTGTTATTTGAATGTGTTACTTCTAACTCTTTATCCCTGTGCTTCTCTTTGCATAGTTTCAGCCTGCATTTGCACAGACTACATAGAGGAATAATTCTGGGGCAAGCGATAGCAACAAGGAGCAAAGGGAGTCTATACAGTTTACTCATGAGTAAATTCTCTCCAGTGTTCTCATACCAAACAGCAGCTTGAAAAACTAAGCTGAGGTGTATAATTGTGAGCAATATTTTTTCAAAAATATGTATTACAGCCTGATGTTTCAAGTAGTAGGCAAATGTGCTGCCTACACATGAACAAATCAACTTGTTTCTGCTGTTCAACTGAAGCTATTGATGCAGCTTGATTAATTGTTTCTACCTGTTGTCCAACTTTACATATATAGACTCTCCTAGAGGAAGCTGCTTTTCCTTCTGCGGTCAGGAATAGCCTTCCCCTCCTCACTATGTCAGGAGGCTCCCCAGGTTTTACTACTTGTTACTTCCCTTGCCCAGATTTTCCTTGGAGATTCTTTGAGTATTTCAGCTTCCTGGTACATGTATGTCTTCCTTCAGATGGGCTGCATATGTGAGTGATGGATGGATACTTCTTTGATGCAGAACTTGATTTAATTTTTATTTTTTTTACAGCCAAGAAAAAAAGTCCATTCTTTCTTAAGTAATCTTTGTTGGTGCACCATGCTCATTTCAGGAACCATGATGGAACCTGAATAACTCAATCAAAATAAACACCAGCAAAGAAGTTCCCAAAAAAATAGTTTCTAGCTTATTGGTTGTAGAATTTGTCACCTGTCTGGGTTTACTTGTTGTTGTTTTTTAAAAAAAGTTTGTTTTTTCCTCTGGTGGAGAACAAGTGGCAGATTCTATTGCGCTCATCAAATGATGCAGATTATATTACGCTCATCAAATGTCGTACAGTACTTCAGCTTTCACTTGTTGTTGCCAGCAGTGGTTTGCATCCTTGGGAGTGAGAGGTGAACTACTAAATAACATTCAGAGAAGTGGTAAATTATTCCTCACCAGTGTGCATCTGTTAAAAGTTGCTTCTGTGCTATCTGTTCTTCTCCCCCAAGAATAAGTGTGCTGTATTCACAGCATATGCTGTCCTCTACTGCCAAGAGCTGACCATGCTAAAGTCATCCCTGAATCTGCTGCATCTGAATTGCCGATGACCACTTGTGTTGAGCATTGGGTGGCTTCTGACCCAAGTTTTTGCCTTCCAACTAAACAGACTTCATGCAACTTTCTATACTTAAGGCAGCATGACAACACATTATATTAATAAAATATTAGTACTTTTACTGTCACCTTTCTAAAGGATTTGAAGGTTATCAGCAAATAAATACTTCTAACATACTATGCAATAATTGAGGACCTGCTTCCAAATCATTCTAACTAGTTATGTCCAGTAATTAGTCATTGAAGCCCTTTACCCTCCAAAAACACACCCACCCTTCTTCTACGCTCTATGAGATCACTCTGGTCCTCAGCTCCCCTTTTCATTCTGTGCCCCACCCCCACCCCATTTCTTACCAGCTACATGCAGGCCTTCATGTCCAGCAGGTGCATCGCTAGTCAGCATCCCATGCCTTGAATCTTTGTCCATTTTGTGATATTATATTCAATTAAGGTTAGCAAGGGGAAGGGTAGTAAGCGACAAGCATGCTGACTACCAGTTATATAAGAAAATGTTCCAGCAGGACCACTGATTACTAGCTACTCAGATATCATGTTTTGTAACAGTGTCAAGCGCTGTTTCTCCCACCCACCCTGCCCAATCAGTGCCTTCTTTCTCTCCCCACCTGCCTGATATTCGTGCCACAGCTGCCCCCTCCCACCACAGCCTTACCTTCCTCGGTGGCAGCGGTTAGGCTTTGGCCTTCTCACAGACTTCTCGCTCTTGCCACAGCCACCAGAAGTGGTGTGCCTTCTTCCAGAAGTGTGCTTCTGGATGCGCTGCACCCGCTCCCAGGAATATGGCAGTGGCAGAGGTTGGCCACAACGGCAGCAGAACCTATGGCGGAGAAGCGGGGCGGTTTCATTGAATCCGTGACATGCTGCTTAATTTAGGACAGTTGAGTGGTGTGCCTTTGTATGGCTGATACTGTCACATTTTGAAATCTATCTTTGCAACCATGAGGGCTAGAAGCTTGTAAGAAAAGAAAAAAAAAGCCACTGTTTTAACAAAAGCTCACTGTGGATCTAGAGGCCTCATGCTGTTGAATATACCTAACCTAATCCAATGAACTATGTCCCAAATAATGAAATAACTGTTTGATAAATCAGCCATTAGAGAGAATCCATCTGGTACTTTTGTCTCATCACTCCTTCAGTGCACCCTCAGTCTCTCTCCCTTTCTTCTTTCTTTGTGTGTCTAAACGAAGGCAAAACAGAAATGACTGATTCTGTTTTCTAGCTCTTCCCATTAGTTATTTATTTATGTCTGCTCTGGGGCTATGGAAGACAGTGGGAGGTATGAGAGTGATTTTGCACATCAATGTTTCAGGACAGTATCAGTATAAATGGCATTGGTATAGCAGTCTATCTTCCCATAGGCACTAATTAAAAAGCAATAAGAACCGAGAAATGTTTGTTTCCATTTCTTTGTGTCAGTATTTAATGTGCTATAGGTTTTTTTTTGTCATCCTTTCCCATTTGAATATAGCCACCCATTTAAAAAGCAGCATAATTAATAAACAAAACATTTTTTTAAACAACTGCCTCATCTCAACATGCACACACAAGCCACTGGTGAAAGCTTCATTTTGTATTCACATTTCAGTCCAAGTAAGAAGCCAGATTCTGATGCTTTGAACTCCCATATCAGTACTGGATTCAGTGTAAGTTCTGAATCCTCAAATCAGGTGAGACTAATAGAAGACTCTGAAAACAGAAGGCCCTTTCTCTCTGTATAGAAGATAATTAGTAAATAAACTACTTGTATAATGATAAAAATAAATAAATGCAGATGCTGGAAGTGAATAGAGCCTTTGGGGCAAGCTGGGATATTAAGTGAAGGTAATTTCAGATGCCACATTTTCTAAGAGACCCACATAATGAACATGTTAATTTTTGCTGTGTCAGGCACATATCTGTGTTCTCGATTATTCCAAGAGCAAAGATACCTGACACTGCTTTTAACGCTACATATAAGCAGGTCTAATCCTGAGCATAGGAACAAAATGTAAAGTGCTTCAAGTCAATTGTGGGAAGCATGGAGAACAAATGAAATCAAGCCTGGTGCCTGCAGTTGATCAAGTTAAGCACTAGCCAAGGGTGGCAGTTGCCAGGAAGGCCTGATCTGCCCATACCACAATTCACTACCCTCCTCACCTGGATGCTTTTAAAAAGTGAGAGGCAGTGCCACTTATAATAGCGGGCTACAACAATTAAAACTCAGTTTTGAATTGGATCTAGCTGAGCTCCCATTGGCAGTGGTTGCATCCCATTTTAAATTACCCAAAATGTAGTGCCCCAGCCCACATATCTGTTGAACTTACGATTCCTTTAATAGATCTGTATTCCAGGTAGGACTGCAGATTAGGAGTAGTGAACTAGATCAGGCCCAAGAGCTTGATCCTTATCTCCCTCACATCCTGCAGGCCAAATTTGACAGGTGAGCAAGCGTAGGAACCATCACACCAACTTGGGCAGTGATATCTCAAGAGGTGTCTGAATGCATAGAGAACAGGCATACAGACAAATTAACTGCTTTCTAAAATATAGAATAGACTATTGCAACTTATCAGAACTATGCTAATGCCACTCTGGAAGCTCTGTTCCTGGTTCTCACAGACTCACCCAATACTAGCTACTGCTGATGAAATAGCCTTTGCTAGTTTTCCTCTGTTATTTCAGTCTATAAGTCTGTTTGCAGTGGCTAGGACCCTAAAATAAGTGAGCATAAGAAAAGCTTCCCCAACCCTCTTGCCCCTACTGACCCCTGCATTGCTAAAACCTTCCCTGGTGTATTAGGGGCCTCTCTTGAACAATGTGAGATGAGGTATAGGGGGCTCCTTTGGAACTTTGGAACCACAGAAAATTGGGTGGAGGCTACTGGTGATTTGTTCTTTTCTGGTTCAGGGATGTCCCTGATTTAAATCTTTGCCTCTGCCACAAACCTATTGAGCCACTATTTCTTAGTGCACACCCATTTGAAATCTGGGGGTAGATAACACTGATCTACCTTACAGGGCTAAAGTTAAGAAAATATAATTATGTATGTGATGCACTTTGAACATTCTAAAGTGTTACAAAAATTTAGTATTTAGTATTACTATGAGAATCTGTGTCCTGTATCTATAGTTTTTCCAGCATAACCATCTAATATGTAAAGACTTCACCTTTAGAGAGAAACATGTTTACTCTCTTCAGAATAATGTAGCAGACATTTAAAAAATTTATTTACTACAATTTTCACTCTAAAATTAAAGAGGAAAATCAACTTCATAGCTCATCTATAATGAATAATGGACAAATGGAGTTAAAATAAGCTTCAGTTGCTAGTAATATGGGTATTTTTCATCTCTTGCTCCCACAATATTATATAACTTAAATGTCATGCTGGTCTTGTAACATTGCTAAAAATGATCTAAACTGAACTTTCTCAGCTTCAGTGAAAGCATACCTGATGCCCATTTTTAAACTACTGAAAATTATGGAAATATTGACAGATAGATGACTATAGCACCACGAGTAACAGTCACATAATATTAACAGAGATAAAGTGGTGATGTTCATTTTAATTCACCATCTTGCCGGTTCTATTAGCACTGAAATCCTTTCATTGCTATTCTATCACTCTGTAAGCTTCTCAAATATTGCTTCAATCTCCTTTAAAAAGGAAGAAGAACTAGTGCTTGAGAAACACTATATATGGGGATATGTTGTGACAAATGTCATAAAATTTCAAGGCTTTCTAAAGTATGAAAAAAGTTGCCCATAAGCAATATTATCTGCTGTGTTTATTAAAGTGGCTTTACTTGAACATGCTGTGAAAGATGTTTATAAAATGTGAGAGAAGTTGTTTTTTGGGTGGGGTGGGGGGAATGTACAGCTTTACCTCTTCTTATTTTCCTGTCCAAATGAATTCTAAAAAGGACTAGACATGTCCCTGCAAGACAAGAACAACAACAGCCTCTTTCCAAATATGTTTGCTATTTCAGTGCCTTAAGTATCTCCAGAATGGGACTGAGTGATAGGAAAAGAAGAGTCTCTGTTTGTGTCTGCGCTGTCAGTTTCTACAAGACTAATATGGGGTGAGCCAAAGAGAAGGGACATGGGACAGATTAGGTCTTTAGTGCTGGCTGCAGAGCTAAATTTGGCTTTCAGCATTTAAGTTAAACTAAATTTATGCTTGAAATTTGTATATCATTCCTCCCCCATTTAATAAATTACAGATTGAGATGCATTTTTAAACATCCAGGTGGCATCCATTCCATTGTGTGGATGTACCCAGCAATAATAATGCTTTCTTCCACCATAAGTGGGGTGATTTAAATTATGTATTTTATTATGCATGTTGCCAACGTGAATTCATTTTCCGAAAGGAAAAAAACTGCCTCCAGAATAGAAAGCTTTACAAATCTCATTTGCTGGAAGAATGTTGTTGTTTTAAATAAAAGGTCTAACACTCTTTGTATCAGGGATGTTTCTTCAAAGTAGTCTGAAGGTGGGGCAAAAGTAAATGCTGTGCCTTCTGAATGCTGTCTCTGAAGCATTATTGGCAGGCATCATGCAGCACCGTGCACCCATGTAGCTGCAGACTGACCAGGCTGCAGATTTCACATGTGCAAACCAGATTCTAGTAGCTGAATCCAGAATTGCCCTTCCACAGACAGAAGAGTTCCTTCCACTTGTTGGTTCAGGCTATACAGGTTTGGGGAGCCTGTGCATTGCTGTAACTAACCATTATGCCATTCCATAACAATGCACTTGGTGCTTCAAGCAACAAAGCGATTTTACTTGCTGACTGCCATTTTTTGCCCAGTAAGTAAGTAAGTAAATTAAGTAAGTAAGTAAGTAAGTAAGTAGACAGACAGACTTCTGATTAAATCCATATTGGGAATCAGTGTCTTTCAACTAATTCCCCTCGAATAATTTAAGCGAATAAAGTGAAATGATCATGGTGATAATATACAGTGCAACATCCCCTGTGACATGATCCACAGGGTCCCCTCCAACTCTACAATTCTATGATTCTGTGACTCTATGTAAAGTATGATTAGACATATGGCTAAGCCTGGCAACAATACAGATGCCCTCATGCGATGACCGGCATTGGCTACAGCTCTCTTTTGAGAGTATATTAAGTAAACTTGGTTTTCCCTCTGGGTAATGTGTGAAATGGCATAGATTTAAGGCTAAGAGTTTTCTTTTGGAGACTTATCTCTAAGTGCTGAGTTTCCTGGAAATAATTGTTTCCCTTTGCTAGGCGCCAGCCTATTCCATAGATACCCATTGGGGATTTATAGGCAGCTTCATTTCAAGCTGTCCCTTTAGGGCTACACAATATTTTTTAGAAAGCATCTTGTGAGACCAGCTGTTTCCCATAATATCCTTGGGACTATTGACTACCTTGAAGAGACATCAGAAATTTCAGAATGCCTCAATGCCTGCCTCTCGGCTGCATGAGGCCACATGGTCCCCCTGGGGCTGCAATTATGAATGCTGCCTGGCAAACTGCTATACAGAGCATCCCTTGGAATGGTTGGGGTCCCTGGGGAGTCCTACACAGCGTATTGCTCAATTGCTTTGACAGGTGTGCTTTGACTTCTGCAGCTTTTCTAAAGCATCACAGTCCTGGTCTATAAATCCTTGCTCCTTTATGCACAAAGACTGTGTTATCCTCTGATGTGTGAGCAAAGATTAGTTGAGGACTCCCAAATACTTTTATTTGTGACCCAGTGTCCATGTGATTGTTATATTGTAGGGGGGAACTGACATTTCTCAGAAAATAATTTCCTGTTTTCAAGCTCCTCTTGCTGTTGGATAAATTCAGTCACCCCCCCCCCCCGGAGAATATTTAACAAAATGCCCCTCCCATTTCACCATCCATTAATTTTGGGTGCAGCCAGGAGCCCCAATAAAAACTGTTTGATGTTATTTTAATGTTATTGAAGGAAGCAGTAGACTCAGTCCTCTTTTAGACTAAATTTGGAGGCCATTTTCACTTATTCAAATTGCTCCTGTGGCAGGATGTCTTTGCTTTTTGAATGTCTCCAAATGCTTCTTGGAGTCTTGGGAAACCTGGTTATTAACCTCGCTCAATTCCTGTCACTGTCCATATACCAATTTCCTTTCTTTTGACTAGATCAGACATAGGCAAACTCGGCTCCCCAGATGTTTTGGGACTACAACTCCCATCATCCCTAGTTAACAGGACCAGTGGTCAGGGATGATGGGAGTCCCAAAAAGATCTGGAGGGCCGAGTTTGCTTATGCCTGGACTGGTTGGAAAAGATGAGCTTGCTTATAGTAGCAGT
The DNA here is from genome assembly GCF_964234715.1 of Podarcis melisellensis. Taxonomy (NCBI): domain Eukaryota; kingdom Metazoa; phylum Chordata; class Lepidosauria; order Squamata; family Lacertidae; genus Podarcis; species Podarcis melisellensis. The sequence continues at coordinate 52,090,063 of NC_138530.1, forward strand.
TAAATGTAATACTGCTTAGAAAGTTAGCTTTATTCTCATGTTCTGCTGTCATAAAAATAGTGTTTTAAATTTATGACATTACAGTTTCCATTTAAACAATTAGAGCTAGTTTTTAGAATAAACTACAGTATTTCCAATTTCAAAATAAAATAAAAGCAGTGACATCTGATGCCCTGCCCCCAAGTGGCAGAGGTCCATATGTCAATTACCAGACCTCCCCATCTCTGTCCATCCGAGATTCTCCTGTGTTGACATGGATTTTTCAAGGCTGCTATTTCCTATATCAGACTTGTTAAACTGAAGATATATTCCTTTAAGCACAATGACCATGAACATATTTCTTCCATACAGTCTGAGGTTTGTGCACTGCACCACAAAAGAAAAGATTGACAGAGAGTGAATTGGATGTTGTCCTTCCCCAGGACAGTATTGGCTGACATCGTTGTCGCAAAACCAACTTGTTTTTCAGGATCGTTTTGAAGATCATAGTCTTCCCCAGCCCCCTGCTGATGCACAAAGGGATTTATAGATATAGTCAGTGCCAATTATCTGTGTCTGCTTGTGGCACTCAAGGCACATTTTATGTGCTTTGATTGACAGTACCTTACATGTTTACCTCCCAGTTTTCTATAATTTATTTACATCTCATGCTTCCTTGTTTTCTGCATTATTAACTTATAAAATGTACTAAGCAACTGGTGCTTTTGCTGGGTAAGGTCAAGAAGACCCGCTGTTCAAGCTGACTAAAAACAATAAGCAGAAGGTATGTAATAATGTAAAACAGCATTCTCTCTACTTCGTAGAGTGCTCTGTGCTGGCAACCCTATTGGTCTGGATTTGTTTTTGAAAGTCTCATACTGTGTTATGGAGCAGCCTCGCGTAGCTGTGTGTGCTATGATCTTTCTTAGGGGGTCATTGCTCTCTTTAAAACAATTTCTTAAAATTTCCTGGCACTATTTGCGTAAGCATCTGAAGCATAATACTGGGATTTTATCACTCATCTACTTGAAGAGTTTTCTTGCTTGCTTCCTCTCCCCCTCCACCCCACTCTTTTCACCCTGAAGCTATGTCACGAATGTTGACGGCATATCTGCGAGTAGTGATGGATTTTGAGTGTTATTTTGGCTACAGATAAACAGCAGGATATGTAGCCCAACAGTATAGTCATTAGGAAGATGCTATGGGGGCTGTTGACGGTTAAAACACTGATTTTGATTAATGAGCAGTAAAGATGAGCAACATTTGCCATGGTTTCAGCACTTTACCATCTTCATCATCATCTAATTAATAGCCTTGCTTTATAAGTTAACAAATGTTGTCCACAGTTTGCTGAGTAGTTCACTTGCACATTTCATTTTAAAAAAATGAGAATTCTCTTATGTTGGGATTCATTTTTAATAGCTGCTTTTGCTAAATGTCCATTTTGGTATCTGCCATTAGTTCTCAAGAAAGCAAACAGCCACTGACAACCAACCAGTCTGAGAAACACTATCTATACACTCAAACTTTACTGATAACAAACTAGGCACTAGGGAATTCTGACAGCCAGAGTTTGTCTATTAGCCACTGGGGGAGGAAGGAGGTGCGGTGGGTGCAGCCCACCCTGGGTGTCATCCCTGAGGGGGGTTGACATCATCCTTGCCCCCCCCCCGGCAGCTAGCCCCGCTCCCAGATGCACAGTATGTGTGCCGATCCGGGTGCCAGAGCAGCTAGCTGCGCCTCTGCTATTGGCACCAGCATGTGTCACAGGGGACATGTTTATCAGCATTCTTATTTTGGCTCAACATTCTTCTGGTGGTTCTAGGGGTCCCCTACAAAGTCCAGTCTCCCAGAGGTCACTCAGCTGGTCCACTGAGTCCAAATTTCCTTTAATATCCCATAAAAGCCCAGCTACCGCCATCTACTGAGTTACAGTGAGCAGTATTTACTTGGTTATGTAATTCAAATCCAGCACATGTGGTGAGATCTGCTGACTTAGAATCCCCTAGAGCAGGACACATTCATGAATTACAAAACCAGTAAACATATTTTCTTATGGAAATAACAGCCAAAAGAAGTAACAATTATTAAAGGATAACAAATAATAGTTTTAATGTCCTAAACTAGCATGCATGACTTCCCTCTGCCAATGGGCTCACTGTCTTTGATCCCTCTCACTCTTTACTTTTCTCCACTCCTAACCCATTAATGCCTTTTAACAATCTCTTTCCTGAATTTTAGATCTCCAGCTCTTCCTTGCACGCCTCTTCTGACTTTCCCCACCTGTCATTCATTCCGATTCCACCTACTGTTCCATCACACTCCCCTGCTGTCAGTCATTATTCCACACACTATTTCGTTACATCCAGATTTAAGAAGTCCGTAACGTTTGGAATGGTGGAAATTGTTTCTGATTAAGGGTAGTGATGGGTGATTGTTTAGCACTTCTGTGTTTAACAGTCTAGTCTGTCTTGTCCTTCCCCCTTCACTATGATGAGTTTGATGAAGTTCAGTAGCAAGTTGCTATTAGTAAACTGGAAACACCCAGCTCTATATTTTCCTTCCCCCAATTCTAGTCGCTTTAGTGGTTCATTATTTAAGAAGTTAGCCTGTGGCTAGAGCAGGAGATGCTGCAAATTCAACCATCATATCTCAGTTGTATTGCTTAATTCCAACCCCCCCACCCCCCAGTCTCCTATTTTAAGCTCTAATTTCACAGACCATAATTTTTGCGTATTGTTGCCTTTCAGTTTCCACCTTACAATTTTCTCCTTTACATAAACTATTGTAAGGTGGAAACTGAAAGGCAACAATACATAAACTATGGTTTATGTAACCAATGAGCACATTCAATCTTCACTTAACTATTTTTGGGTTCCCCACTTAGGGATATTTTTTGCTTTTAATTCTGCAAATCTTGAGGTTCTACCCAGCCTCATCATGCCTTGCTTTTCTGAGGGGATGGTACTGGTTTGGCTAAGAAGCAGCGCTCACCAAACCAGTGGGCGCATATGACTGCGTGAACCCCAATTCCTTATTTGATTAGGAAATAATGCTTATGAGTTTTGATGTGGGGAATATTTTGAAATATTATAAGGGAGGATCTAGTGTGATGGAAATAGTAATTATATTATATATGGGTTTGTTAGGATCTTATACACTTAAGACACCTTTTGGTGTAGATATGTGGTGCTGTTAATTGTTCAGAGCAGGGTCTGAAGTGGTAAGCACACAGACTGTAAGTGGCAAAGCACAAAGTATATCCAAACAGTGTTATGAAGTTACACATACAAGGATTTAGTGGTGAGATTTATTTTTTGTTTAAGCCAGAATTTGTTGCTGTTTTCAGGAATTGTAACACACACACACGTGTTTGAACTAAATGTTTTTACATGGCTTACCTGCTATAGACTTGTAGTTGAAAAGCCAAAAATAAAAACAACATAGTTGGAATCCATTTAATTTGTGACCTTTGAAAAATTTTTTGATGCATTCACTGCAGAAAAAACAGACCTTTAATTCCCCTTTGTCTTTCATATTTCATGCTCTTGGTCATTGTGATGGTGTTTCCCTGAGCTTGTAACTAGGTTTTTTTGAAAACTTTTTGGACTAATAATAGATTAAGACTGCAGTCCTATACATCCACCATAGCTCAATTCGTTAAAGCATGGTGCTGATAATGCCAAGATTTGATCCCAATATGCATATTCCTGCATTCCAGGGGGTTGGATTAGATGACCCTCAGGGTCCCTTCCGACTCTACAGTTCTACAATTCTATGCTTACATGGGCATAAGCACCATTGTCCTTAGTGGGGCTTACTACTGAGTAGATATTATTGATTTTTATTTTATTATTTATGAATCACTTCCGAGAGGCATCCCAAAGTTATTTACAATATAATAACATATACAAAAGAGTTACATACAGTAACTCATTTAAACATTGGTTTAAAAGCAGCTTAGTTTATGAACAACTGGATTGAGAACGCTGCAAACCCGGAAGTAGCTGTTTTGGTTTGTGAACTTTGCCGTGGAATAAGAAAATGTTGAGTGTGTTTCGTTTGTAAATTGAGTCCCCTGCTGCAATGGGAAAGCACGCCTTGGTTTAAGAATGCTTTGGTTTAAGAACAGACTTCCAGAACGGATTAAGTTTGTAAACCAAGGTACTACTGTATATATAATAGTTTTTTAAAAATTGCATAAATGCAAACAATTTTTTAAATGGTCATGCTGGTGGTGGGATGAGCCTATAAGAAATCAAGCAAAAAACTGGAGCAGGGTTTAGACTCAGTGTTTTCTGAAATGTTGGTGTGCATCAACATTTTGCCCCAATTCTAAACTTTGGTGCTATCGCTGCTGTATTGGTACATACAAAGGGATAATCCTAGGTGAAGAATCCCAGGTGAAGGCACTGTTTCTACCAGTGCTGTTAACTTAATGTTTAGCAACAAGCTCTTCAGAGTAGAGGAAGAAATTTGCAAGTGTGAGCATGTGAACATTTATAAACAATGCCCAGGAGCTTAGTACGGTATATCACAATGCCATATGATTGGCATGTATTTTCATTACAAATAATTATAGGCAAAGCAAAACAGGGGGAAGGATTTACATTGAGTATCCTCTTATGTGCATCCTGTCCTCATTGGCTGCATTCCCATCCACAATAATAAGAAAGTTCTTGGAAATAGATTATCAGTTTAAGAAAGTAATACTTTACTTCATGTGTTGTGGATGAAATAAATGAGTGCAATCTATTTTCAGAGAAAGCCACAAGAAATGTCAATACCTGTTTTGGTGTTTTGTATAAAAAGCATAAAATATGGAAGCCAATTCTGAATTTAAGGGTGCTCTCAGAATCACTTAAGCGGGTACATTTCCCCGTAACACCTTAGAAGGTATCATAATGTATTATTATTAGTGTGTGTGTGTATTCTGTTCTCGCCATCAAGAGCATGTTTGTATATTGTTCAAGGCTTTGTAGCTAATGCTTATGTAAAGGGAAATAGATTATGGTCCTTAGGACGAACTATTAAAATGGATTATAATGGATGTTCCAAATGGCATTCTTTTTAGTCTGTGACTCCTGGGGATTAAATGTGGGAGGAAGTGTGCTGGAGCCTTCAAATGGCATCTAATATAAATCAAATGCATTTTAAGTATCAGAGCTCCTTGGAAAGCATTCTGACGCATGGATACAGTAGCCAGTTTTGTAGTTTGACAGCTGTTATTTCAGGAGATGTATGGGTTACATTTTCTGTTTTAATCTCTTGTTCAAATTATAATGCTGTAGTTCAGGATGATTACTTGGATGCAATCCTACAGTTACTATACAATGGCCAGAGGTCAATATTTTAATCTTGTCACAATAACAGAATAGGACATCTTTAGTTGATTAGATCCACTTTTCATTTAGATCTTGACTGTTATTAATACAAGGATTCTCCCCCCCCCTCCATAACTTGGACTTTACTGATAATTAAAAATAAATCTAAGGGGCATGTTCCTGCTATTAAAAGTAGATTTTTCTCTCCCCACTGAAAAATGGGTTAGTTGTCTGAAAAACTTTGTCTTTCCTCACAATTTCTCAGATGTTTTGCCTGAGGAAAAATGCTCACTTCAAATTTTGCCTTATGGGTCTGGTGGCAAGTTAGGCATCTGAAAAATCTCTTTGAGGAAATTTTCATAAACTTGCCCAGATGGTTTTGTGATACTGAGTGTAAAACAACAGAATAGTTTTTTACATGGTCTGGATTTTTTTTTTAAATCTCAACTTCTGATTGGCCTGGTGGTGTGCACAAACTCATGCACGCTAGGGCAAATCTGACTTTCTCTGAGGAAGAATCCATACCCGCTACCTGGTGGGACATCTTCAGGAGAAGAAAAGACTAAGGAGTAAACCCTACAAAGATCTGGAGTGCAGTCCCTAAGTTGATTGGATGGCTCCTTGTACACCTCCTAACTCCTGCAGCCAAGCTGGTGCCAAATGTATTGCTCTGCTTTCCTTTGGATCACACTGGCGAGGCCGAGGGGGGGGGGTCTTGTCATATAGGCAGCCCAGGACTTCCTTGTGCGCCAGATAGGTCACTATGCCATTTGCCTTCATCCCCAGAAGCATACTCAATTGTCTTTTGAGGCAGATAGATGCCAGCAGCAATGTTGCATTTACTCCCAAAAGGAATATAGTGTAGATACATGACATTGATATTCACTCCTCTTGTTTGTTTTTATTACTATTTGCCCTTCGTCAGACATAAGCTGTCCAATGAAGATGCCAGACACACCTCTGCTTTTACAGGGAATCCCCTGTCCCAGGTCACACATACACAGCTGAACCTCTGAGGGTGGTGGAACTACCAGGAACAAAATGGTTGTTTGAAAGTGACTTATGAATATTGACTAAAGTTCAGCCTGTTATGTAAACTCACTACCATTCGCTTGCAGTGGGACTTAAACATGTGTAACTGAATGAAGCCAGTTAGACTGAAACCACTGTAAAATACCTGAGATCTGATGAGAGAAATTTCTTTTGCTTAGCAAAATACTTTCGTATCGTGCTGAATCATTCCTTGTTTAAGCCACTGAAACTGCTCATAAGTGGTTTCAGGATTGCAGCCATAATCTTAATTGAAACAGTGGTTTTAATGAGGTTATTAGGAGAATGGAGGTTGTAGTTAGGCTATGTGATACTGCCAAAATATCCCTAAGCTTTTGGGTGGAATAATTGCAATTGGCAACATTCTCATTAATCATAGCTAATGGTAATGATAGCTCCCTGTGGTGGCTCATGAAGAGGTGATGGCCTTAATGAAAGCTGACTTACAAGGTAACAGATGGTGGCTACATTTTAGTATTTTTAATATGCAATTGCTCAGTTCTTTCTTCTTCTTTAAAAAAGAACTGTTTGTTTTTATATAATGTAATAATGGAAGAATTAGGTCCAACTTCCTACAATGCTTTACGGCCGGTTTGTTTGTTTTTCATTAGGATATTGGCTCCAGCAATGCCCTGGAAGATATCTGAGTAGATAGCCCTTTCAAATATGATATTCCCTCTTGATTTTTTTGTTGTGTTTTGATTTGTTCTCTTGTAGACCAAGAAACTCTGTTTCCTCCTCCCATGATATGTCTCTGCATATCTAAGTGACCTTAATGATGAATGCAATGGAATTTAAAATAACTATTTTATTTTCTGTACTGTCTCATTCTTCACAGACACTGCTTTAATACTGAGAACTTTATTTTATTTTCTCCTTGCAAGAAAGAATAGAAAATGTATAAACTTAAAGTTGGCATATTTCCTTTAAGGTATTTCAATACTGTTTGGGTTTATGTTTCCTTTTTAAAAAAAAAAAAAAAATTTTATTCATTTTGCAATACAAAAATATAAAAACCCGTAACCCAATTTTTCACAAATACATTTTTTTGAGTTCCCTCAGCTCTTCCTCAAATCCTCTGTTTTAGTCCTTCTTCCGCATTTCTTAATCTAATATTGCCTTTTAATAAAAACCTCCTCCCTCTTATTCCCTTTTTTACAATATTTCTAATATTATTTTCACAGAGCCTCTTGCAAACCTACAAACGTTAATTGTTCATCGCAAATACTTTTCAAATAGTCTACAAATTTACTCCAGTCTTCAGTGAATCTGTGGTCTCGTAGGCCTCGGATCCTTCCTGTTAATTTATCAAGTTCTGCGTATTCCATTAACTTCATTCTCCATTCTTCCATTGACGGTAATTCTTATTGTTTCCATTTTTGGGCTAGCAGTATTCTTGCCGCTGTTACTGCGTATAAAAAAAGCTTATAATCTTTTCTGTTTATTTCATTTCCTACCATTCCTAACAAAAATGCCTCTGGTTTCTTAACAAATGTATATTTTAACATTTTTTAAAATTTATTATATATCATTTCCCAGAAGCCTTTCACCTTCTTACATTCCCACCACATATGATAAAAAGTCCCTTCCTTTTCTTTTCTTTCCAACATTTATTACACATTTTGTACATTCTTGCTAACTTAACTGGTGTTATATACCATCTATATACCATTTTCATAATAATAATAATAATAATAATAATAATAATAATAATAATAATAATAATTTATTATTTATACCCCGCCCATCTGGCTGGGCCCCCCCAGCCGCTCTGGGCGGCTTCCATAGAAACCAGGAAACACTAAAATATCATACATTAAAAACTTCCCTGAACAGGGCTGCCTTAAGATGTTTTCTGAATGTCAAGTAGTTGTTTATCGTTTTGACATCTGCTGGGAGGGCGTTCCACAGGGCGGGCGCCACTACCGAAAAGGCCCTCTGCCTGGTTCCCTGTAGCTTTGCTTCTCGCAATGAGGGAACCGCCAGAAGGCCCTCGGCACTGGACCTCAGCGTTTTCTTTTAACGCAGTACAGGCCGTAAATTTTAACCTTTCGTTCTATAGTTTTATCCATTCACATAACTGTATATTATATCCAAAATCTCTAGCCCAATGAATCATAAAAAGGTAAAGGTAAAGGTACCCTTGCCCGTACGGGCCAGTCTTGACAGACTCTGGGGTTGTGCGCCCATCTCACTTAAGAGGCCAGGGGCCAGCGCTGTCCGGAGACACTTCCGGGTCACGTGGCCAGTGTGACAAAGCTGCATCTGGCGAGCCAGAGCCGCACACGGAAACGCTGTTTACCTTCCCGCTGGTAAGCGGTCCCTATTTATCTACTTGCACCCGGAGGTGCTTTCGAACTGCTAGGTTGGCAGGCGCTGGGACCGAGCAACGGGAGCGCACCCCGCCAATGAATCATAACCGATTTAATTTCTTCATTTTTAGTATACCATTCCAGCAGCAATTTATACATCTTAGATAAAATTTTAAAGTCATTATTCAATATCTCTATTTGAAATTTTGATTCTTTTTCAACATAACCTTTTTCTTTTAGTTCTTTTTTAAACATTTCATTAACCTGATAATAATGCAACCAATCATTAACGTATTCTTTAGCTTCCTCGTAGGGTTTCAATTTCCATTTACCTCCTTCTTTAACAATCAAATTCCCATATGTTACCCAATTCTCCCTCATATTGATCTTCTTTACACTCATCACCTCTAATGGAGACAACCAGTGTGGTGGGTTTATGTTTCTCAACACAGTTGTTTTCCTAGGTTTCTGCAGCCAGGTTTCAGGAGATATCACAAAAGTTGCTTACCAGGCTCCTCTAAATTAGGAACATAGGGTCATAGGAATATAAGAAGCTGCCTTATACCAAGTCAGATGGTTGGTGAATCTTGCTCAGTATTGTTGACACTGACTGGCAGTGGCTCTCCAGGGTTCCAGACTGGAGTCTTTGCCAGCTGTACATTGAGACTACAGGGATTGAACCTGGAACATTTTGCATGTGAAGCATGTTCTCTACCACTCGTTACTGTCCTAGTTTTGCAAATACAGCTCCTGGGGAATTTGTATTTGGTCTTCCTTACTTAATTCCATGAATAGCAACTTATGATTTGTATCCAGTGTTAATCATACTCAGAGTAGACCCACTGATATTAATTTGACATGACCAGCATAGGTCCTTTAATTTCAGTGGGTGTCCATTGAAGTTGAACTTAATTGGATGTGACCCCATGTTGCTAAACACGAGTTTTACTAACGCCCCCAAGGGAATGTGTTTGGTTTTCCAGTAATAGTTTAAAGTTATGTTGACTTACTTAGGAATTAAAACTAATAATTTTGAAGCAAACAACAAACAAACAAAACCACAGGCTTGTTTTAAATAATTCCCCTTAAAACTAGTAGATACTTTCTGAGAATGGGTGAGTTCCTACCTGAAGAAATTCAGACCTGCCTTCCCTGACCCTCCTTTTCCATTAGCAGATGCCTCTACTGAATCCAAAGCTCTTCTGCAAGCAAAAGGGTGGCATTAGGATCCAACCTACAGCATAACAAAATATTTGAAAGGAAAGAAGAGGCAAACATACAGAGAGAACATTGGCATAATGTTTACAAAACAGGAAGGCAATGAACATCCATCATCTGGATGGATGGCATCTCTAATTGTATTCCATTTTAATTTGGGCTGTTCAATAATGCATTGCGTTAGTCATCTAAGTTGCATATCTTCATGTTAAGTTGTGTCAAGAATAAGATAATAGTTTATTACATCTAATCAAACCATCACAGCATCGTCCTGTGTCTGGTAGATGAAAATAGTGTGCAGGGTTCTAGAGAGGAATAGTGCGCAGGGTTCCTAGGGAGTAGCTCAGTACAGTGGAAGTTTCTCTGTGCAAAAATGATTTCAAGTATCATGTATCATATGGCATTGAAGCAATGATGATACAGATTTAGAAAATCCCTGCCTTACTTGGTGTGTACCCAGACACACGGGCTTTTAGAACATCTGCTTGAAATATTTATTGTGTATATTTTCTTACCTTAACAAAGGGGTTATGCCCAATATTCACCAATCTTTAGCAGACTCCATTGAAAATACCTGAAATATGCATATGTGTGAGGAAGAAGAGTACCCCTTGTTCTGATCCCTGATCTGATGAACTAGGTAGCCAAATGACCCATAATCCCCTCCACTGCCACCCCCTCCCCCACATATGAACAAAGTCCCATGCCCTGTCCTAGTAAAGTAAGCAGGAAACAGGCAGTTAATATTGAGATTCCTGAAAAGAAGGGAATCTGAGGTCTTTCAGGGCCATGTACAGCAGGGTAGCCAATGTGGCGCCCTCCAACAATAATTGGGCTACAAAATCCATCACCACTGGCCATGTTGACTGAGACTGATGGGAGTTGTATTCCAGCAGCTTCTAGATGGCACCACATTGGCTGCTTCTGATGCACTCTGCCTAGGTACCATCCTTTTTATGTTCCCTGAGCCTGAGGACACTCCTCTGCTAAGCAGTATATAGCTTTAAAAGGGCAACCCTGTGGCCTGGAATCCCTCACAGAGTCATCTTTCCAGACGCACACGAAGGGCTGCTGACTTCATTGGCACAATAGCTCAGTGGAATGTGAGGCCCTTGGAAGTACAGGTATGATAGCCCCTTGATGAAGCTTGGGCTTAAGCGCTGCAGTCTTTGTGTAGTCTTGAGCAACTTGGGTTCAGAGATCTCAGGCTCAGTAGCAGGGCTCTATGCATAGTGTTTTCTCAGCCAACATCACTGGCAACTTCGCCTTTTCATGTATTATTTTTCTTCTGCAGTTTTGTGTGACGGTTAGAAGATAGAATCAGCAGTTGTAGCTGGACACAAGGACATAAAAATGAGTCACAACAGACCTTTTCAGGCTGTTCTCTTCTTGATGAAGTCTAATAGCAACCATAGCTAAATTTCCCCCTTTCACTCTTTCTGTCTTAGTGAATGAATGAATGAATGAATGAATGAATGAATGAATAGCTTGGCCACAGCTGTTATGGGGATGAATGGATAATGGTACTACAGAAAACGGAACTAGGAAGAGCTGGAAAGATGCAATAACAAAAAATCCCAAAACTATAAGTAGGGAAAGCTTTAAGAAATTGTGGGGTGGGAAGCTTTAGGACAGAAAGCACAAAAGCTGGAAGCTGGAAGCTGAGGCTTGCTTATGTCCAGCGTCAGATAGTCAAAGGCAGTAGTAGACAGGTAGGAATGGTTTGGAGGGGATTAGGCTTGGGCTAAAGATAGAAGGTAGTTTTCTCAGGGAGTTGAAGCTTGAAGGCAGTTTGAAAAGGGGATTACTGCTCATCATGTTTACACTCATCCCAATCTTGCCTCTCATAAATAGTTTTTCTGAGTTTTAGCAATGTTTCAAATCAAAAGCAATAGTGGAACAAAATAAATGCACGTATATAATGTGGAAAGCAAAACCTTTCTCAAAATACTTTCAGCTCTCTCAGAAACTATTATCTGTCCCCAGCATATTCTCCTTGGTCAGCCAGTTGCAGTACTGACATTCCACTCTTCCTCAAGGGACTTCCTGTTATCCACTTTGAGGCTTCTATGGTAGGGGAAGCTATAAATATAAATAACCTTGCTGAAGCAGGGAAGAAAAAATGGCAGGTTGTGCATCCACAAAATGGCATCCCTCAGTGGCCTTCTTCAGCCCCTATTATATATTATATTATATTATATTATATTATATTATATTATATTATATTATATTATATTATATAATATATATATTATATTATAATTGTTGAAGCATTCCCAGAGCTTTGGAAGAGAGGCTCTTAGAGGAATTTATCAAGCTTTTTGACAAACATAGTTCCTTGATTCCTAAGAGAACCCGGCTTCAGTGCCTTTTCAAAGCTTTCTGAGGGGATACAAAGAATCCCTCACACACAGAGAGAATTCCCATTTATCATCCGTCCTCATTCTCTTCCATTGGCCCACTTCTTCCTCTGCCATCTCCCTCAGCTTCTCATCTCTTTCTGTTCACCTCTTTTGACACACTCTTATCTCTCTTTCCCTTTCTTTCTCCATTATCTTCTTCACCCCACTTCCCTGATTATGGTGGCCCACAGCAGACATACTACTACCCCTGTAGCTTTCAGTTAGTGGGAGGGAGGACAACTGTGTGACTTCCAGCTAGACCTGCTGGATGCCTTGGGGCTGGCAGTGACTGAAAGCTCAAACAATCCTGGCCCCAATCTACTAGAGAGCTTTTTGGTTTGTTTGGACAGGATAGCTTGTGGCCTGGTACTAGATGCCCATCCCATCAATTTAATGCTGCCCCCTACAGAGGCAAGGATGCCCTTTAAGTACCGTATTTACTGGAGTCTAATGTACCATTGAAACTAATGTACACCTAAATTTTCAGAACCCAAAAAAGTATTTGCTGGCGAATGTAAATGTGCCATTGAATCTAATTCACACTTTAATGTTTGCAACGTAATTTGGCTGAAAAAGGTGAGCATTAGATTTGAGTAAATACGGTATATGGGCTGGGACGATTGCACTGGCCAGAGGGAGTGCAGCTGTGCTCTCACTGGAACCCCACTGGAGGTCACTTCTGTGAGTTGGTGCAGGAGATAGGTTTTATCAGGTTTTACCAAATGAGAGAACATATCAGCTGGATTCTCAAACTCTTTTATATTAAGACCAGTATTAGGGAATTAACAACTTCTGTTCTGTAGACAGAAATATTCAAGGAAGTGTTATGTTGTTGTTGTTGTTGTTGTTGTTGGAAGAAAGGTAAGCTGGAGGGGATTTTTTTTTGGGGGGGGAGGCATGTTAGCAAAAATCCCTACGGTATAAAACAGTTGGTTTTCTAATACTCCTGAGAAACCCATTCTATAGTTATGAGTCACTGGAGAAAAACTTCTGTAGAAAATCATTTATCTTTAACTGAAAGTTATTTTGGGAAGCTGGGAAGGGTGGGGGAGACTGCAGCAAATACATAGAAGGAGAGCTGACATATGTTTACATCATATGCTTCCTAGGTTTGACTAAGCATGAAATTTCCCTTTTGGGAAGGTGCCCTTGGGTACTGAAGAATGAAGCGATGGTGCACCTGTTCAGTTAATGGCCATCCACATTCTGAATAACCTGCTGCAGACACTGTGGGCCAAATTGCTGCAGGGAGTTGATTTGCCCTAATATGTATTCTGTTGCAACCAAAAATACTTCGTAAAATATTAGTGCTGTTATCAGTTTATTTTATGTTGGTCTTTACCATTATGCTCGGTGTTTCTTCATGATAAAAACATGCATGTGCCTGTCAAAAATGGCTTTAATCTAGAAACATATTAGAAGAAAAAAAGGAAAGGGAAAGAAATACACACACACACACACACACACACACACACACAGAGAGAGAGTGTTGTGTATATTTCAATTTGGGATAAAATGAATATTCAGTGTCAGTTACAAAACTAAAACACTCAGCTTAAAGAGTAAGATAAGGCAGTGAGAAAGAAATAAGTTTTTAAGAAACTTGTTTATATTGAAGTATTAATTATCAGAAAACATGTTCCAGAGCAAATGGAGAAGGCAGAGCATGGGTGACAAACAGAACAAGAAACCTTCAACATGACAAAAACAGAATCAGAAAGTCAATGGAGTGGTGCTTAAATATAAAACCAGAAAATGATAATAACCCCCTTACCGTCTGATCTTGCTTCCTACTACCTCTTAATATTGAATAGTTGACAAACTTTATTTCTTTTTATTCTGACATGGTCTCCAATTGCTTTTGTTATCTATTTGCTGCTTACATGTCTGAAATTTTGTTTACATAAATAGAAATGACAAATTTCAAATCAATGGAATAAATGCATTTGCTTGGATATTCTACTACTCTTTGAGTGTGGATGAAATACTAGATATAGATATAGATATAGATATAGATATAGATATAGATATAGATACAGTTTTTGGAGGGTTTTTGCTAGAAAATTATAGTTTTTCAGTAGTTCAAAGAGGCTATGGACGATTACACTCCATTCTGTTAACTGAAAACATGTACCCCATAGTGGTGAGATTCTTTTTTCTCCTAGCTGGAAAACCCCCAAACCAGGACAATCCCTTTAAAAATTACTTTTAAACACAACAACCTGAATGCAGTGTCAAACACCAGCAATGTAGCCAAAACTGTAAGTTGTTTGTTTTAAGAGATGCTTGCTTTGATGGTGAGGTTGGTGATTTTGTAGAGTGATGGAGGTATGATACAGTCCAGGAAGGTATTTTGATTAATTAGCCCAAACTTGAATTTATCTTTTCCCCAGTAACTTCTTTCTGCATTTTCCTGTATGTGGAGCAGAGCTCTTAGTTTAGAAGGGGAGGGAATTAACTTCTTGTAGCAATATATTTCACGTGACATATTTCATCTCCGTGTGGTAGACTAAATTGCTTTCTTTCTGAGCAGCTGTTTGAAGGGATTCTTTTAGGAGGACTTTGGGTTGTTTGGCACCTTTCATAAACGTGATAGTTGTCATTTTGCTTCCAGTAGCATTGCTGTTTAAAGATGGCAAGAAAGCAAACCTAAAGCCATTCTTCTTTCAGGAAAGAGCCAGGGAAAGCAAACAGCTTTGTTCCTGTGTCTGACTCCCCTCCTGCTCCCCACACCATTATTCCTTCCTTTGCCAAATTGTTTTTCTCCTTTCTACCACACTGAGCTCCTCTGAAACCAAGCTCAATTTATATTGCCAAGACAGATGCTATAAAGTGAAGGGGGACATGGCAGACGTTGAAAGAGTTGTATGTTTGCAAATGATTAGCTGTCATCGTATGTTTTTTGGTGCGGATTTTTATATTACTGAAACACTGGGTTGCGTAGAGGGGAGCAAGGTGGCTCCTTGCCCTTTTGCAGCAAGATTTAATGCCAGTGAGTTTGAAGTCTTGTGTTGTACTTCTTGAGGGTACAAGAAATAGGTCAAATAATTTCATTCCAAAATAAGTATGGTGAAATCAAAGGAACTAAGGAATGATTCACCACTGTGAGCGACTCTGTATTACTCTCTTTATCTAGCCTGGGTGACCTTTACCTAAAACTGGTACCTGAAGGCATAGGTGTAGAATCTCCAGATTAAGATCAGATTGTGTTTCTTCAAAGAATCGTCGTCTCCCCCATATATGCTTAGATCTAAACAAATGCCTGATCCAGGGAGCAGAGTTTGACAAGTATTTAACTCTAAAAAGAGCAACTTTGAAGAAACTAAAACTTGAAGGACAACTGGGATTCAGAATTACTATTCTTTTTCTGAATGAGAATTTTAATTTCATTGTTGTTGCAGGGCAAATCAGATGTCATGTGGTGCAATCCATCATGGCTCAGGCCAAATTCTCTGAACACATGTTCAGATTTGAAATGCAGAATCAGTGGATTATAGGGGAAAGTGAAATGCTTCCTATGCTTCCCCACCCGAAGGATATTTGAAAGACAACTTTCAAAAAGAGTATTATTCTATTGGCATTATTACTAATTTGCTAGAACCCCAGCCACTCCCCATGCCCTCTGCCACAAAGCTATGCTGCATTCCCAGGGTTATATCAAACCAGGAGCAGTTGGTATAGTAGAGTGAGAGTACATCTCCTGACCGAGATGTTTGTGCCACTTCTGGAGGCAGAGAGAGTTGAGGCAGGGTGTCATTGTGATGCTTCTGATGGCGCACCTGTGCAGCTCCAATCTCTCCAGAGCCCTCCTGTCCTGGTAAGCAGTGTCAATGTCAGGAGGTCCACTTCACCCACACCCTCTTCTTCTTTGGCGATCACTCATAGCTGAGTAGGATTGTCTTCCATAAACACAGTTTTAACAATGAGTCCGTAAGTGACTGTGGAGGCCAATTCTGGATCCACATGTCCTTCCACTGTGGGGACATTGGTTTCTGGACGGGAGTTGATCACAGTGTGGATTTGCCAAGCGTGCCTTCCTCTTAGCATGTTTCTCCCTTGCGTCCTGAGTTCAAGTGTCTTCAAAGCCCATGACACCTTTGGTAAAGGCTGTTCTCCAACTAGAGCACTCACAGGCCAGTGTTTCCCAGTTGTCAGTGTTTATACTACATTTTTTTAGATTTGCCTTGAGACAGTCTTTAAACCTCTTTTGTTGACCACCAGCATTACGCTTTCCATTTTTAAGTTCAGAATAGAGTAGTTGCTTTGGAAGACGATCATCAGGCATCCACACAACATGACCAGTCCAACAAAGTTGGATGTTGAAGAATCATTGTTTCAACACTGGTGATCTTTGCTTCTTCCAGCACATTGATATTAGTTCGCCTGTCTTCCCAAGTGATGTGCAAATTTTTTTCGGAGACACCGTTAATGGAATCTTTCCAGGACTTGGAGATGGCATTTATAAGTGGTCCATGTTTCACAAGCATATAGTAAGGTAAACAAGCATTTTGGTTTCCCTGCAAATGTCCCAGTCCTCAAACACTCTGCACTTCAATCGGGAGAAAGCCGCACTTGCAGAGCTCAGGTGATGCTGGATTTTGGCATCAATGTTGGCCCTTGTGGAAAGATAACTGCCTAGGTAGGAGAAGTGATCGACATTTTCCAACGTTACACCACTGAGTTGGATTTGTGGTGCTGCAGAGGGGTTATTTTGTACTTGTTGGTGCAGCACTTTGGTTTTTTGGATGTTGAATGATAGGCCAAGCTTTTCACCAGCTTCTGCAAAGATATTTAGGATGGTTTGGAGGCCATCCTCTGAATGTGCACATACTACGTTGTCATCAGCATACTGAAGCTCTATGACGGAAGTTACGGTAACCTTAACCTTTGCTTTCAGCCTGCTCAGATTGAAGAGCTTTCCATCTGTTCGATATATGATTTCTACTCTGGTGGGGAGTTTCCCTTCGACAAAGTGTAGGATCATAGCAATGAAAAATCCACACCCTACTGCACCAGTTGCTCTAGTATCCTACTAGTAAGTCCTCCCACATCTCATGACTTCTCCCCTGCTTTTTGCCCCATGGACACTTCCATTACAGAATAAAAATTCTAGAGTTGGAAGGGACCCCAAGGGTCATCCAGTCTAACCCCCTGCAGTGCAGGAACCACAACTAAAGCCTTCCTGTGATTGCAAGTTGTTTAAAATTGTGTTTTCATGTTGTAATCTGCCCTGGGTGGTTTAGGGTGAAGGGCGCACAATAAATAAATAAATATATTGTGCCTTCTGCACATTTCATTCTATATAAATAATAGTTGTATAGCTGCAGTAATAGCATTTCTCCCTGTTGCAGCAGCATCTCATTCCAGCTAGAGGCAAATCCCTGCTGTGTCAAATGTTTCTTCATGCTAGTATATGATGAGTCCTTTGGTGAGTTCTGTGAGAACATGCTTCCTAGTCCTTTAGTGTCAAGGTGCAGCACTCACAGTGAAAAAAGCCTTCCATTGGCAAGCATACAGGAACATCTAATTTTCCAATTCAGGCAAAAAGCTTTTCATGCAGCTTAATGTAATGCACAGGATAATCATTATACATAATGAATACCAGCAATCAAGAAGAATTGATGTGCGGGGGCCTTAGGGAGGTCCACAGGATGCATCATGTAGACAGTGATCCATCAATCATTCTCGTCAGTGGCAGCAACTGAAATACGCAGTGAACGTGTGAAAGCAGTCCATCAGCTGACAAGGAACAGTTCAGGCAAAATGGCTGAGGGTTAATAACTTGATAATAGAAGAATAGAAGGAAGTGGGATATGAGTTGTACTGAAGCTAAAGTAGAACACTGTTTTTCTCTTTCTGTTGTAACAAATGTCCATTGTCAGTTAACTAGTAAAAATATTTTTAAAATATTGCAGATTATTATTATTATGAAAAACAAAGCAAACTGAATCTGATAAAAGGTTAGCTTTCTGGGGTGTTTTGAGGAATTTATGTATTTATGTATTTATTTATAGACTGCCTGTATTTTAGGACAAACACAATCATTAAACTTTTTACATCATACCTTTAAATGTGATAAACTAGCAGCCTCATACCTGGCATTGCTCATGAATTGTTTTTATGTTGATTATGTATTCTGTGTTTTAATATTGTGATTTTATCCTCGGGAACTGCCCTGAGACCTGTGGTTAGGGCAGTACAGTGGTACCTTGGGTTTAGAACTTAATTCGTTCTGGAGGTCCGTTCTTAAACTGAAACTGTTCTTAACCTGGGGTACCACTTTAGCTAATGGGGCCTCCCGCTGCCATGTGATTTCTGTTCTCATCCTGAAGCAAAGTTCTTAACCCGAGGTACTATTTCTGGGTTAGCGGAGTCTGTAACCTGAAGCATCTGTAACCAGAAGCGTCTGTAACCCAAGGTACCACTGTATACTAATTTCATTAATTAATAATAATAATAATTCAGCTTAAAGCAAGCTGGGTTATGCTCAGACTGCCTAGTTGATGAACCTTGTCTGCAGATATGCTTTCTCCATTTGAATGAATAAGGCAACAATAGTGCATGTGAGGACTTGCATGCTTTTCAGATCTCCCACACCTAGAAGAAATTGTTGATTTAAGATAAAAGTTTATATAAGGTCACAACAGCTGGATAGTTACAGAGAAGGCAAATTTCATGAATCTCATTTATATCAGTGAGACTTAATTCCACTGAATAAAGGTTAGGAATAAAATCGAAATTAGGATAAGAACTGCATATATACTTGCCTAAATGATATAAAGGTCACAATATTATTTGAACTTTGTGCATGAAGATCAAATTCAAATAATAGAGCAAATTTGTACAATCTGAAATTTTGGAAAGTTTGTTTTCAAACACCATAGGAGAACTTTTACTGTATTCTGAGATTGGTATATAACAGTGAGAGTCTATCCTTTTCCATTATTGAGTCTGTTGATTGCAGTTTAATTCGGGCATCCAGGAATAAATTAGGGGAAATATAAACAGGTATTTACATTTTAACAAGATTGAAAAGAAAATGAGCAACACAATTTTAAACTATGTTCATATTTCATAAGAATTTTTACTGAAACATTTTTAGAAATTAACATGCATTGTATTTTACTAAATGGTTTATTAGTGAATTTTGGAAATAGCATAGTGTTTATATATTTCAGAAGTCATTGAAAGGACTATCATGCTGAAAAGGTACAGAAATATGAAAAATAATTTGAAACTATGGCTTTTTAGTAGAAAATATATAGCACATTGTTGCACGCCACTCCAATCTCCAAACAGTGCTAGAATCCAGGGACTCTAGGCACTTACCCAGGGTTCAGTTTCCTTGGAATATTGGACAGCAGAGACTGTGATGTCTTTAGGATATGTGGTTTATTTACACATATATACCGTATTTTTTGCCCTATATGACGCACTTCCCCCCCTCCAAAAATGAAGGGGAAATCTGTGTGCGTCCTATGGGGTGAATGCAGGCTTTCGCTGAAGCTTGGAGAGCGAGAGGGGTCGGTGCGCACCGACCCCTCTCACTCTCCAGGCTCCAGGAAGCTAACAGCAAGAGCGTCCCGTGCTTCAGGCAGATATCCGCAAGTCTGGGGAGCCCGCAGGCGTTCCCACAGGGCTCCCTAGGCTGCGGGTAGCATGGGCCGCACTGAAGCAGAGCGCCCTGCGCTGAAGCCGCGGCTGGGGGGAATAATTTTTTTCTTTATTTCCCCCCCAAAAAAACTAGGTGCGTCCTATGGGCCGGTGCGTCCTATAGGGTGAAAAATACGGTACATCATGAGCCTAAGATGGAGGGGCTCACAGCATCAATACCCCAATAAATTGTTGCTTCTTCCATAGTTACAGTCTTGGATTCCAACAGTAATCTGTTATGAGCTATAATTTACAAAATAATATTATTTCGTGACAGGGAGTAAGAAAGCTAATCAATATAGATGGTGGTTCCATTGACCAGAGACGTTTCAACTTATTTGGAGTAGGTCTTGACCTCACACAGCTATATGTCAATGAGGACTAAGTGCTATGACTTTTGTGCTCCTCTCAGAAAATGCCTTTCAGAATCATTATGAAAATTTGGAGGCTAGTAAGCCTGTATGCCTTCCAAATGCAACTGTGTAATTGGAAAATGGCATTGGACCAAACAGGACAGGTGTTCATAATTCTAATCAATATGGTTTGAGCTCCTTCACATGGTATTCAACTATATACTTGATATAGCTTTATTGTGTCAATGCCTATTTTGTGTTTGTTTGTTCTCTCCATATCTTACTATGCTATTTACACCATGACTGAATGTTTGCACAAATATGTCCTATGTAAATACCATCCAGATATAAGTAAGTTCCTGTATTCCAAAATATTTCAGACAAATGTAAATGGACATTTTGCCATGTAGAATGCTATTGCATGCAATGGCAGATAACAGAAATACAAAACTGAAATTCATTTTGGATTAAATTCTGCAATGATTCCTGCTTATTATCCCTAGCCAACACAAATATTAAAGGATTAATGGGAGTATTCAATATGTGAATTGTTATAAATAACACCAAATTAGCCTTCAGAGAAATGGCATTAGAAAACAAGTGCATAATAACAATACAGGAGTTTGGAATGACCCAGGTTCTGATCTCATTTACATTAAATCAGTATCACCCCAAGGTGGTTATCACCGATGGAAGCGAAGGCCCAGAAAAAGCTCAATATGGAGGCCAAATGGCCGAAATATTGGGAGATTTTGGAACAAGAAGGAGATAAATTGAAATTGCAGAGTTTTGAGAAACTAAAAGATAAAGTGTGTGATTGGCTTCATTATTATCAAATAAGGGAGGCTTACAATCTGGACAAGAAAATTGGCTTCCAGGTGGAAAAATCAAAATTGGAAACAGAATTGCTAGATCCCAAAACTAAGATATTATCAAGAATGTATAACTTGCTGTTGAATTGGAATACTCAGGATGAAACGGTGAAATCTGCTATGATAAAATGGGCACAAGATGTTGGACATAACATTATGTTTGCTGACTGGGAACAGTTGTGGACCACATGTATGAGATTTACGGCATGTAATGCCTCACAAGAGAATATTATGAAAATGATATACAGGTGGTATATGACACCAGTCAAGCTTGCAAAAATCTATCATTTGCCCGATAATAAATGTTGGAAATCTAAAGAAAATGAAGGTACATTCTTTCATCTTTGGTGGATGTGCCCAAGGGTTAAGGCTTTCTGGGAGATGATCTATAATGAAATGAAAAAGGTATTTAAATATACCTTCCTGAAGAAACCAGAGGCCTTTCTCCTGGGCATGGTCGGCCAATTGGTGGTAAAGAAGGATAGAACTTTCTTTATGTATACTACAACAGCAGCAAGAATACTCATTGCAAAGTATTGGAAGACACAAGATCTACCCACCCTGGAAGAATGGCAGATGAAGGTGATGGACTATATGGAATTGGCGGAAATGACTGGCAGAATCCGAGACCAGGGAGAAGAGTCAGTGGAAGAAGATTGGAAGAAATTTAAAGACTATTTACAGAAATATTGTAAAATTAATGAATGTTAGAACAGTCGAGAAAGTAAAGCTATAATATATTAAGATGAAGGATTAAGATAAAAACAAAGAGGGAAAGGATTTGCTGAATTAACCAACCGAACTGGAATACAAAAAAGGGAGGTGTGAGGAGGTCAGGGAAATAAGTAAATGAAAGAAAAGCATGGAAAGATGGATTTATTTTTAATTGCTTTTATTTTTTCTGTATTTTGTATTTTTTGTTTCTTTTTTCTATCTTTTTCTTATTTCTGTAACCTTTTTTGAAACTCCAGTAAATATCATTAAAAAAAATACATTAAATCAGTATCATACACAGTGGAACTGGTGAAATTAGTAATTAATTCAAGTATAGTAGGTGAGAATATGTTTCCATCTTGAAGATAATGCATCTCACACTCAGCTGAATCAGAAGTGTCTGATTCAGCTGAGTGTGAGATGCATTATCCTGTTCAGGACAGGTGACTCCATTATAACTTAGAGGCAAGTAGTATGGGTTGGTATTCAATCTTCTCTCTCAGGTAACTGACCATTTAGGTTTATCTCTGCATGTTTCATTCATCACTTGGGGTGTTCATGAGCCCTCATTTGTGGCCTTCCAAGTGGCCCTCCTGTTTTTGCACTCCTGGGCAGGTAGGAAGAAACATGAAGTTTCCTGAATGCTGGGTAGACAACTGTCTACAGCTGGTGAGCTACATTCAGTTGCATTCTGCTTGGTGAGCCTGGTTTGGTATTACATGTGCCCTGACATTAAGCATGATTAATGCTATCCAGGTTCCCTTGTCATAGATATTAGAGAAAAATAGATTCATATTTGTCCCAGAAGCCTTTGCTCTGTTGCTTAAGCATTCTAATTGTGGCATGTTGTGCTTTCATGAACCCTGCAAGACTCTTGCTGTGTAAACAACCTGCCTTATTATTGCTGCCTATTGCTTGTAGTAGAATGTTAAAGTATGCAAATATGGAATAGATTTAGTTTTGATTCAGTCTCTTGGGATTTTATTTTATTTCTGCCCTTTTCATTTTGCCAAGTGAGTATCTGAACCTTTGCCTACATACACCTGTGACATATGCCTTTACTTAGGCAAAGATAACATATGCTTCAGATAAGGAATTCAGGGGGAACCTAGCTGATTAGATAGTCAAGATAGCACTGTTGACATTTTCTGCATATGATATAAATGAGTGAGGATAGGATGGAATATCTTTGGGCAATAATAGAATTCAAAGAGGTTTGTGGTAAGGCTAGCCCAAGGAGAAATGGAGACAAAGGGGGCTCAAACATGACCTAAAGGTAAATAATCTTTGAACTTCAAGCAGTCTGTTGTTTGGGAGATGTTGGGAAATACTATTCCTAGCCCGTAGCTGGAAATTTGGTAAAATTAATAGCTTTATCTTATCTGAAAGAATGCTGAAATTTAGATTTTCTTAACTGTTAAATATTAGCCACGGGTTGCCAGCCTTTTTTGGTCACATTTGCTAACCAGATAAACTGTTGCGTGCCAAGGCACCCGAGCCACAAATTTCCCAGGAGAACAATAAAACACACCGACACAGAGTATTTTGGTTTATGGGTTCAAATAGGCCACAACTTTATTGGTTACAGAGTGGTTTGGCTTAGGCATTGGGGTGAAGCCAGGCTATATCTTGACTCCTGCTCATCTGCAGGGAGTCCATTGAAGGGTAAACCACCGATAGGGGTTCCCTATGACTTACGTCAGATAGTGGCACCCTGAGGGGTCCCCACAGGGCTGTGACATGGCCCTAGCCCAGGCTTCAGCAGGGGCGTAGGAAGTGGGGGGCAGTCCGCCCCAGGTTCCATCATGGAGGGGGTGACAAATTATTAAGGAACTATTACTGCCCTACTACGGCGGTTCGTATTTTTTTTTTCAATGCCAAAGGTCTTATCTTGCTACGCTCGGGATTATATAGCTATATATGAAATTTCATGCATATCAGTTAATATATTGACCCTCCTCCATGAAAATAGCTGTTTACTTGGCTGTTTTCCTATGTCGTGAAGCCTGAAATTTCAGTTCAGTGGAGCACTTACTGTTCCCAACCCTAACCCTGCAGAAAAGCATCTAATTAGACTTTAATTTGATTTTGACATGTTTTTAGGAGGTAATTTAATTATTGTTTGATTTTATACCAATGTTATATATCTGATGTTAGCCACCCTGAGCCCGACTTCGGTCGGGGAGGGTGGGATATAAATAAAAGTGTTTTTTTAATTACTTATTATTATTCCTTTGTAAGAAAATATGAAATAATGTAAACCATTTTTGCAGGCAAAAATAAATCAATCTATGTGTGTGGGGAGTGACAAGAAATTTTATGCATTGGGTACCACCTGACCTTCTTACACCTCTGGGCTTTGGACAGTATTCACACCCCGGATCCCTTTAACAGGATACCTTTACTGAAGAGGGGCAAGCAAAGGTAACAACCTTCCCTCCAACCAAACGAAGGCTTACCCAATGCCTAACTGAACAAAGGTTGTGATGATTGGTACTAGGTAGGCGAAAGCCAAATGGCTGGTGCCAATTTGCCAAGCTTATCCGAGGGTAGAACATATTAAATAAAATTACCACAGTTTCAAACCATTATTCAAGAATTGAGTTGTTCTCTGCATATTCTCCGCCCTATAGCAAATGAACCTTTAGCAAATCAGGCAGTCATATTTGATTTATCTCCGCTCTAGTGCTAGCTCACACATAGAATAGATATGATCAATAAAATAGTGCTGGCTCCTCTGCCAATCCTCTTCTTTTCCACAGTCAAAGGGGGAAAATAATTGACTTGGGAACTGAAAGTGAGGGCTGTGCAAGGTGCAACCCAAATAAACACCTAAATCCAAATCTCTTCTTGCACTTGGATTTCACACAATCTAGAAACTTAACAGCTGGACTTGGAAATGCTCAAGAAAACTTATTTATTTTTTGAGTACTATTTTGGGATATGGGTTGTATCCTCTGTAGAGCTAAGGCAAATGTTCCTGCTTGACCATAGAACACCCCCATGTGCCCACTGTATCTGTTCCAAGGGCTCCCCTAGTCCTCTGAAGTAGATTTCGGGTGGGTGTGGGGCACACACGAGTGTGGAAAAAGGAAGCCCCTTTGTATAAGCAGAAACCCTAGTGCTAATGGGATTTGTTAGTAGACCAATGTCCTTTATTGTCAATCCGTGCCCTGAAATTTCATCATTCTGATGTTTGTGTCTGCTTTGAAAAGGCTCTGTATCTGAGGAGACCAGTCTTTTTATGTAGAGATGTTCCTAATTGTACCCAGATTCCTCAGGGAAGCTATTTAAATAAAGAAGACAAAGAACAGTGGAAAGTTGATAATATGAGTGGTAATGCTGTTCTGAAAGCTACATTAACTTGCTATTTTATCTAATATGTTTGCTTCTTCACTTGTCCAATTATACTTTCATTAGCAAACTAAATAATGTGTTACTTAAGCATTTAATTTCCAGTTGCATAATGCTGCAGTTTACGGAAAAGTAATGTGCTCACATCCTGTAAGTTTGTATTCTTTATATGATTTTTTTACCCAGGTTAGGAGCCTAATTGCACATTACATTAGTGACCTAATGAGCAATCGGGGGGGGGGGGGGGAGAATCTCATCCCTAAAAGGAATGGAGTGACCCCACCCAGCACATCCGTGAGGATTGAGCATGCTCAGTGGGCATGGAATGTTGACTGACACTTAGGAGGAGTGAATAAGGTGGAATGGAGTATCCTGAAAGAAGACAAGCATGACTCATTGGATCCCTGAACAGGAGCATCCTACAATCCAACATTTTGTGCCGGGTCCTTTTTGTTCAAGCAAAATGGGAAGCTGAGCTTGATCCATATGGGTCTTTTTCTCTGGGCAAGTCAGGACACAAGTTGCAAGTAGATAAGCTAGTTCCACTCAGTCACCAGTAAGCAGCCTATAGTATTAATTTATTTTTCACCTTAGCTTCTTTTGTACCACAAAAAGAGGGTTTTGATATGTCGATTAAACTTTTATGAATAGGTTATGTGAGAAATAGAACTGACAAGTAAATCTCTACGATTACATAAGTATGCTAATTTATTTAAATTTAATTGATTAAAAACCAGGTATTAATCAACTGGAAAAAAACACTTAATTTGTTGACAGCCCTAATTAGAATTAATAACAAGAATGCTTATAAGCGGCATGTGAAACAGTAATCCCCGACTTTGTTTTGTTTGTTGTTTTACAAAGGAGACCCATCAGTGGCATTTTGTGTTTACAGTGGTACCTCGGGTTAAGAACTTAATTCATTCTGGAGGTCCATTCTTAACCTGAAACTGTACTTAACCTGAGGTACCACTTTAGCTAATGGGGCCTCCCGCTGCCACGCAATTTCTGTGCTCATCCTGAAGCAAAGTTCTTAACCTGAAGTGTATGTAACCCAAGGTACCACTGTAGTGCAAAGTTATGCATGTCAACTCGGGAGAAAGTCCTATTTGGTTCAGTGGGATTTAAACCCAGGTATCACTGTGAGATGCTCTACTGCCCATTTAGAAAGGGCAAGGTTCATGGGAGCATGGCAAGGGTGAGGAAAAAGCAAAGGTGGAAATGATGCAGAGGCAAGACTGCAGTAGAGGATGGCAGCAAGCAGTTCCCCTGTTACTTAGACAGTAAGCTCAGAGAGTAAACCCGACCCCTAGGAGTTTTCATATGGATTGTATCTCATCACATGGCATGATGTTGCCTATTGCTGTCTGTGACGTTACCATATATGAGAGAGTGCTGGAGGGGAAATAGTTAAATAGGCTGCACAGACAGGACCCAGGGGGGTGGAGCCAGTGGGTCTATAAAGGAGTTTTGGAAGGAGTTCTGGGAGTTAGTTTGTTGGGAGTTGTGGGTGGGTAGTTGGTTGGTTTGAGTGGGTTGGCTGGTTGAGAAAGGCAGTTGGTAATAGAGAGACAGGGGAGTTGGTCCGTCAGTGTGGGGTGGTAGAGAAAGAGAGAGGAACATAAGACTAAGAAAGTAAAGAGGAACACTGTTTGGAAGGCTGTAATAGTTTTGTTTTAAGTCTGAAATAAAATACACTCTTCTTTATGAATTGAAAAGCTGACTGAGACTGAAGTGATTTTACCAGGGAGGACCTGGTTGGTGGCAGTGGATTAGTGGTGTACGGGTCAATAGTCTGTGAGACGACCGGGGGCTCCGTACTAATGCCACACTGTCAAAGAAGCTTCTTTGCTAACTTGGCTTGATATTCTGCATCTGGGCAAGAGCTTGGTGGCAGCATGTGGGCTGGATCCTCACCTGATATCCTACAGGCCAGATGTCCAGGGCTCACTGCAATCTCAAGTCCTGATGTGCAATGTGAGTTGGGTTACCCTTCATCACATTTCCAAGGCTGATTTTTCAGCTGAAACAAATGTTTTCAGTCCCTTCCATTCATATATAATATGCACGACCCCTCCTCATTCCATTCTGTACGCTTGGACTGATACTACTGTTAGTGTCTAATGGATTCTGTTAACACACAAAATACATTTTATTTTGTTTTCATGGCTTTTTATTTTTAAATATCTATTATATTTTCTTTTCAGAAAAATATAGCCAAGATATTATATAGGTAAAAAGTTTGATCAGGAAGAAGCAGGCACTTCCTGCTGTCTTTCTTCTGCTTCTGCATGTTCATACTCCCCTTATCTTTGGAAAGCAAGCACTCAACATCCTCCGATTTGCCAAGAGAAACTCTTGATGAGCTTAAATCTGTGTTTGGCACCAGAGAGCAGAAGGTCTGGGCACCAAAGCAGGCATCACTAATGTGCAGAGCCCAGGCTTTCCTATTGACAAACTTTTATGGCTGTCGACAGTCAGCAGCCTTGGCTGAAGGCACTTGCCCAGGGGAAATTTAATTGCCTTGTGTACTTCATTAAAGGGATAACTGTGATGGTGGGGGAAGGGGGTGCATAAATCTCAGCCAAATCTGGTAAACATATTTCTGGC
Source organism: Podarcis melisellensis (assembly GCF_964234715.1). Classification (NCBI taxonomy): domain Eukaryota; kingdom Metazoa; phylum Chordata; class Lepidosauria; order Squamata; family Lacertidae; genus Podarcis; species Podarcis melisellensis. The sequence continues at coordinate 52,117,904 of NC_138530.1, forward strand.
ACAATGCTAAATTACACTTTCTGCACCCCCATCTGCATTTGAAGACTCTTGATTCTCAAAGGGAACACTTAGAGCTGGCTATCTTTTAAAGAACACAGAAAGATGCTTAATTGGGACTCTTGCAAACTATAAAGAGATGTATTGGTGGGCATGCAGAGTAGCAAACTGGCTATAAAAAAGTACTGACACAATTTAATTTTCATCTGTGTTGCAAGTAAAGATAGGCAAACTCTCCCAAGCTTGATTTGGATTCAGATTGGTAATTATGAGCAAAATACAGAAACACTTGCAGAAAAAGTTCCTTTTACCCCCAAGGCTTCTGTCTGCCATGACTGTGAGCCCACAAATCCCATTTCCTCCTGCTGTGGCTGCAGCCAGGGAAGGAGGAAACCTATGGTTTCTCCTCTTCCCCTTCTTCTTTCTCAGTCCCTTTTTCCAGTCTCTTTCACAGTAAAGATACAGAAGATATAGTATTAAGGTTGCATTTAAAGGCAAACCTGTTTAATTTGCCCGTTTTTTTAAAAAATATGAGTATGGAAACACAAAATTTTCAAACCTGTGGCTTGCCTTTTGAAAAACAGGGGCTCCATAGTACTTAGCTAACTGGGAACCACAGTATTATATAATTTATAGCCAGACCCTCATCTCAAGACCTAAGGGTTGGTAACAGTAATTAAAATATATAAACCACCCAGGGTTTGAAACACAGTAAAAACTCTTCCATCTGCCACTGTTTCTGTACAGGCCAGTTTCCCTTGAATATTCAAAAAGGCACCAAAAGATGGTTCATACTGGCATGCCATACCTCAGAATAGTCCATTTTCGGGGTGTCATTGCCTAGAAGGGTCTTTGGAAAGTCAGAGAGCCCTGAACTTTAGTATGTGGTGGAATCTCAAAGCATAGGTCAAACAGTACAGAGAGAGGTGGTCCTTTGGGTAACAGGGCTGTATTTATATGTCAAAACCCAAACCTTGAATTGGACGTAGTAGCAAATTGGCAGCCCATGTAAATCTTTAAGGGCTGGCATAATATGGTCTGGCATGGTCAAGCCATCAGCATGCTAATGGCAGCATTTTGCCCTACCTGCAAACTCAGAACCATCTGCAAGGACAGCACCACCTACAGTTCATTACAGTAACCTTAAAAGGGGCTTAGTAAAGTGTGGCTAACTATGACCAGACTACCCCAGGCTATGCATTATTTTGCAATACCTCCCATAGGGGACCAATAAGTTTCCTTTGTGTCCCCTTCCTATTGAAAATAGGATCATCTGGTGACCAGGATTCCATTAATTAACAGATGACACCAAGTCTTTCCCCTCCTTTTGCATCTGAACAACCATGGCAGTGCCTGCAGTTATTAAGTAGTGGTTTAGGATGCCAGGAATAAAAATCTGGTCCCCGCATGATGCAAAGACCACCCCTTCCCCTGAGATTATTTTCAAAGGTCTGCCTTAATTATTTTATTCATTTATTGATGTTTTTATTCCAACCATCCACAAAGAAGCTTAGAATATAAGGAAATGTAAATGTAATGCAATCAATCAATCAATAATGAAAACAATTTAAAACATATAAAACACATGCAAAAACATTCAGATAAGATAGTGCATGGGAACCTTCCAATCTAGACCAGCAAGAATAAAACACAGAGCAATAACAATAAAAAACCCACACACATCAGCATCAGCAACTGAAAGCAGAGTAGGATTAAAAAATAAATAAAACTCTTTAAGGCTTGTTAAAAAATTACTAAACTGCATTTGCCAAAAAGGGTAAAAAAGGACATGTGTCTACTCATAAGGAAGCCCCATTGTGTTCAAAAGGATTTACTCCGAGCTAAGCAAATGTAGGATTGTAGCCATAGAGATACATTTTGCCTCACTTCTCTTTTATCCCCCAAATAAGTGATCATGTAAATAGCAGTCTGGTGGAAATATCTTTGGTGTTCTATTAAAAAAACATGTGAACAACCTTGACATTCTTTTTATGGGTAGGTCAGAGTTGTTGTCACATAAACCTCTAAATCCTGATTCTGAGAACAATTCCCTTAAGAACTCGTGTTGCCAAAGCTCTTATTTGTACTTCTAAAATGGGTTTTAAACTTGAGGAATTTGAGTGGTTGAGGTGTAAAGCAGATAGAGCAAATAAAATACTTTTTATCGTCACATTTAATTGTAAGGATTCAAAGAAATATGAATCTAAACTATAATGTTACATTGATAGCAAAGGATACATTACCATCTAATGAAAAATATGCCATGAATCATTCATAATTTGCTCAATAATAATTTTCGCTTGGCTGCATTTTATGATGTTGAACAGAATGTAATCAGGCTTGATGACCTTTAAGGACTCCTTACAGGTATCTCAAAATGTATTCTGTACTCTACAAGGTTCCTAAATGTTCTTTTATCCAGGACTTTGAAAGACAAAGCTATTTTAAGATGTATTTCATATCCTTTGTTTTAACAAAACTTCATAGTCTCAGATTAGCATGCTTCTTATTTTACCTCTATTGAAAAGGATTGTGGCTGCAACCTTACGCACACTTGCGTGGGACTGGGAGGAAGTCCCATTGAGCTCAGTTGCCTTACTGCTGAGTAGATATGTACAGGACTGCATTCTGTTCCATTCTCCAAGTATGATTTAAAAAGAAGATGGTACTAAACTACTGTGAAACTTCCTGATAGCTGAAGGAAGAATATCATGAGTTTGTAAAGCATATTGGGATTATTATTTTTGAAATCCTTTGTAGGGTCTTGGCAGAGCGTATTAGTAACCTGGCTAGTAGAACTAATTTTCTTTCTTTAATGGGAAGGGGAAATGATACATTATTTATTTAAAGTATGTATGTGAATGGAGTGGGAATATAAATGCCTTGTTGAGTTTGAAGCTGCAGTCCTATAATTTACCTTGGTGTAAGCCCCACTGAGCTATATGTAAGGAAAGGCTTACATGTCATACATCACCATGATTGAAAGCTCTTAAAGTATTTCAATTTATTGTGAGTAGTGTTTTTGAATGAGATGGATTCCAGTTGGACTGATTTTGTGTGTGTGTTTCAGTATTAGATACTTGTTTTTAGATATTTGCTTCCATTGCAAATGGGTCTCATTGCTATACATGCTTTTTCTTTAGTTGTATTTTGGAGCTTTTGCAAAGTGCTGTTTATAATGTTGGCTCTGAGTGCTTTGGAATGAGCTTAATTCATAGTAAAGACTGTTGGACAGCTTCATTCTGTCAAACCAGAAAGAGGAAGGGCAATAGTATATTTAAATCAGTTGGGTATGCACTTTGGAACATGATGATAAAATACTTAACCCGTTTTTATTTTGTTCAGTGCTGTCTTTCAGAGAACATCATATGACCCCCTGACTTTAAAGCAGAACAAGTATGAGACCTTTATAGAAAAGAAAGCATTTTCTTGGATATATTTCAACATATCAAATGTTACTCTTAACATATATATTTTTTTGTTATGTGCTAAAAATATCTGCTTGTTTCTTTAATCCCTCACAAATCAATCTTTTTTCTGGTGTCATAAAATAAGTGCATGACAAGGTAGAAAATAAAATTCACAGTGAGCTGCCAGTGTCTGTGACTATTTTGAGACAGGGATTTTCACCAGCCCATTCTTTTTCTGAATCAGAAGTAAACTTACGGTAATAAAAAGAAAGCAGAGGCTTATCACAAAGTAGACACCTAATCAGGCAGGAGAAGCTACTGATGATCACAGTCCAACCGTGCTATCTGGTCTAGAAGATGCTGTCCAACAGAAATCTAAGACAATAATTAAAAGCAGAATGTGGAGGCAGCACCATTGATAACATAATAAGGTAGAAATGCAACTTCCTTTGTATGATTGATTTTGGACCAGCATCTAACATTTTCAGGCAGGGTGGTAGGGAGGAATCCTTTGTGCTTGAAGTTTCTGATGTGTATTCTCAGACCAGAAAATAAACTTCCTTTGTTGTTTGTACCATTTTTTCTTCTTTTCAAATTGGAAGTTAATCAAACAAGTTGCGTTGGAGTTCTGGGACTTGGGGGGGGGGGAGTTTTTGCTCTATTTTCAGATTAAGCTTTTCTTTCCGTTTGCCTCTCCTTGTACCCTTGCTGATACTTTCTCCATCAGATTTGGCAGAGTGAGCCAGGGGCTCAGTTTGCCTTTACTCCCTAAACACACACTTGCCATTGAATTTGTCTCAGCCCTTAGTATAATTAGTATTCAGCCTGACTTTGCTTACAGCTTGCTGCTAAAAGCACAGACCAAAAGTGCCAATGTCTTCCACAGTCACAGCCACAGAATTAGAGCTGGGAAAGGACAAACAGGATCTATTCCCACCTTCTGTCCACACCTAGTACCATCTACCACCAACAGATTCAACTCCTCCCAAACCAGGTCATAGCTGGTTTCTCAGTGAGCTGTGCATACAAAATAAATAACTAAAGATAAGACAAGCAAGACAGAAGTTAAAATGAAGTCTGACCTGTTAGACCAAAGGAGATACTTATCTATCTCAGGCTAAATTAGGGTGGCCATGTGTCCTATTTTACAGTCCTCTGTTTGAAGGGCTCTCCAGTCCAAGGGTCATAGGCCAGGAGTCAGCTTGCGTGCTGAATAGCAGCCTGAAGGGGGAGAAGGCAGAATGGCTCCAGCTGCAGCGACTCAGTCTTGTAGGACACAGAGGAGGAGGCACTGATGAGAACCAGCTGGCTTCAGTCTTCTTAAGCAGAGCTTCCAGCAACAGTCAGATGCTGGTAACAACACTTGTCCTTCCTGGTCCTACTTTGCTGCTTCCTGCCCATCTTGACCCTTGACACCATGCTCATTGGATTCCCTGAACCCTGGACAGCCTGACCATGTGGATTGCTGTTTATCTGACTAGACCTGACTTTGGATGCTGACTCTGCCTCCAGGCAAGTAGACCTCAGAGATTCTTCTGGCCTCCCACTCCACTGAGCTCTGCACATTGTTGCTCTGCAATGAGACTACAACACCAAGCCTGATAACCAAGATGAAGGAGAGCAGGAAGCCTTGAAGTTAGCATTTACAAATTACAAATTAAATTTGTCCTGCTTTGTCCCTGCTTCTTTCCAGCTAGTTTCTTGTTTGAGGTTGAGAAATGCGTTCATATGTTTAAATTCATTCAACTCATTGGTTTTATCAGTTAACCAATCCAAAATGTTTATTTGACAACTTCAGTTAAAGCACCAATTCCGTGGGTGCACAGCTGCCTACAATTAAGAAAGAATCTGCTCCTAGAAATGTTATTGTATTGTGATATGCTCTGATGTGCCTACAACTTCCAGGAGTGACACCTTAGTGCCTTCCACCTGCACTACGTCAGGAAGATTTTGAGCATTACATGGCAGGATAGAGTCTCAAACAACTCTGTGCTCTCCCAAGTCCACATTTCCAGCGTGTTTGCACTCCTGTCACAGCAACATCAACACTGGCTTGGTCATGTCCACAGAATGGAAGTTGGCAGGAGTTGATTTCAGGCACCAGGCCCTTTGGCAGACCAACAAAGATGTCTGCAAATGAGATATGAAGGCTGGCTGGCTTGCTGACATCACCATGCCTGGTGACTATCACAGTGCCTGGAGACAGATATTCAGGTTGTGTGTCCACAATTGTGACCAGTAGAGTAATGACCGTTGTGAGGAATGCAGTGAGGAGAAACTCCATGGTGCATCTGTAGCAGCAAAACCGGATGCCTTCATCTGCCCCAACTGCAATAAAACACATCTCTCCCATATCTGTCTCTACAGCCACAGCAGGTATGGTAACTCTCCAACATTTTGACTTCACCTCCAAAGGTGCACTCCTACGTTGTCTCCCAAGACAGACAGATGCCAACAACAAGAAGACTATCCTGATGGACTGTTGCAGGACAGAAATTACTGAGGTTTGTCTGAACCATGATAATAAAATCTTAGTAGGAGTTGATCTGTAGTTTCTGGATATGCCTATTGAAGCATCCCATTTATAAATCTTAAAACAAATGCATCTGGTGGGAATATGTTGACATGATCGCATTATGATGGTGTCTACATTTTCTCACTTCTGATGATAGGCCATGCTTTGTCAAACTAAATATAATATGTGTTTACCATAGGTAATCTCATTGACACAGAATACATAGTAGAGGCTGAGAGGACCTCAGTTGGTGCCTAAGCAGTATATGTTACTCAAGGACAGATCAAGACCTTGACTGAGACCAAAATTTGCTCACTGATTTCTTTTTTGAGAATGTGTTTGGGATCTAAAGGGTCATTACATACTGAAAAATAGCTCTGGTGTCAATTTCTATAGCTTATGACAAAGATAGCCAAACAGTTTTTCATGTGTTTTAAAATTTTAAGGAATTCATTAAACTGCCCGCTAATGTACACACACATATATAATAAAGGCTTGAACATTAGAGTAACATTAGAATGGGATGGGGGAGGGGGAAAGAAACAGCAGAAGTCAAGTGGTGGCAGCAGTACTCTCAACAATGGAAGAAGAAAGGTGGAAGAAATAGTGGTGGTTGTTAGGGAGGGGCAAGTGGTAGCAGAATCCTTAGAGAAATGAGACATATCTGACCATGTGGAGAGAAGCCTGACAAAAGCTGGAGTTCTATACAGTGGTACCTCGGGTTACATACACATTAGGTTACAGACCCCGCCACCCCAGAAATATTACCTCAGGTTAAGAACTTTGTTTCAGGATAAGAACAGAAATCGTGCAGCGGTGGCGCAGCAGCAGCAGCAGAAGGCCCCATTAGCTAAACTGGTGCTTCAGGTTAAGAACAGTTTTAGGTTAAGAACAGTCCTCCAGAATGAATTAAGTTCTTAACCTGAGGTACCACTGTACCTTTTGGTTCTTTGCCATATGAAGATTTTAGTGCAGATAACTGAAACTTAGCGTAATGATTTGCTTCTGGGTAGCAGCCATCACATATAAAACACCACAGAATAAACTTTCCTATCCTCCTACATTATCACAAATACTGTATTTTTCAGCAGAGGTAGTTCACATATCCAGTCATGAGATACTGAGTGATGTGAGATACTGACTTGCAAGCACACGTTTGAATCAACCCTTAGGCTGAAAGTAGATGTTGCTGGAGGCATAGGGCTACTGGCAATCAATCAATCAATCAATCAATCAATCAGGGGCGCCGACTTATAAAAAATATCGGGGGGGCGGGGGCCCATACCGACTTATAAAAAATATTGGGGGGGCCCAAGACCTCCCAACTGCTGCTGCTGGGGGAACGAAAGGGGCGAGCCCCGGGCTGCCCCGACCTTAAGTGAACCTGTGAGGGCCTGCCCTTTGCGGCAGCTGATTGGCTGCCGCCGTGGGCGGTGAATATTAATGAGCTAGGGGGAATCCCCGCTTCTCGCGGGGCTGACGCCAGCCCCGCGAGATTGTTGATGGGTCGAGAGCCCGCAACCCCACCCCCTCTCTAGATTGGGAGTGGCTTTGTTTTAACTCATTGCTGAATGTATTTTAAAAGGTAACTATCGTCAAACAAGGAAAATAAAAAATACCAACATAATTTTGTGATTTTACAAAGCATAATATAACTAATAATTTCCCATGTTTTTCACTTCATTGGCTGCTCTGTGGGCAGCAGAGAAGGTTGCATCATAGTGACATTCCATAATGTCTAGTGGGGCTTCTGTCTTCTCCTACCTACTGTAACTCTGTTTCCATTCTTAGACTTCAACAGTCTCTGGTCTAATATCTAGATAGTTTTTTAAAAGTTTCCATTTTTGCCCATCTGTGTTTCCTCCCCTCCAAACCTAGTACATTTGAAGGGGTTCTATTTGCTGAGATCTACTGTTTTGTTAATAATTTTGGTTCAAGGGTTTGCCAGTTTTCTCAGGTAAGGAGATTTAATTGCTCTATTGTTAATTTTTGCTTTGTTATGAAGAAAAATCTACCCCCAAAAAACCCAACCAGTTTGTCCTGGGCATTCAGCTATCTTGATCTGATTCCCACAACTATTTCTCACCCAAAGCTGACTTATCTTCTAGGGACTGGATTATCTCATGTGCTTGTTTTAAAGGAAAGGTTGACAGCTTTTTAGAAACCTGGTCTTAGCAGTGTCCTGTGTCCTGATAAAAAACACAATCAATCAATTTCAGTTCCGTTTATCTCCTTTCAGAAGCAGACAACCTGTTCTGTCTGTGGAAGTGTGCTGTGGCATAGCTTGATTTGCAAGATTCAGTCTGTTGCTGTGATATACCTTAAGGTCCTTTCACTTGATATTGCTATATAACAAATGATCAGAACTTCAAATTATATAGCAAACAATTTTTGTACAAACATCAAACTGTTGATTAACACAATGAGGGTTTATTTGTGGGGGTGGCAGGGAGGGTGTTATTCTGCTTGAATAAGCCCATTCCTGCATTCTGGTGTTATATTCTCAGCAGAAAGCACACAACCAGAATCACTGATAGATGTTGAGAATGTTGGTGGGGAGGGAGAAATAGAGTTCATAATGGTAGATATTTACACCACTGCTGGTTTCTTTAGCGGTACAAAGGCATTAGTGAAAGTGACAGGGACAAGTTATGAACCATTTACTTGGGCTATCTGGAGGGATTTAATCTCACTCGGGTCATGAAGTTGAGTATTCACTGGGAATTGGTGCTACTGTGATAGGCCATATCTGAAGGCCTGGAGAGCAGAGATAAGACTTTAAGTCCAGCTGGAATTAAAAGCAATAGAATTAGCTGGATTGGCATGCTGTAAACCTTTTGGTTCATATCCTGAAATGCCTCTGGATAGCAGTTCAAATCTCTTCCAGGTGGAATTTTGGCTCGAGGGTCTTTGCATGAGACAAATATTGATAATGTCAGGGACTTTCCTAGGAAGTACACAATAAAATCAGCCATACACAAATCATCATGCAGTCTTGTGGCTTTATTCTTAAAATGTGAATACTTTTCTTTTCCTTCAAGAAGGCTCATATTCCACTTGACTGCCACTCACATGCTTATCTCCTATAAAGGAAAGATGGGGGAGGGGTGTTTAAAATGTCTGTGCTTTTATAATGACTCAGGCAAGTTGTGAATGTGGCTGGCATATGCCTATCACTTGGAGATAACATAGTTGCAATCTGAAATAGCTTTAAAACATTCAAGCTGTGACAATTCAGCTCCACATAGTTAAGGTCTGTTGACTATTTTTTCAATAGAAAGGTTTAAAATGACATCTGAATGTATGGACCGGCTTTATACTGGATCAGACCATTGGTCCATCCAGCCCAGCATTGTCCTCTTTGAGAAGCATCAGCAGAGGTATTTCCCAGACCAGCTATCAGGTTTGCTTTAACTACAATTGCTGGGGATTAAAACTGGAACCAATATGCAATACACATGCTCTAGCACATAACTTCTACTCTGAGTGAACACTTAGCAAACAGTGAGGGTTTTAAGTGTTTTCTGTTTCCATGGACTACAAAATTTAGCATTTTAAACATTTCCCTTGGGAGGCTAGAACCACAGCTATGCTAGTGTGTGCTGTTTGTTTAACTGACTGCACCCTCATGTGAAGTTTGTTTAACCAGTGTCTTCTGTTTTGGGTGGCTTATTTCATTTCAGTTCGTTTTAATAAGGGAAAAAACTGCTCTCAGAATGGTGGCAGATAATTCGTGTTGTGAAAGCGAAACAGTGGTTAGATTAACAACAGCTAAATATGATTAGTATCTGTAGCTTGAACAGTGGAATGGCAAAGTTTTTCATACCAGTAGGGATTTGGGTGACCTATCCATTCTGAAGGAAATCATTCCTGAGTGCTCACTGGAAGGACAGATCCTGAAGCTGAGGCTCCAATACTTTGGCCACCTCATGAGAAGACTCCCTGGAAAAGACCCTGATGTTGGGAAAGATTGAGGGCACAAGAAGGGGATGACAGAGGATGAGATGATTGGACAGTGTTCTCGAAGCTACCAACATGAGTTTGACCAAACTGTGGGAGGCAGTGGAAGACAGGAGTGCCTGGCGTGCTCTGGTCCATGGAGTCACGTAGAGTCGGACATGACTAAACGACTAAACAACAACAGAGATTTGGGTGTGGTAAAGTGTGACACCTAAAACAAAATAGAAAGGCGACCTCTTCCTGTGTTGTCTCTGCATATTTGTTTTTGTGAGTGTGCTGCTTAAATGTTGTGTTCAGTAAATACAAAGCATACATATGTGAAGAGAATACCTTTTAATAAACAAATGGAATAGGTTATATTATTATGGCTGACTCACATATTCTCAGCTTCTGAAGAGGACTCCTCTTGCTGCTCCCCAGCAAAAGGTCCTGCACAAGTGCCTCTTTAAATTCAAGCTATTATCACAACATATTTCCTCTTATTAAAAAATATATATTTTTATTGAAACATGTTAACACAAATTATCAATCAACACAACCAATTACATTTCCCCTCCCTCCCTCTCCCACCCTCGGAACAACATCTTCCCTCTTAAGAAATATCTTATTGCAGTCACTCGGGTAAACCAAAGGAGATCTACAGTGAATATGAAGTTACTAACTGAGCACACTGAAAAAGAGTCTTTACAACCCACTTTTCTACTTCGGTCCCTTTTCAACCTGTGAACAAATTTCCATGAGCCTAAGTTTCAGGGTACTGCCTTCTCAGGGGAATTTGGATAGTTCTCAGGTTCATTAAATGTTTCCTTTTGTCTTGGTGCTCTGTGAAGGACAGCTGGCTGAGAAAAGCACCTAAGGATAATGTGGGAGTACTTGTCATTTTCACAGACTATGGTGAAATATGTTCCCCAGATCTGTCTGTATAACATAAGACCATGGAATCTTCATGTCCTTGATAATTCATCCTTAACCTCATCCACTGGATGAGCGATCCCCTCAGGGAGATTCTTGTCACCTTCTTTCAGTAATGGAAGCTCCTAGGTCCATCTGTTAAAGGTGCATTTCTTTTTTTAAAGTTTCTTTTATTCTTCACATGGCCCGAGGTGCTGGAGATCTGTATCTTAGAAGCAGAGTGTTAACATACATAATTTAAAGTTTTATTTTAGCTTTAGCTGCCAAAACTATGAGGAAGTAACCAACTTACTGAAATACTTAGCATTGCAAATTGTGCCATAATCTCTTCTCTGCTTGACAGTTGGAAATATTGTCTCTTGATCCAAACATATATTCAACTAGTCTTTGTTTCCCTACAGTGACCAAATAGCTCACTTATGGTTCTTTTTTCAGTTGCCTGTGTGACTTCTAAGGGCTCCATCCCTGGCTGCCCTATCAGGAGTTAACAAGATAAGAAGGGTCCTCTTGGATCACACCAAAGCCCCATCTTGTCCCATATCCTGGTCAGTCTCCCAGTGGCCAGGCAGATACCTCTGGGAAGCCACAAGCAGAACCTGACTGAGACAGTGCATTCCTCACTTGCGATTCTCAGCAACTGGTAGCTTTGCCTTGAGTTTGTCATGGAGATGAAACAGCATCATTCTGCCAGGGTTAATTGCTAGAGGGACCTGCTTCTTTATTGGGATTGCATGCTTACCTGGTGAGAAATCTGGTCCCTTAAACAGATTCTGAAAATGAGCACTTTGTATCCCACATTATGTTCCACTGCAATAAATTATTTGCCCAGATTAACTTTTTTACAGTGCTCAAACCTGTGTAGCGTCTTTCTTCTGTACTGTTATGAAGGAGCTTGAGTGTTTGTTTGTAATACAGTAAGCTAGCAACTTGTGTTCATTTAACTTGTGTGTATTCACACAAGAAAGGGAGAGAAACCTTAGAGAGTGGTGGGAAGGCAGGGACTTTCAGTCCTCTCAGTTGCCTCATTGGGGGAAGACCTACTGGGAAGACTTGCTGCGATCACTAGGCATGCACTGTTTTGGTTTTTGTGAATAAAAAGTTAACTTCACTGACACTGGGTGTTTTATTACTGACCACCTGCTGACAACAACTGGGATTCTTGGAGAATGAAGATACTGTCAGTGAAGATATAGTGACTGGCCCACAGACTCATGTTGTGCAGGTTTGATAGAGGGACCTGCCTGACTGGGTGGCTCAACTCTCACTGACAGGGATTCTGCAGAGGAAGATGCAGAAGTATTGTAAATTTGTTTTTGTAGTTTATTCTGCTATACCATATACTGCTATACATTTCAGCAGCGAACCCCGATGATGATTCCTGCAGTATTGCCATATACAGTCGTATCTTGGAAGCCAAATGCCTTGCCACTTGTATGTTTTGGCTCCTGAACGCCGCAAACCCGGAAGTGAATGTTCTGGTTTGCAAACGTTCTTTGGAACAACCGGCACGGCTTCCGTTTGGCTGCAGGAGCTTCCTGCAGCCAATCAGAAGCTGCTCCTTGGTTTCCAACAGTTTTGGAAGTCAAAGGGACTTCCAGAATGGATTCCAAGGTACTACTGTATATAATAACTCTTTAATAATCTACAGTGGACGCTCAGGTTACGAACATGATCCGTGCGGGATGCATGTTTGCAACCTGCAGCATTCGCAACCCACAGCAGTGTGTCTGTGCACGTGCGGGTTGTGATTTGGTGCTTCTGCACATGCACAAAGCACGATTTAGTGCTTCTGTGCATGCGCGACCACTGAAACCCAGAAGTAACCCGTTCCAGTACTTTGGGGTTTCGACAGGTGCGTAACCTGAAAAAAATACAACCTCAAGCAACTGTTACCCAAGGTATGACTTTATAGACTTGTTTTGGAAACAGCTCAATGACAATATAACAACATTTATTCCAGCTAAACACTCTCCCAATTCTTTTGTTGTCCTCCTTTACATAAACCTTCAGACAGGCCAGTTAAACTAGCTAGAACATTGTTCTTTTTATTATGTAAATAGGCTTTTATATTTACATGAAGTATTTGCCTTCTCTTTTATTGTGTTTTTAAAAAGCTAGATTTTCACAGCAACAAGCCAAATATAAGTAGGCAAAACAGAAATGTCTTCAGAAAATAACATGATGATTTCTGGGGTTTATAAATTCAGATAAGCATGTTTTGGCTGTCAGGATTATTAATAAGATTAGCCCTTGTTTGTTTCTGATGTTCTAATTCAGGAGAAGGAATTAGCTTGCCATATGCTTATTACTGGTCTCTTATTGATAAAGACTTGCCCATCGTTGTTCGATATAGACAGTTCTGTATGCAGAGTGATTCATAAAGTAACACACACACACACACACACACAGAGAGAGAGAGAGAGAGAGAGAGAGAGAGAGAAAATTTGTGTTCCAACAGTTAAATAATATAGTATGTTGTTGACTTCCTTTTCTCTTCCCAGCTATAAATCACAAAATATTTTAACTGGTGTGGATACTCTGATTTGAAAGGATGCATGTGCATGAACGCTGGTGTAGGAAATTAGGTGTTAGTATCTCCTAGAATTAAGATTTAGGTATCAGGGACCAAATGTTTTTTAGTTGCCCCTTGTCATCATTAGTCCTTAGCTTGAAAGCTATTGACATTGATCCAAGATGAGCGACAATTCACCTGACTTCATATTTTTGGCTAGCTGTTTGCTCTCATCCTTGGTTCAAAATCTGTTTGTGTTTCTCATGAGCGTGTTTTAAGCCCAGATTCCAAGGAAGCAGATAACAAGTTTGTAATGAGTACACAGGATAGACAAAGTAAAAAATTAAAAAATCCACTGGGAATAGGTTACTTCTCATAGTAAAGTAAGTTTTCTGCTGCTACACAAATATACAAGGGTTAAGGTTCCCTAAAGAAACAGATAATCATATGACACTTTGGTGAAATGTGTGCTTCATTTTAGGATGGAGCTTATATTATGCAGCTAAACACATGTTTCCTGAGGAGATGTGACAGTTAATGTGAATGACTGGGTAGTGTGTTTGCAGTGAAGAATGTTGAGGAGAAGAGGAAGTCCTTTAACCTCCTTTCACCTACAGATTCTCCCTTGAAAAAAGCTTCTTCTGCTTTAAGAACTCAGCTAAGGAGGATACAATGATGATGATGATGATGATGATGATGATGATGATGGATGAACCCAAGCAAACAGACATGAGCTGGGAGAATAATTTCCAGGGAATAATTGGCACGTGGGAAAAAGATTTGGCACTTCCTCTCAGTCATTAGTGTTGGAACCCTCTCCTGCCCCCTACCCTTATATAGGTAAACAATTTGTCTTATGCATTCCAAGTAAATAATCTATGGGTCTTTGACTGCAGCTCTGGAGCAAATCTATCAAAATCTTTTCTTGGATGAATTGGGTGTTATATTCTCTATATGTATGTATTTCCTCTAGAATAATGTTTCAGTAACATATTCCAGGTGTAATTGGTAAACTTTATAAATAGCAAATATGTATGCTAATCTGTTTTATGGTTTTAATATGTTAATGACATTTCTTGTTGGATACATATTTTTCTTTTTGAATTGATACACAGATTCTTTGCTTCTCTCTGGCACACTTGATAATATTTAGTCCCCCACCCATGGATGCTGATTTTGTGCAAAATAAAAAATGGACTAGGTAGCAATCTGTTTTCTTCAGGTATTGTGTGTAATCTTGATTTTACGGTTTTAAAGAGCAGTATCTGAGGAGCTGTGATACAGCATTTTCCAGAACTGGACCTTTTATGGGGGTCAGGATGGATTTTAACCTAATGTGTAGTGTGCAACTAATATTTTCCAATCTAGCTTTAATATATATATAGTATAGTAGAAAATTAAGGACTGCGATATAGACATTTTTTTCAGTGAAAGTTGGATTACTTAGGTGCTGCTTCTCTCTGCATGTTCATTTAGAAGAGACTTGAATTTTATTTATTTATTGGTGTCTTACAGTGTTAGTCCCACAAAAAAATGTTTTAGATAAAGCCATGCATATCAGTTACCATATTTAAACCAGTTTTAATTATTTGGGAATATTCATAGAGAGGCTGTGGGGATCTGCTTTCCCTACATCTTTGATTTATTACCTCTTGTGTATACTTCAGTGTGACACAAATTATTTACATGGCAGCGCAGCACAAATTGTTATTTAGAAGACAAGGTTGCTAATTATTGTTGTTAATGGCAGAAATGCAAATCAAAGTCCTTGGTTTGTATATTAAGTTGTCTTGGTGAGCTTATATGCAAATATGTCTTATTATGAGTGCTTTAAGTAAAAATGTGCTCAAAACTGAGAATTCACATGCAGGGAGAGATTAGAGGACTCCCTCAGGGTTGGAGAATCTTTAGTAAAAAGGGTATTTTGTTGTTGCTTAAGCCAATTCACACAACAATACAAAAAAATCATTAATATTAATATTTTTAGGTTTCTGGGTATTTTGTTCCAGATGAGTAGCAAAATTTGTAGTTTGTACCAAAATAAACATTTGCACACAGATTAATGCTTCAAAGTTAGCCATTAATCATGAATAAATGATGTGATTTTCGCTCGTCCTGCCATCCAACTTGCAATCCAAAGGTGAAATGGAATGAGAAACCAGGTTCAATTAAGCACAATTCCAAGTCACACTGAGACCATTTTTAGACAATTACATCTCAACACACTATGAATCAGCAAACCAGGAATTTTGGATTTGGATTTGATATCCTGCTCTATCACCACCCTAAGGAGTCTCAAAGCGGCTAACATTCTCCTTTCCCTTCCTCCCCCACAACAAACACTCTGTGAGGTCAGTGAGGCTGAGAGACTTCAGAGAAGTGTGACTAGCCCAAGGTCACCCAGCAGCTGCATGTGGAGGAGCGGAGACATGAACACCATTCACCAGATTACAAGACTATAGCTCTTAACCACTACACCATGCTGGCTCCCAAGTATTTTGTTAACCATATTTTCTTGTTTTGTCCAAACTGGGAAACTAAATAATTCATAGCTTTGGAATGAGCCAGAATATTTATACAAGGTTTGTAGTTTACATAATATTCTGGCTTGTTCCGAAACTTTTTAAACTTAGTTACTTGAAGAATTCCTGATTTATTTGCTCTAGCAATAAAAGGAGGAGCAAAGGAGCTACTTGCACGGTCAGAAGGTTTACTCATATTTCAACTTCTTAAGCCAATATATGACAATCTGAAATATTAGTCTTTTGCCTAAGCTTTCTTACATTAGCCCATGAATGAACTCTTGAGTGAACCAATGTGGCTGGAATCCATTCACTGCATGAGTGCTACTCTAGAGCAGTGAGCGAATGTCCCGGGACATTTGCAGGGAAACAAAAATGCTTGTTTACAAATCTATTGTACTACCAACCTTACTATATGCTTGTGAAATATGCTTGTGAAACATGGACCACTTATAAATGCTATCTCCAACTCCTTGGAAGATTCCATCAACGGTGTCTCTGAAAAATGTTACACATCACTTGGGAAGACATGCAAACTAATATCAGTGTATTGGAAGAAGCAAAGATCACCAGTGTTGAAGCAACGATTCTTCAACATCAACTTTGTTGGACTGGTCATGTTGTGCGGTTGCCTGATGATCGTCTTCCAAAGCAACTACTCTATTCTGAACTTAAAAATGGAAAGCGTAAAGCTGGTGGTAAACAAAAGAGGTTTAAAGACTGTCTCAAGGCAAATCTAAAAAATGTAGTATAAACACTTACAACTGGGGAACAATAACACAAAGGGAAAAACATGCTAAGAGGAAGGCACGCTTGGCAAATCCACGCCGTGATCAACACCTGCCCGGAAACCAATGTCCCCAGCGTGGAAGGACGTGTGGATGCAGATTTGGCCTCCACAGTCACTTACGGACTCTTTATTCAAACCGTGTTTATGGAAGACAATCTTCCTCAGCTACGAGTGATCGCCCAAGAAGAAAAGAAGAAGAGCAGTGAGCAAATCGTTTTGGGATTCAAATAATATTCCTTGTTGCTGCTTCTAAGTAAAATTTAATGAGAAGAGGCATGGCAACATTCCATTTTAAGAACAGAATAAGAGCCTCCTGGATCAGGACAATGGCCCATCTATTCCAGGATCCTGTTCTCTAACCGTGGTCAATCGGATGCCTTTTGGAAGTCCACAAACAAGATTCAAGCACAACAACATTCTCCCCTCCTGTGGTTTCCTGGAACTGGTATTCGGAAGCATTGCTGACTCCAGCTGTGGATTGCTGTGTTGCTATACTTTAGCAAGTAAATTTTCTGGAGTAGAAGAACAAAAACACACTTCTTGAATCCTATTAAGATTTATTTTAACATTTTGAAGTCCATATTTCTGTGTCACTAGAAGTGCCCATGTCAGCTGGCAAGCACCATTTGAAAATAGTTCTACTTTTAGACAGTAACTGTCAAGCTAGAGCAACAGATACAAATTTCAGAAAGGAAGGGAAGCAAGGCAATCCAAGATTTTACATGCTCATCAAAATCAAAAGATTTTTAAACAGGCATCACAATGTCTGTAAAGTGGGCAGCAGACTGATCTCTTGGGGAAGGCAGTACCACAAGCTGAACAGATTTGCAGGCTTGTATTGTAAGAAGCAATCCTTTAAGTACGTAGTGATGAGTGACTCCCCACCAGCTTGTGTTGGATTGGAGAATAAGCTAAACAAAAATCAGGGACAGTTAAGTTTATTTTCTGAACCAGTCTAACTTCAAAACAGAAAAAGAGGCCACTGTTGCCACCACCTCTGCAGGTGAAGAGTAACATTCCAAAACTATTGAGCCAGATAAAATAGCAAATTTTTAAAACCTGGGCAAATGCTCTTGGAAATAGTTGTAGAAATTCCAAAAGCTGTTAGAAAAGTTCTGCTTTCAAGCTTCTCTTTGTGGGAACACCATGACAATGTTACACATTTTAGTGTTGAGATGGGCCTATCAGACATATTATCTCAGATACTGCTGGACTGCTGCGTTAGCAATTACCTTCTTATTTATATAAAATTCATGCCACAGGCCATTTCCGAGATAGCATTGGAATTTTTACCTGGCCCCATTTTTGCAAAACAATTACAAGATAAGATTTCAATCCATAAGTGTCAGTTTTGCAAATCTCTTTTAATATTTAAACGTAGCATGAAATTATGTTAATGACCAGCCTCCATGGACACTGCGTTAAAAATCGGCAGAGGTGTCTTTTCTTGCTTCTGCTTCCACACCTCCACTGTCCTTCCACTCCCCCCAGAATAGCTTGTGATGGGTTTTGCAGACTAGAAGGGATACGTTTCCCAAAAAATCCAAGCAAATATTTGGGAGCAAAGTAATCATGTTTACATTATGATAATACCCAAGCATTCACTTGAAATCTAATGTGTGTCATCTCATTTAATAAATGTAGTCCAGTTGGATTAGCAATTATCAAGATATAAGGGCTGGTGAAATAAATGAAGCTTTACATGATAATATCTGTGGCTATTCAAATACATTTCCATGTCTGAATTGAAATGAGATCTCCTATCACACAACAGTTAGCATATCATGTGGCCATTGGCTGACTCTAGGTTGCTGAAAGCCCCATTTGTGCCGCAGCAAGTTTATTCCTAGGAAAGGGTGTTTGAACAGATGACGATAATTGCATGGTTCTCCTAAATTAAACCTGTTAAGAATACATTAAAAATTGGAAACCTAATTTGCCTCCTATAATAGTTTTGTATCAGAAAAAAGATGGGCTGTTTTTGAATATGCTATTCCTATACTAGACACAGAGCTTGAAAATGGGGGAATTGTACATTGTCACTATACAAGGGAGGTACTGTTTTTGATAAAGGAAGTGGGGAAATGATCTGTTGCCCTTTTTGTCATGAAGTATGTGATGCATGTAAATTGATGCACCTTAGGAACACAAAAATTACCTAGCAGGATTAGACAACAGCTCTGTCTAGTTTAGCCCTCTGTTCTAGATGTGTTGTTGCCTTTTCTAACCTCAGCCTCTGTTATATTGTTTTTAAATAACCCTCCTAAACAGACTTGACCCTTCTTACTATTTTTTTAAAAAATCATCCTTTTAACTAACCCTTTTATTTTTTGTAATTTCTCCCATTTAAAATTAAATACATCTGTGATGGATTTTCTGGGTAATTTTAATTAATATATGTGAGGAACTTTACATTTTCCAGCACTTTGACGATATTACACACAAACTCATAGAACCATAGAATTGTGGAGTTGGAAGGGAACTCCGGGGGTCATCTTGTCCAGCCCCCTACTATGCAGGAATCTCAACTAAAGCATCCATGACAGATGGCCATCCAACCTCTGCTTAAAAACCTCCAAGGAAGGAGAGCCCACAACCTTCCAAAGGAGTCTGTTGCACTGTCAAACAGCTCTTACCGTCGGAAGGTTATTCATAATAATAATATATTATTTATAACCCGCCCATCTGGCTGGGTTTCCCCAGCCACTCTGGGCGGCTTCCAACAGAATATGAAAATACAATAGTCAGTCAAACATTAAAAGCTTCCCTAAACAGAGCTGCCTTCAGATGTCTTCTAAAAGTCTGGTAGTTGTTTCTCTCTTTGACATCTGGTGGGAGAGCGTTCCACAGGGCGGGCGCCACTACCGAGAAGGTCCTCTGCCTGGTTCCCTGTAGCTTTGCTTCTCACAGCAAGGGAACTGCCAGAAGGCCCTCGGCGCTGGATCTCAGTGTCCAGCCAAAATGATGGGGGTGGAGATGCTTCTTGTAACTTGAATCCCTTGGTTCTGGAGCAAGCCTTCAGAGCAGGAGAAAACAAACATACTCCCTCCCCCATGGGACTGCCCTTGAGATATTTGAAGATGGTTATCATGCCTCCTCTCAGTCTCCTCCTTTCCAGACTAAACATACCCAAATCCCTCAACCATTTTTCATAAGACTTTGTCGACAGACTCTTCATCATCTTGATTGCCATCCTCTGCACAAGTTCCAGCTTGTCAATATCCTTCTTAAATTGTGGCACCCAGAAATGAGCACAATACTCCAGGTGTGGTCTGACCAAGGCAGAATAGAGTGGTACTGTTACTTCCTTTGAGCAGGACACTATGTGGCCTAGAATAGAATCATAGGATCTTAGCGTTGGAAGGGACCCCAGGGTCATCTAGTCAAAGCCCCTGCAATGCAGGAATCTCAACTAAAGCGTCCATGACGAATGACCATCCAACCAATAGCATTAGTTTTTTCGCCACTGCACCACATTGTTGACACTGTTGGTGTCATCTGCAAAATTGATGACCACCACCTCAATTCCTTCATCCAAGTTATTTATAAAGATGTAGAACAACGAGCCCAGAACAAAACCCTCCGGCACCCCACTTGTCACTTTCCCCCCAGCATAATGAGGAACCATTAGTGAGTACTCTTTGGGTTTGGTCAATGAAGCATCATAACCATTTCATACCTTCTAAATGGTTCAAATTATTTGATGAATCACTGACTTCTTCTGCTGACCTGAGTTTCTGTTCTTTCTTTGATTTTGCAGGTCAAAAACTCAGTTCAATCATGGCATTTGATGAATTTGTCAGTTTACTGAATTTCTCTAGTACATTTTTGAGCAGTTTTTTTTTTTAAAAAGGTGACTGAAACTTCCCCATTTCAGCTGCAGTTAAAACAGTACAACTTCTGTCAGAGGTTCTCAAAATGGTAAGGTGGATTCCCCTAGAGAGCAAGTGGTATCTGGAGTAAAAGTGCAAAGATTGAGGAAAAGGATCTGGAAGCAGGTGACAACTCCTTTATCACCCAAGACCTGAGTAGATCGAATGCCCTCATACCAATCCACATTGGAATTGTAGAAACATTCCAGAGTCCTACCCCTTTAGTGGCACAGATGCTTGATCTGTCATAGCACATAAATAATAAGGATAAGTTCTCGTCTAATTGCTTCTTCAGGGGTATGTGCTGCTCTGATGAAGTTTGAAATGCAGAAATTATGTGGGTGGGGCTTGTGGTGCGGTCACTCACTCTCTATGCCATCTGAAGGTCAGTAGCATTAGTGTGGAGTGTGTGTGTGTGTGTGTGTGTAAAAAAATATGCTCCTCCTATGCAGTTTTCCTGTGGTCACATAGAAGTAGCAACCATGCTGCTCAGGCAAGATAAGGATTGGTTCTAAAAGCATAATGTATAGATAATTTAATCTAAGGTTACTAGACGTCCCCGTTTCCCGGGGACAGTCCCCGGATTTACAGATCAGTCCCCATACAAAAAAAGGGACACAGGTGGCGCTGTGGGTTAAAGCCTCAGCGCCTAGGACTTGCCGATCGAAAGGTCGGCGGTTCGAATCCCTGCTGCGGGGTGCGCTCCCGCTGCTCGGTCCCAGCGCCTGCCAACAGTTCTGCCCAGCGAACTGCTAGCAGTTCGAAAGCACCTCCGGGTGCAAGTAGATAAATAGGGACCGCTTACCAGCGGGAAGGTAAACGGCGTTTCCGTGTGCAGCTCTGGCTCGCCAGAGCAGCGATGTCACGCTGGCCATGTGACCCGGAAGTGTCTCCGGACAGCGCTGGCCCCTGGCCTCTTAAGTGAGATGGGCGCACAACCCCAGAGTCTGTCAAGACTGGCCCGTACGGGCAGGGGTACCTTTACCTTTACCTTTACCCCATACAAAATCCATTGAAGTAGAAAAGTGTCCCTGGATTCATTGAAAACAATCTGGTAACCTTAATTTAATCAAGCCTGAGTGTCTGTGTGACCAAAATAAATACATGTTCTTTTCCTATTATTTACCCTTGTCTTCACTTTCCTTCCTCTGATATTTCCCTCTGTGCTGAATTTTAGATTGTTTTGTTTGGGGATGAGGACTGAGAGGCTGAACCAAAATGTTCACAGAGAAAGTGGGTTTAGAGGGCAGATCTGAAGGAATATACACACACACAACTGCAAAAAGGCAATATTAATGTAATTGTATGGTTGCCTCAATATTCCTTTTGTGCGGTGTTTTACTGATAAATGCATGTGTTCCTGTGCATTGTTTCAGAACTCTTATCACAGGAGCTGTGATACTCTGTAAGATTGAGGAGGCACCTACACATAGCATCTGTGCACTATAACAGTACAGGGACTTGGTTAGCAGATCTGAGAAGCTACTGGAGGAAGGGACCATCTCTTACACTCACAGTTGGATTAAACACAAAGCTTCTCCATAGCTAGAAACCTCAAGCATGGCAGCTGAAGGATATTTGCAGCATATATAGCCTGGGCACTTTCCCTGAAGATAAATGATTCTTCCCTCATCTGTATTCAGTTGCTCATATGTTAATAGTAAATTATTTGTAAGTAATAAGTAAAATTGTGACCAAATTTTAAACACAAAATCTGTACCAATCTCTTTCTTATCAATTGCAAAGTCTCAGCAAAATATCACTTAAGTCTGTGAACCTTCTATAACTTTGGAAATTTGTAAAAAGACTATTACCATAGTTTACAACTTGCGTATGGATGCAGTAAACTCGGGCTTTAATTATTCAGTTTTCCTTCTGCAATCCTCATTTATTTATTGCATTTGCTTTATGCAAAATACCATTTAAATAGATTCCGCTTCTAAGAATTGCTTTTTTAGAATAGAATTGTTGCAGTCACACAGATAATTCTTTCTCAGATGTTTAAATAGTAAAGATTGACCATTAGCCCTCTTCAGAAATTATGCTCCTCATTTTCAGTGAGTGTGTGAATGCCCCATCTCTAACCTCCATGTATTTACTAAAGGTCTGATAGGGGAACCTGCACCTGGATGGTCTTCCTATTTGGTGGTTTATATATCTTGCATACACTTTCCTCTTTTTCTTTATTTCAAAAAAATCCATGCCTCGTATTTTCATCCGAACAAGTGCTTAAGTTGTCTTAGAAACAGTGAAAACTGTCTCACAGTAAGATCTTATAATGCAACCAATTCCCTTCAAGCAAAACAACATACATAAGAGCAGCAGTAAAGCAACAGAAAGGTTCTCATCTTAGCTCCCTGAAGCACTGGGAGAATTCAGCTGTTTTTCTTGGTCATCTGAAAGACAAAATAAATGGTGCCAAGTGAATATGGAGGACATTCGGCAGTTGAGGAGCTGCCACAGAAAAGACCCTGTTCCAGATTTCTGCCTGCCTAACCTCCAGCGGCAGTGAGAGGTCTCTGATGAAGATCTCAATGGGCAGACAGGTTCACATGGGATAAAGATGTTCTTTGGATCTCTCAGACTCAGGCTCTTTTGCTCTTCATTGGTCAGAACTCAGCATTTTGCATTGTGCCCAGAGAGTGGAAACTGCTTAAGATCTTTTATCTCAGGTGAAATATGTTCAGTGTGGTGAGCCCTGGCAGCTGCTATACCAGAAGTAATAGTATCTAAAGTGTATTTGCATCAGTGTATTTGATTTATGGCAGTGGGAACTAACTCAACATGAATGCATTTAATTTCACATTTCTGTAGTTTTGAATCCCATATCTTTCTGTAATGTGCTTTTACATTTAATGTACATTTCACTGTATGTTCTGGATTCATTACCTTTTTATTTTTATAGGGTTTCCCCTTTCCTTTTGTTATTTCTTGATTTAAGCAGTGTTGTTATTGCTTTTCCTATCTCTTTGGGAAAATTCCAAAGCAGAGTAAGTGAAACTTTTCTTCTGATTTTTTTAATAAAAAATATATCTCTTTTCTTTTTAAGGGTCCATCTTGCTGGGAAGATGTTCTGATTCCAAACAGAATAGCTGGTATTTGCCAGTCAAGAAACTGCAGTGGAGACGTAGCGGTAAGAGACTGTCAAAATATAATGACTGTCAAAAAGCAACATGACTCACAAGGGAGATTAAACAGAAATACTAAATTGTCTCAGATTGTATATTTTTAACATAACTATAATTGAAGAAGGTCATCTATTCAGGGAAAAAAGATAACATCAACATTTTAAAAGTGACATAGAAGTTAACTCTGTTGAGGTAGGAGTTTTCCCATGTGTGTTCTCATAACATGTCTACAGCCTGCCTCTGAATAGTCACATCACTGCTGTGGCATGAAAATGACCCTTGAAAAATAAGATAAATGTCTCTTTGAACATCTAAATACTATAAATGATCCTTCCTGACCAACGACATGATGGAAAGTCAGCTCTTTTCTACATAAATACTGTTGTTTTGACTTGTCATTTGTATCTTGTCCTTGATTTTTAGCTGCAGCGCCACTAGTCCCCCCACCCCACCCTGAAGGGACATTTGAAATGCATTTGGAGGCATCTTCTTGGACCAAAACACCTGTGGAATTAGGAGGGAAGCTAAGAGAATGTTAGAGTAGCAACACTTGTCATGGGGATTCTACATATCCCTACTGCTAGTATTGTTGCCTTGGTAAAAATCAAATTTACCCTGTTGTAGCAAACTAATTTTCATGGAATTATGCATATTGCATGCTTGCCAGTTTTATGGCTAATGGCCACAGCTGAACTAAGCACCTTTCCCATTTATTTTCTTAAGTTTATGAATGCACGTATAACTGTGTTAGATTGAGGTTGTTATTTTTTTTTCCACAGGAGAGCTGAAATAAACTCTTTCCTTTCTGAGTATTAACATTCATGTTCAGAGACATAACATTTGATAATATTTGAATATTTTCACAGTAGCCCATACCAATCCCTAAAGTTTTCCAAACCTCTCCTATATGTGCTGTAGCATGACTCCTGTCACATGTTGTTTCAAGTCACGTTCTAATACATTTTTGGGATCATCACTTCCTTTCGCCTATAGGGTGCCTTTTACTTACAGGAAATAGGCAACCGCTGGTGGGTAATTTGATGGATTACTAAACTCTCCGTATTATGTTGTAATCATCAGGCTACATCACTTTGGATTATGTGTGCATTTATAGTCTCATCTATGATCATTGCAACAGTGACTGCATTTATAATGGGGCCTGGCACCAGGCATAATTAAAAGCAGACAAAATAAATTCTGCTCTTGAAAACATCATGGTAGCCGGTGAGATTTATAACTACTCTAAAAAGGTTTAAAAGTTGTTTTCAATCCATCACTGGAAAGAAAATACTTCTAAATACTTTCTTCCAGGGTGCATATTGAGTCCCGGCTGATATGGAGAATGAAGCCAGATAGCTTGGCTGCACCTTTTTCTGCAAAATTCTAGTTTTTTCTTGGGAGGAAAACCTGCTCCAAGATAATCCTTGATTATATCATGTAATTCTAACTGTAATTCTAACTTTAATCTATGATTAGAAGCCAAGATACATCTGGGTATTTCTCAGTCCTGGGAATACCCTTGCCTATGTTCTGATAACCAGAATCCAATTGCTATAATCTTCTGAACATGTGATACCTTTATCCTGTAGGATTTTCACTGGGTATTATGATGGTAGGTTTTTTATTATCTTGTTGAGCACTTAAATTGATGAGGGACACTATAAATATCTAGATTGCCATCTTAGACAACATGATTAGAGTTTTACCTCAGGATTTTGGTGTTTCATGAGATAGTATAGTGCAGACCTAGTCATTAGAAATGCTGCTACCTTTGAATTCATTCTCTACATAAAAGGCACATATTTATATGCATTTTTAATCAAACATTCAAAAATTGTGTTATCTGATTGATAGCCAACACCCACCCATCCTTTGAAATATGAAATTTGATGAATGTTTCCAATGCAGTTCTTCAGCCAAGTCAAGTAATGTGTACACAATTGCATATACCTGGGTAAAATGTGGGTAAAATGTATAGAAATGTGTTTATTAGAAGAAATTTGCACTAAATGCTGATTATATATATATATATATATAAAATCATCTCTACTCCCATGGCCAGAAGAAGGGCGGGGGACAAGCTGCCCCATAAGGAGCAATATCTGTAAAGCACAATAAAATGAGTAGTAGTTTGTATGATTTGTACCATGAGCAAATATATGTATCTTCAAAGCAAAACCTCCTGTAGACAGATTCAAATAAAATCTTCTGGCTATTGCCTAATGGATATGTACTTCCTCCTCAAGGGTTCAATATTATTACATGCATTGTTCATTGGGGGAAACCATCACTGTACTAATTTTTCAACTCTGAAACTTGTAATGGGAAATTATTTTTAAAAGGCATTGTCATGTAAGGGAGCAGAGCCTTCCTGAATGTGAAATGAATGGATATTCCTGTCTCATTTTTAAAGAGCCAGGCAATTAAGTAGTCTCTTTTCCTTAGTCAAGTTGTGATCGGCATGAAAGCATCATCAAGAGTCTCTTTCAGAATCACACTTTTGAGAAGGTGAGCAAAGAGGCAGAACTATGACCTTGCTGAGAGTCACTCTGAAGTAATTCAACCGCAGGGGACTCATCAGCCCACTGTGATGCACTGGAGAATATATCAGGCTAAGAGATTTATCTGGTCTCAGTGGGAAAATATTAGATACAGGGTTCAGATCAGTCAGAAAATGTTACGTTCTGGATTTCTGGGCTCATGCAAATGACATTATTATCTAAACGTGCTCTTGATCCTGTCTCTTAACTTGCTTCATGGGAAGTGCGTCAGTAATCCTGGAGGCTGCTGCTGGGTGTATCTGATTTAAGAGGCTCATAACATAGCACGCGTTTAAAAGGGTGATGGTACATAGAGGAGAAAGCAGTCTGCAAATCTAAGCGTTCCAGCTGCTTAGTTCTACAAGTTAAAACACACCTAGCACTTTTAAGAAAGAAAACAGAGCCAGAACATAGGAAGCAGCCGTATCACGACCTGGGTCCATCTAGCTCAGTATTGTCTACGGACTGAAAATAGCTCTCCGGGATTTCAGGCAGGGGTCTTCCCCAGCCTTATCTGGAGACTTGAGTGTTCTGCATACAAGTCAGGTGCTCTACCAATGAGCTATGGCCCTTTGTGAAACAGTGTGCCTCTCCCTTAAATAGATGGTACATCGTATGAGCTAGGGGTTCTTCAGAAACATCATGCAGGGTTTCATTGCTGTACGTCCCTCCTCTCTGCCTCACAATTCCATTTTTTTCCCCTTTTTGAGTTAGAGAAATGATGTGAATAGGATAATTGTGCAATTAGACATTTGTGTGGAGGCCCTGACATGTATGCTATCATCTATATGGTGGAGAGGATTATATGCTGCTCCTCCACCATATGAGTATGAGGACCCCAGATATCACCTGAATTTAGGCTACATCTCAATTTATGTTGTACATTAAAATTATGTGCTTATTGGTGGATTTGGCTGTACATATGGTGGATCAGGAAGACAGGATCTACCCCTTGTGAAAAAGCATTGCAGCACAGCCAACTCATCTAAACCTCCCCACCAGTCCAGCTTCAAGCACCTGATCACCTGACCATGACTGTGTGTTATCTCCACTGTCTGGTCAAAGTAGCTCCAATCTGCTTGGAGGCATCAGTCATAGCAGAGGGTCAGGTGGCAGGTGGGAAGGAGACTTTCCTTCTCCTTTTCTCTGTCATTTGAAAGGCATGGGTCAGAGTGGGGTGGCAGAGGAATGGAGTGCCCTTCCACTGCCCTGGTTCCTCCCTTCCCTGTGGTTTTGCAAATGCTGATTTGGCATTATTTCAAGTGGCTTAACATATTCAACTTGAGGGGGCTGAGGTTTGTAAAATATGCCAGGAACTCTGTTAATGTCAGTGGGACTCTTTTGAATTAAGCGGCTAGCTTTAGGTAATGTGCCAAATAAAGCCTAACATTGTGGGTAAATAAGTGAAAATGACCCATTCAGAACGGCTTCCGTGTCACTGAGATCACTTAAAGTGCTGGCCAAGGAGCTTGAAAGGATACTTGGAAGTGCACCGAAGTGTTTCCAGTGTCACTATGCCTCAACGCATCCTTGAAGGGCTCTGCCATGGCTTGAAATTTTATAGTGAGGAAAGAAAATAGACTCTGGGTGGCCTGTTATCCACAGTCTATCATGTCAGTGGTCTGTAACAGCTGCTTTTGGAGCCTGGGTAGCCTGTTATGCCAATCTGCCATTAATCTCCTGATCAATGATACAGCTTACTGTAACAGCTCTTTCTGGAGCTTTTAAGGCACGGTGTGTGAATGAATGCTCTGGGAGTTTTGAAGTCTTGGAGCATTAGCAGGAAAAAGTCTATGTTCAGATTTTTGGACTGTGTTTGCAGATTACGTTTATCTTTCAAAAAGCATTTAAGAAAGCAAGGTAGTGTCAACCTGACCTGCTGCTGGGCTGGGACTTGGAGACTGTGGTGCAGCTTGTTAATTTGAGCTTGATCCAAGCTGAGTACTAGTGCATAACATGTCTCATCTTATGAAAGGGCAGGAGTCATTGTGTTATTGTTCTTTTAGTCATCCTCACTGGCAAGTATTTGGGCAACTAGTTTAGGACCCAAGTCAAACTGGAAAGCTGTCATATGTCAGAAAGCTGAAACTAATTGGTACGCTCAGTTGTGTGTATGCCTGGGCCTCATATTGTCCAATAAGCATTT
Source organism: Podarcis melisellensis (assembly GCF_964234715.1). Classification (NCBI taxonomy): domain Eukaryota; kingdom Metazoa; phylum Chordata; class Lepidosauria; order Squamata; family Lacertidae; genus Podarcis; species Podarcis melisellensis. The sequence continues at coordinate 52,146,208 of NC_138530.1, forward strand.
TTAATGTGAAAGGGGGTTTGGGCAGAGAATATTCCCTGAAAGAAAAAACCCTAAAATCTTAATATTTTTTTCACACTGGTTCATTGTTGTTTGCAGCAGTGAACGTCTGCAGCTTTGGCAACGGTTCTTGTTCCTCCTAGTAACAATCATCTGTACACATTGCAAGTTGGATTTGACTGTGCCTGCCTTATAAATTAGCCCCAAGTTATCTGTCTGCATCCAAAAAGGCAAAATTATAGCCTGTGCTTTGCTCCTAAATGAGGTTAGTGGAGGATGGATGGAGCCCTCCACCCCTCTGTTGCCACCCTCTTGTACAATTTAAAAGCACAATGATAAGGATAAAAATAGCAGGCTGGAAACACAGCAAGGTTATGGAAGAGGTGCAGAACACACCCTTCAACTTACTGTGGAAGTGCATCATTTTCAACATAGTGTCAGTTCACTCCTGACTTTGAATCAGGGGTCTCCTTGGATAAGGAGTGCAAGAAGCAGCCCACTATGCCACTTCCACTTACACAGAGGAATCTCATTCCTGCAGAACTTTCGGGCCCCAAGATTCCAGCTGGAAGACAAGAGGTTTCTACGCAAGGAGTCTGGGCTCACTTCTGGCTGTGAGAGCCTCACCCCATCAACCACAGGAGCAGAGGAGATAGGAGAGGCAGACAGGAGCTACCAGGCCTAGCTAGCTGGACAAGGCTACTGTTAATCCGAGATTACTCAGTGGGGAAGCCTACTGCTCAGGCCTGCCTGAGAGCTAGGAATGGGCAGAGTATCCAGCTCAAATATAAGCTATTAGGAAGGGCTATTTGTAATTTTGAAAAATAGCCATGAAGCTGGAACAAACCATGCTCATGATGAAGATGTTCACACGGAGGTGCTGCCTGCTATTAATGCCTGAATGCCATGGGTGAATTCTATTGGATCAGCTAAGAGACCAGCTTCACCAATCAAGATATGTAGAAGGATGAGTTTCTATTGCTACTGCTGAAAGACCAGTAACCTTTGGCTACTTCTTTCAGAATTGTTCCATCCCAGCTGGTCATTGCAGGCACTTTGTAACAGAGGCTAGTGTCTGAGCTTGTTTCTTCCCATCTTCCAAACTCTCTTCCTTTTGTGCCATGCCTTTTAGACCGCAAGCCTGAAGGCAGAGAATCTGAACTGCAAAGTTACTGTATTGAACTTGCAACATGGAGAAAAAATTGTGAGCCACTCTACCTATTTTCATCTGAACAGCAAGATAAAAAATAATGCTTTAAATAAGTAAATTTTTGTATTAACTCCCCACTCAGCTTGATTCAGAAATGGGTCTGCATCTTTGGGGAACACTCTTAAGAAGCCCCTTAGAATTCAAAATTTCATCCATAATGTTCACTGTAGTATATCTTATTAACTTAAATCTTCATATATTTTTCATCCATTATTCTGGTTGGTAATTGCTGCTCAAGCAAACACTTTCCCAAAAGGATTTTGAAGGCTCTAATTAACTCTGGGAAATGCCACAGTGGAAAATGGATCTGTGCTGTCTCTGAGCTTGCCGCCCATTTGTGGGAATGCCTTCATATTGTTTTCTGGTATGTGTGGAAGCCCCTCTTTTTTATTAAAAATGTGTTTGTTTATTTTAATGGATCAATACTTTAAAATTTACACTAGACCTTGGCTGTCTTTGTATGCTTGAACTTCATTCATACATTTGCTGATTGGTTGTTTTGTCTTTAATTACTATTTTTAAAAAGTTACGATTCTCTGGGAGCTTACCTCCTATAGACATTTCCTTCTCGACAATGGCAGCATTGACTTGCAATGGCAGTGTTGCTTTGTTCCATGTGTGCTATATGCACGTTGCCTGGAAATGTTCTTTGTTCTGAGATGGGTGTGAACATGCAGGTGCGTGTGGGTTTGCCCCTGTTCTTTCTGCATTGGATTTCCCATGCTTGACAATTACTTACTCTAAAACGTAAATACTACTTGCCTTAAAAAAAAAAGAGAGAGGGAGGGAGAGAGAGAGAGAGAGAGAGAGAGAGAGAGAGAGAGAGAGAGAGAGAGAGAGAGCAACTTTAAAGGGTTTGCTATGATAGCCAAAGACTGCTGGTCTCATTCAGTAGCAGCCGGAGATTTGAGGAAAGGGATTTTGTTTCCACAGGGTGATTTCATTATATGTGATGGATAAAATATCTCAAGCAATTATATAAGAACCTGATACTATGTGTCTCAGCAGAGCAATGAGCTTATCTGTTGAAATAAAATCCCCAGTAAAATCTAAGCAGCAGACTACGTTTACAATTTATATATGAAGTTGAACTGTTCCGGTAATACACTTCCTACCTAATATAAATTATACAGTGATTTTGTGGCTCCTTTTTCTAAGGATGCTCCTGAAATTCTGATCCAAATTTATTGCAGCATTCTGGTCTTTCAGCTGGCCTTGCTTCTGAAGTGGAATATTAGGAATTATCCTTTGTTGTTGCTTTCCAATTTTTGTGGAAAACACTGTGCATGCATAGTTTGCTACAGTTCCTTTTCCTCCTTTGCAAACCTCCCCCAGTACATTACCAAAGCAGACATGCATAATGATAAACTGCAAAAGAAAAAGAAGACATATTGATGCTGTATGTAGGATTGTATCATTTTTTTGTGTGAGGGAGTGCATGTAGTTTTTACTGATATGAGCTAGAAAATAAAAAGCAAATTTGATGTGATTGGCTGCTATTGTATCAAGATTATATTTGGGTAGTCTTTTACCAATGTGCAGTGGTATGTTTGAACATGACTAACAGCAGTCCTAACTATAGGAAGCTGGTGTAACTTAGGCCAGTGTAATTTATACCGGTGTAAGTTACCCTTACCCCAAACTCCATTTAGGAGCCCCAGGTTGAGCCAGCAGGTGAGTATAGGTCCTAGGTTTCAAGGATTGGACCTAGGTCACACAATCAAGCTGAACAGGGTTTGGAATAGGTGTAAATCTCCCCTTGCCCTGTCCTGCCTTCACCACATCCCTTGAATATTCATTTTGGGGTTTACACTGACATAAATTATGCCATTTTAAGGAGCTTGCTCATTCAGAAGATCTTGATCTGTGCTGGAGTAAGAGACTTAAAGCCTGGCTCAGGTGGGAATGCCCAAGATTCACTAAACCAAAATCATCTCATCCCTGTGGACCTTGGGTTTTGATTGTGTTGTATAAGGCTACTCAGAAGTAAGCCCTGTTGAATTCAATATGACTTCCAGGTAACTCAGTATGGAATTTCACCCCAAAGGCTGCAATCCTTTGTACACTTACTAGGGGATAAGTTCCAGTGCTTTTTTTTTTGGAGGTACGCGGGGGTACGCATACCCCTAAACATTTTGTGAATCTTGGTACTTTTGTCCATTTACTGTATTTATTTTTCCTGATTTGAACTATAAAATGGTGATTTTCTTGAGTCAAAATGAGAGTACCCCAAAACATTTATTTTTAGAAAAAAAGCACTGGTAAGTTCAGTTATATTCAGTGGAGCTTACTAAGTAGATCTGTATAGGATTTCACTGACCTAGGAGCACCAGATATAGGACAGAGTGAATTAGAATAATAGTAAGGGGGAAATATTCTTACCCCTGCTTTTCAACAAGAAAAGTCAACTTTGTTAATAATTCTAGGGCCTCATGATGTGCTATATAAAATGAATATTCTGCCACGGTAGAAATACACACACACCTTGAAGTAAGATTACTTCTGACCACATTGAAAGAAATCTTGGAAGAAAAGAATAAAAAGGGGAAGACAAGTAATACAATATTTTCCCATTAAGCAAAACTTTGATAGAAGTCAAAGTCATTCCCAGTCCAGCAAAAAAGTATGATATAACAAAAAAACCCAATTTTCTCTTTCATAAAATATGCATTGTCTTTTGTACAATGCTAATAAATTTTGAAATGACAGTTTTGAACTGTTCTAAGAACTGAAAAGAACATCACTGGGATATTTGTCTTTTCAAACAATCATACATGATCCCTACTATTGTAGGGTTTATCCTATTTTATTTATTAATTTTAAATTAGCAATATGGGTGGGTGGGTATGGGTTACACAGTTGAATAAAGTGAAGAGTTATTGGCATCAGAAGACATGAGTCAGATACCCACTCATAAGGACATACTGAAAACCTTCTTGTACCAGGTTTGAGTAATAACTTATCTGTCCCACTAAACTGAATGCAATCCACCTGGCATACTTTCTGGTTTATCTAGAACAGTAATGGGGAACAAATATAGTTGGACTCTTAACTACCACCATTCCCAGCCAGCATGGCAAATAGTCAAGGATGGTGGGAATTGTAGTCCACACGTTTCCCATGCCTGATCTAGCAGGAAAACTCCTTTTGCTGGAACTATGAAAACGGAGTGGTATGTCGTCAAAGGCCACAGTATCAAAAACTGCTGGTTAGCATAGTCTGCAGAAGTTTCTCTGCCCATTTTTAAAAAGCATACATCATGGGTTTTTGTTTGTTTGTTTCCTTTGTAAACCCCTCTGAACTAGATGAAATAACACACCCTGAGTGTCAAATTAACGTAAAAGAGTTTGAATTTATATGCAATCCCAGATTCACTGTCTCTGATACAGTTTGAATTATTGTGACTAGTTATTCAAGGGATACAAGGCAGCTGGAGATGGGTGGAGGAAAATGGCTGGATGGCCTTGCATGTATTAAGTTTTTTTTTTCTAGATTATGTTCACTTGAATCTCTTTGAGAAATATGATTATATGGATACACATTGTCGTGTAGATTAGTTCACCAATGTTATAGTTTCCTTTCCTATTTTAGTGTACTTGTGTAATTGTTATGTGGCTTTGATCAGTGGCTTTTTCGTGAAGGCTTGGTTAGTTTGTTTGAAAAGGGAAGGGCACACAGATCTGACAATAAAGTGTTTCTTTTCCTCTTCTAAGTGAGACATTGCCAGAGGACTCAGTCTGTTAGTGTATTTGAACTTTTCCTTCATGGAGCCCCTTTGGAGTCTTAAATTGGCATACAAATTCAAATCTGATTGCCTGTGGAAATTAAGCCTGGAGGAATGGATGGTTTCTCTACAGGAAACACTTGATAATAAAATTGAACAGTTGGATTCTACTTTGAGGGCTGATATATACATGTAAGACCTGAAAATCAGCAGCGATGTCTAGCATAAGATGATGGAGATACATTTTAAATAGCTTCTTCGATGCCAAGCTTTATTTGTAGCTCATATTAGACCATACATATCTTTAACAATCTATATGTTAATGCAGTGGGTTGGGTTCAATACAGCTAGGATGAATCGTGACCTAAATTTTATTGCTGGCACTTACCTCCTCAAATAATTCAGGCTGGATTCAACAAACTATGACCTCTAGCTATGGTTTTGCAATTTTTGTGTCATATTGCCCAGGTATGCAAAAGGAGGATGCGGACAGTTGAAAATGGGTTTAATCATGGCTTCAATTTTTCTAACTACATCAAACGATGCTGGTAGAGAGAGAGGGGGGGAAATATATTTTTGTGGTATAACTTGTCTAGAGAGGAGGACTGGGATGAACCATCACAGGATGCTTACACTAAATAGGGCTGTTGGTCCATCTATCTCAGGATTGTCTATACACAGACTGGCAGGGTTTCAGAAAGAGGTCTCTCTTGGCCCTTCCTGGAGATGCCAGGAATTGAGTGAGACCTTCTCCATGCAAAGCAGTTGCTCTGCCACTGAGCTAATGACTCTTCCCCAGGAGAATCATGTCCAAAACCTCTCTGTAGCAGACACTTCATTTATTTAAAAGGCTTAGTAAACTGCTTAATATTTCAAAAATATCCAGTGGTGCAGAGTCTAAAATATAAGCAATAAATCATTCAAGGAAAAACATAAGCTCAAAGCAATAATACGGAAATATGAAAGCAAATGGAACAGAAATTCAGACACATAAACCAGGGTCCCTTCTTGTAGATCAAGGAAAGCATGAGCAAAAAGATAAGTCTTCAAAAGATGTTTGAAACAATTCACAATTGCTGCTTCATATAAGGCAGAGAGGGAAGAGCATTCTACAGTACAGGGGCCACAGCAGAAAATGCCTGTTTTTGGGTCACTGCCCTATGAGACTCTGTATGGTGTGATAGCACAAGTAGAATTTCTCCAGATGGTATAAATGCTCTTACAGTCCAGGTGGTCTTTCAGGTAACATGACTGAGTTGTTCAGGGCTTTGTACATTAAAAGGATGTTGAACATGACCTAGGAGGTGATCTAGTTGTCAAGTACCTCAGGGTCCATGGAGGGCTTCCCAAAAGATAACCCCCACTCCCCTCTAGCTTGAATTAGCCATGGTGGGCAGGGTTCCAGAGAGCATGGTTCAAAATGCAGCTGCAAAGAGAGACTTCCGGTCGGCGCCAGCGTTAATGGCGGTCCTTGCTTCGAGCTCCGAAGCAGGACTGCTCCGTGAGTTCGGGTCTGACCCGCTACGGCGAGCGGGGGACCCCTAAAATCACAGGTGCTGAAGCCTGTGAGCAAGGAGATTCGGTGGGCACCTTTGCGCCCCCCGGTATCGCGAAAGAGCCTTTTTAAAGGCTCTGGAGCGGCAGCGGGTGTGAGCGCGGTGCTGAGGATCGCAACCCAGCCCACGGAGCGAAGCCGCGTCGCCATTGACGGAGAGCGCCGATTCCTTCCTGAAACTACCGATTGGAAATAATACCCGTGAGTAAGATTGACAAATAAAGGGAACGGGACTCTAAAATTTAAGAATTTAAGAAGATTTGGCTGAAAACGGGTCAGGCAAAAATTAAGGAAGTCAGCCTCCCGGAACTACATGTTTGACTGAGCAACGAAAAAAGTAAGCTGCATTTAAAGGGATCGTATTTATCTTTCGCAACTTCGTTAACCTGACATCGAAAGAGGACCTCCCCCCCGGAGAGTGGGAGAGGGGGGGAAGAAAAATTGACTTAATTTTGTTTGGTGGAAGAGAGGAGTTTGGAAACGGAAGTTTTCCGCTGTCAACACCTCTGGCCAGGCTGCCGGGGTAGCGAGCGCCTGGGAGTGAACTGTCAAACTAGATGTGATACAAAGTAAGATTTATCTGAAGCAAAATAACGGGACTTTAGTGGACAGAAACTGTAATATTTAAAATCGCAACAAAGCAGGGTTTTTACTTGGACTTTCACTTTTGGAACTTGGTATGGCTACTTCTTTCCCTGTTTCTTTGTTCCTGTATTGGATATAATGTACTCCCTCTAGAGGTCTAAAAGAGAGACTGTTGCTGTACTGAGGCAGAAACAGTGGGATTTTCCACTTGCAGCTGTTCCTGTGGGAACGACCTTGAGATATGAGTGGCCCACTGGATGAAATATCAACAAGATCCAAAGCAAAGCAGGCTCAGGCTCAAAAGAAAAGAGGCTCCTTGTCAGGAGCATCAGCTGCACAGGAAAGAACAACAACAGTATCAATGGATTCTATGACACAGGCTTTACTCAGGATAAATGAATCTTTAGAAGCACTTACCAAGCAATCTACAGAGAACTCTAAGAAATTGACAGAATTGACAACAAGATTGGATTTGAACACAACGACAATATCGTCTAATACAGATTCTATTAATTGTCTAATTCAGGGAAGTACAGAAACAAGGAGAATAGCCGAGAGCGCTAGGAGCACGGCCGAGGAAACTAAAGGGAAATTTGTTCCTATTGCAAAGAAAGTATATGAACATGATGCAGCCTTGGCCCTTATGGAATTGGAGAGGAAAGGCAAGAATTTGAAACTGAGACTGGTACCTGAAGAGGAAGAGGACAAGCTTGGGGAATTCCTTACAGACAAGTTCCAAGAATTCTGGAGTGATGAATTGGAGGAAGAGGAAGAGGATTTCGCAATAACTACAGCCTTCCGGATTGGCAGAAAGCAAGGTAAGAAACCAAGGGACTGCTTAATCACCCTTAGATCCAAGGAAGAAAGAGACAAGATACTGAATCTACATTTCCGGAAGGCATTGGTTATTAAAAATTCCCAAATACAGATTTTTAAAGATATTCCCAGATATTTTTTGGAGGTGAGAACACAATTTAAAGACTTAGTTGACCTATTGAAACAAAACAACATTCAATTTAGGTGGGAATTCCCACAAGGGCTGTCTTTCAACTTCAAAGGGAAGAAAATCAAAATAAAAACAATTCAAGACAAAGAATACTTTTTGGAGAGAAATTTTGAGGACTTTCAGAAAGGAACCGTGAGAGAGAGGGAAATACCGGACATTGCAAACCTATCGTTTGGATTGAACCAAGCACCGACTGACGAGGAACAAGAACTTGGAGCAGTGGGTGGGAAAAATACACAATAACAAAATGTCCCTGCAACTTCTGAGCTGGAACTGCAATGGTCTAAACCATCCCCGAAAAAGAAAGAACAGTTAGACATAATCTGTTTGCAAGAAACCCATATTGCCAGGATACATAGGAAACTTCTGATAAATAAGAGATTAGGACTGGAATTTGTTTCCTCAGACAAAGTTAAGAAAAGAGGAGTGGTGATTTATGCCAAGGAAAAATGGGAACCAAAAATGATTTTTAAAGATGATGAAGGAAGATACCTGGCAGTAGAAATTCAAATTCAAGGGGAAAAGATTTTAATTGTTGGGGTTTATGCTCCTAATGAGGGGAAGGCAGAGTTTTTCAAGAAGTTGCATGAGACTTTAATGGACTTTATGGACTTTAAAATCATATTGATGGGCGACTTGAATGGAGTTGTCTCCACAAATATGGACAAAGCTCAAAGACAAGTAATATCCAAGGATGGGAGACTACCAAAGACTTTCTTTGAACTCACTGACACCATGGACTTGATTGACATTTGGAGAACAAGGAACCCTCTGGAAAGAGAGGGAACCTTCTTCTCTGAAGCAAAAATGACCTGGACTAGAATTGATCAAATTTGGATTTCTAGCAATCTGGCACCAAGAGTGAAAAAAACAGAAATCTGCACAAAAACCTGTTCCGACCACAATGCAGTTAAGATGGAAATGAAATTAACAACGGCTGGAACCTTTAGATGGAGAATGAATGACACCCTATTTAGAGATGAAGAAATTTATCAAAAGGCCCAAAAAATAGTGAAGGACTATTTTGAGATAAATTTGAGAACGGAGGTGGAGAAAAGAATAGTATGGGACGCTAGTAAGGCCGTGATGCGCGGTTTCCTAATCCAGCAGAATTCTATAAAGAGGAAAAAACAAAATGAGAGAAAGGAAAAGATTTTGAAACAGATAAAAGAAGGAGAGAAGAAATTGAGATCTAAACCAAAGTCTCAGGAGATCTTAAGAGAAATAAAATATTATCAGACACAATATATGGAATTGATGAATCAAGAGATAGAATGGAAAATAAAGCAAATGAGACAAAAGACTTTTGAATCAGCAGATAAATGCGGGAAGCTGCTATCATGGCAATTGAAAAAGAGACACAAGTTAAATACTGTGACATCCTTGGAAATAGATGGGAAGCTTGTTAACAAACCGAACGAGATAAGTAACTGTTTTCAAAGCTTCTTTAAAAAATTGTATGCACAAGGGCCTGTAAACGAACAAGAAATGGAGGAATTTGTTGGAAAGTATGGATTACCAAAAATTACAGAACAAAATAAAAGGATTTTGAATGAAAAAATTACAGAACAGGAAATAGAGGGTGCCATTCAGAATATGAAATTGGGGAAATCACCAGGACCAGACGGTTTAACTGCGAAATACTACAAAGCCCTTAAGGAATGGTTAATACAACCATTGAAGGAAGTATGTAACCAGATACTAGAGGGGGAAAAGGCTCCCGAATCGTGGAAAGAAGCATTCATCTCACTTATACCGAAGACAGAAACTGAGAAACATCAAGTTAAGAACTACCGCCCGATATCACTCCTGAATGTGGATTATAAAATTTTTGCAGACGTTTTAGCGAAAAGATTTAAGAGGGTACTGGCAGAGGAGATTCACAAGAATCAAACAGGCTTTCTCCCAGGGAGACACATGTCAGATAATGTGAGGAATATTATAGACATTTTGGAGTTGCTAGATGTGGACATTAACAGAAAGGTAGTTTTGATTTTTGTGGACGCGGAGAAAGCCTTTGACAACATTTCTTGGAAATTTATGAAGAAGAATCTCCATGGGATGGGGGTAGGCCAAGGGTTTGAAAACAGTATAGGTGCAATATATTCTGAACAAAGAGCTAAATTAATTGTGAATAATGTGGTAATGGATGAAATACCAATAGAGAAAGGTACACGACAGGGATGCCCTATATCCCCTTTACTGTTTATATCTGTCCTGGAGGTTTTACTAAACATGATTAGAAAGGACCAGCTGGTAAAAGGAATACAGGTCGGAACTAAACAATATAAGTTAAGGGCATTTGCAGATGATTTAGTGTTAACTTTGCAACAGCCAGAAGCTAGCACCAAAAGAGTTTTGGAATTAATGGAGATATTCGGCCAGGTCGCAGGATTTAAATTAAACAAACAGAAAACAAAGGTGCTGGAAAAAAATCTAACAAATGAGGAGAAAGATAGGTTTCAGAGTGAAACCGGGTTGGAAATAGCAAAAAAGGTTAAGTACCTGGGGGTAAATCTAACATCTAAAAATGTGAATCTATTTAAAGATAATTACGAAAAATGCTGGTCAGAAGTAAAGAAAGATCTAGATATATGGTCTAGGCTGAAACTTTCCTTGTTAGGCCGAATTGCTGTTATTAAGATGAATGTATTGCCAAGCATGTTATTCTTATTTCAGACGTTGCAGATTCTGGACAAAATGGACTGCTTCAAGAAGTGGCAGAAAGATATATCTAAATTTGTCTGGCAGGGCAAAAAGCCCAGAATAAAATTTAAGATTTTAACTGATGCAAAAGATAGAGGGGGCTTCGCCCTGCCAGACCTAAGACTTTATTATGAATCAGCAGCATTTTGCTGGTTGAAGCAATGGCTACTTCTTGAAGATACAGACATTCTTGATCTGGAAGGATATGACAATAGTTTTGGTTGGCATGCATATCTGTGGTATGACAAGGTAAAGGTCTATAAAAGCTTTAAGAACCATATTGTCAGGAAAGCATTGTATAATGTTTGGAATAGATATAAGGATTTACTGGAAAGTAAGACCCCTAGGTGGTTGTCACCAATGGAAGCGAAAGCAGTGAAAAAACTTAACATGGACTCTAATTGGCCTAAATATTGTGAAATTTTAGAATATGATGGTGAAAAACTGAAGCTTCAAAGTTTTGAGAAGCTAAAGCATAAAGTTCGAGATTGGCTACATTACCGTCAGATAAATGAGACATTTAAGCAGGACAGGAAACTTGGTTTTCAGAAGGAGAGGTCAAAGTTAGAAACAGAATTGTTAGAATCCAATACTAAGAATTTATCTAAAATGTATAATTTGCTGCTGAAATGGAACACACAGGATGAAATGGTGAAATCAGCTATAGGTGGTACATGACCCCAGTCAAACTTGCAAAGATCTACCATTTGCCCAATAACAAATGCTGGAAATGTAATGAGGCTGAAGGTACTTTTTATCATCTTTGGTGGACCTGCCCAAAGATTAAGGCCTACTGGGAAATGATCTATAATGAAATTAAGAAAGTCCTTAAGTGGACATTTGTAAAGAAACCGGAGGCTTTTCTCTTGGGCATGGTCGGCCAATTGGTACCAAAGAAGGATAAGACATTTTTTATGTACGCAACCACAGCAGCAAGAATCCTGTTGGCAAAGTATTGGAAGATGCAAGAATTACCTACTCTGGAAGAATGGCAGTCGAAGGTGACGGAATATATGGGATTGGCAGAGATGACTGGCAGAATCCGTGACCAGAGGAAAGAGACAGTGGAAGAGGACTGGAGGAAATTTAAAATATATCTTAAAAATTATTGTAAAATTGTGGACTGATAAGATGTCAAGGGGCAGGAAACAAAGAATTACAGCTGTAAATCTTAAACTTTAAGTAAATTTAAAAGGGACTTGATTAAAAATGGACTGATGAGTTGCTCGAAAAAAAGGGCAAAATAAGGATGTAGCGAAGGGAAGGTATGGGGAAGTCAAATTATTGTTGTATGTTTTTCATGTTTGTGTTTTGTTTTGTATTGTATTGTTTTTGATATGTGTAAAAACCAATAAAAATATTATAAAAAAACAACAACAAAAAAACAAAATGCAGCTGCAAGGTTGCTGACCAGAGTTGTTTTTTATTTGAGATTGTAAGCTGTTTTGAGGCAGAAGTATTTTTTAAAAATTCTTGTTGCCCCAAGACACTCTCCTTGCCCCATTGCTTAATTTGTGAAATTCCACAAAATTTCATTTGAAAAAAATGTAGGAAGGAACTAGGAAACCTCTGGTCCTCCAGATATTGCAGGACTTCAAGTCCCACCAGCATGGCCCATCATAACTGAAGGTGGGAGCTGTAGTCTGACAACATCTGAAGAGCACCAGATTTCCCATTTTTGATGTAGTGAGAGGGAATACAGTGACTCAGGTGGGCAAAAATGTTACATAACAAGTTGTACTATTACTGCTGATAATAATGTATATCTCTAAGTTTAGTCAAAGCATTTCCAAGTAAGCGGGCAGCAATAAGTTCTTGGGTAGCTCAATATAAAGGCTTTGAAAGTGCACAAAAAATTGAATATGACCATCGACAATAGAGCAATGTGAGTGTCTCTCTCCGATATCTGCTTTCTGTCTGTGTGCTGACTGACTGAACCCACTGCCCTTTTCAGAATGCCTCTGGCGAAGTCGGAGAAAAGACCTGCTATTCATGATAAAAGCTCTTTGGGCTCAGACTCCTTTGCCAGTTCTTCATCAAGGCTGTCCAGATCCAGTACGCTTGGTCTCAGTTAATAGATCAACTCTGACCTTTGTGGGAGAGAGCGAACGGGGAGCGGGGGTGAGAAATGTATGAGAACACTTTAAAAAATATTTCTGAATGAGGTGTTAGGCCACAGAGGGGAAGTTATGATTCTACATGCAATTTAATCATACTTCCTTTTTCCCGACTCAGTGCATGAGGCTTTGGATAATAAACTAAGTCTGAAAGAGACTCTTTGGGGGTCTCAGGTGTGATGCCCCAAAGGTGACCAGGAGGGCTTGACTTCAGTGGTAGGTGGGGATGGGATAAGGGAGTGAGTCTTAGACTTGAACCCTCCCTGTGTCTTAGGGATGGGAGCATGACAGGACTGAGTATTGGAACAGGCTTGAAAGTCAAACAAATCTGATAAAAGTGTTTCAAAAAATTGGTTGTTTAACAGCGGGTATTTTTAATCAAGCTAGAGGGAGAGTTGATGGGTGAGTTCTCTCTCTCTCTCTCTCTCTCTCTCTCTCTCTCTCTCACACACACACACACACACACACACTTCTAGCGTGTTAGCCTGTTCTTCCAAGTATTGCATAGAAAATAGAGGGTTACTTCATTGAAGCAAAATGCTAACTGCATACAGACCAAGAGGCTGGATAGTTTGAGAGTTAACTGTACTACAATGGATTAAGTTCTTTGAGGTTTGTAGCCAGCCTGTTAATCAGCAAACAAATATTATCTGGATTTAATTTTGGGGAGAAATGTTACTTGTATATTTGGTAATCATGCTTTTTATGGCAATATTGTCCTTTAAAAACAAACAAAAAAGGATTGTGCACACAACGTACATCTATTGGCTGCTTTACAAGAACTAATAATTTCCTTTCTGTTAATAACTTGCACAGCATTCTACACAGAGAGCACACACAATTAGAATTCAAAAATAATTAGCAACATTTTTTCCAAAATGCAGATTAATTACTAATGATGAAAGTTATAATATCTGGTCTCTGGAGACAGCAATGTAGCTAACTACAACTTAATGGAATATCCATGTGTAAGAAATGTGGTAGCTTCTTATGTGTCATAATTTCCTTCCCTGCTAATAAAAGAAGCTTGTCGGAAATAATAGCACAGGTTCGGTGGGAATTGCTTTGGGTGTAGCAGGAAACTCCGCCAATGGTGTTGATGATAGAAAGGGCTTAATATTGCGGAATGATACCTATCCAGTGGAGAGGAATGTTTCTGATGGCAGAGGCCTCAGCTGTGCCCAGACAGGTGGAAAGTTACTGCTGGTGGTTCTCTTGCCAGCAGAAGTAGGCAGAAAGCCATTATATGGCACATTTGAGAGATGGGGATCTGCTGCACTCAAAGCCTTTGCATGCCCCAAAGGGACTCAATTCTTTGTTCCCTCAGCTATGCCAGCCTGGAGCTGGCATAGTGAAAAAGAAAGAAAAACTGCTCTTACACACACCTGTTCTGTTTTGCCTGGTGCAAGCTCACAGGGCTTGTGATTCAGCAATGGATCCATCCCTGCACTGCTCCCCAACCCCACTTAGGATTGCTCTGTAACCCCCCAGAAACTAGACCCACATTATATCAATTTAAACTTCATATCTAAATCATATTAATGATTAAATGCCTAGCAGTTCACCGTAGTTACAGTGTATTCTGTTACAAATCTGTTTATCTGAAAGGGACTCGAGGGCCATTAGCTCCACTTTTGCCACGGGAATGACATTAACAGTGCATCCTACAGTTTGAAAGCATACCAGTGTGAGTAGATAAATAGGTACTGCTGTGGTGGGAAGGTAAACGGCGTTTCCGTGCACTCTGTCACAGTATTCCATATGCCAGAAGTGGTTTTGTCATGCTGGCCACGTGACCCGGAAAAAGTGTATGCGGACAAACACCAGCTCCCTCGGCCTGAAAGCAGAGATAAGCTCCACACCCCATAGTTGAATTTGACTGGACTTAACCATCCAAGGGTCCTTTAGCTTTACCTTTTACCTTACTCAGAAGTAAGCCACATCAAGTTCCATGAGAGTTATTCCCATTTAAGTGAGTGCATAGGATTCTAGCCTACAAATATATAAATTATTCTTAACAGATGTATAATTTTAATAATAATGGCAGAAGGACAAATCATTGGAGAAAGTTGTCTTTTTAAATTCTCCAACTTTAAAATTCATATTAGGTTTATGATACAGAACCATATCTTAACCAGTGGTATTACACCCCTGCAGGAATAAAAAAAAGATGTTCAAGGAAATGTTGGTGATATCAATGTGTGAACACAGATTTTATGTGCATTTTGGTGAAACTGCAAGTCATTAACCATTAGTATTGACACCAAATCCCAAAGTCAATGATCCCAAAGTCTTGATAAATATCCAGATAAATGTTATTAGGGCAAAATAGAAAGAGAGGAAGAAATTGTGTGCTTTCATTCTTTTATCCTTTTTACTGGGTTTTCACAGCATTAGACTTTTTCTTAGACTCTTAGACTCAATTTCAAGTTGGAATTCAGAAAGAACAGCACAATAATAATATTCTACAATATTCTAAAACACTTCTTGTGGTCATGATTGAATCACCACTTTGCAAGACAGACTTAAATTATCTGTTTTTATAAAATACTCAGAAAAGGGGGGGTGTTGTTTTTCACATCACAATATTTTATTTTTTGGGAGAAGCAAATGTTCATGCGATGCATTGTCAGACTCCAGTAGTCAACACCGCTATAATATATCTGTTCTGGTCCATCAGCTGTTTACAATACAACATGATGTAGTGCAGTCGGCAAGTTATTCATATCATGAAGAACAATGTGGGCATGAGTTTCTCCTGGAAATGGTTCTTGCTGTTTACAGGTCTGACAAATTTTGAAAATACCTAGTTGAAATGAATAGGATCAAATTATACCATAGAGCTGCATTCCTACTGTCAGGGGAGAGTTAGAGTTAGAAATGTCCAGTTTCCCAGAGGGAGAATGTTTTCCCCAAGTTGGGGGGGGGGGAGGAGAACAGAAGAGAGCAACAGGAACAGGGAGGGACAGGATGTTCCCAGGAAAGGCAAGGGTTAAGTTCTAGCTCAGATTGGGAGGAGGGGAGATACAAGCAAGCTCTAGTGAGGAGGTTAGAAAAAAGAGCGGGAAAGCGAAGGGAAGGGCGCCTTCGCCATTTTGAGGGTGGCTGGTCACGGAGAAGCAGAGCTCAGAAGGTATCTGAAAGAAGTGACTCTGAGGAAGAATAGTTAAAGATAAGAACCATTTATAAGTTTGTTTGTTAATACACAATAAAAAGTTATAAAAGAACAAGAAGCATTTGTGTGGCGATCTGAAGAGGACAACGACCAGTCCTGACACCTGCTTGCTAGCTATACATTAAATGACTGTGTAAAAAAACAAAAAGCACTATGGAGGCAGTAAACTATATATTGGGGGGGACGACAGAATCCCTTTCATCAATAAAAGTATATTCCTTATTAAATGCAGCACACAGCACAGTGTGTCATGACAGTAAACTTTGTTCTTTGTTGCTGGGATATTTATGTCCTCTGTTTACACTTTGTCATACCCTTAACAGTAGATATAATTCTGTTGGGTTTACAACACTTTGTACAGAACTGTACAGAAGCTCTCCAGTGATATACTTTTTAACTGGGTAACTTTTTATGCTTCTGTAATGTCTTTTTGGGAGGGGGGTGTCCCCACTCCTTCTACAATACTTAAACAGCCACATAAACATCTTCTTTTGATAAGCAACATTTCTGCTCATGTTCTGTTTGTATTTCCATATAAGGTTATAGACCAGATTCTTGATACTCTCAGAGCTTAAAGGTATGTTTGGTGATGGTTTCAACAGAGTTATGCTTTACTCACAATGTATTAATAGAAATAGAGCTGGAAGAGTCTAGCTTTCTGTCTCTGCCTAGTCAAAGGGCAATACCTTCTATTCTCTGGATTTTAACTCAGAAATTCATTAATCCTGGACCAGGGTAGGGAATTGATGGCCCTCCAGATATTTTTTGGGCCATAACTCCCATCACCCCTGACCATTTCCTATGCTGGCTGGGGCTGAAGGGTGCTAAAGGCAGCAACATCTGAAGGGACACAAGTTCTCATTCTCTGGTTTAGCTTCCGCTGCATTCATGCACTGCCTTGCCTTGGTTCTAACATGCTTCCCAAGCTATAAGTGGAAGTGTACATATGTTACCTTGATTAGGATCTGGATGTGGGGAAATCCACTACTCAACAACAGACTCTTGTGAGTAAGGTCTGAGTGAGGAAACAGCTTCCTGCATGTGGATAAATCCTTGTAGAATCCAGGACCTTTTTATTTCTGTACCAGTTTGGTTCTCCATTAATCCCTCATTCCTGCAAGAAAACCGTCACAGAATCTATGCAAGTGCTAATGCATTCTCTTTCTTCAGATGATGTCCAAAGAGCAAAATATACACCTTGTACAAAGATACTGTGAGGCATCCTTCCTAAAGCATTCCTAATGAGCATCCCCTTTTTCCACTGGCAGTAGTGATTTATCTACTGCCTCAGACTTCACTTCGACTAAGATAAAGAGAGGACATGAAGTGCAAGTATGTAATCTTCCTTTTATCTCTTCTTCAATATTGCAGGAATTCTACTTTAAATGTGGAGCACACCCAACCTCTGACAGTGAGACATCTGTGGCACTGAACCTCATTACAACAAATAGTCGGTGCATATCATGTATAACCTGTACAGATGTTCGGTAAGTCAGCTTGAAGAATGCCAAACACAGTATCCTGGCAATACTAAGACTGCATTTTTAGGGTGTGCTACTTAATTTTAATTCTGTTTTGTTATAATGGAATATGAATCACACTTTCCACAGTAGAGTTTCTGGGGGTTTTATAACAGAAATCATTGTGTTGATCCTGCTACTGAATCAATTGGCAATATGCATTACATTGCTTTCCCTCATCCAATCTATTAGGGACACAAATGTTGCGTACATATGCAATGATCATTTTTGCAATTCTGGAATAAAAACATTTAAATAATAATAATAATAAGGTCAAATGGTCCACTTTTAAATCTGGGAGGAGACAGTGGTCCAGTTCAGAGAATCATTTTAAGTTTTATAAACCCGGTTTATGAACCTGGGAATTAGCAAGAAGCACTCTTTCCTCACACCATATCCTGATTTTGGTGTAATGTTCAAGGCTTGTATTGTGCTAGAGTTCCCCATTAGGTCCATAAAGACAGCATGTTTATAGTTGTATACTGGAACTGCTCCATACTTAGTGTCAATTAACAATCCAGGAAACCACAACTCTGGCCTAATATAAGCCAATATCTTCATGCTTCAGCCAGTGTGTGGTAGGAGAGGTAGAGGGAAAGTGTTGAGCCCCAAGACATATTCCCAACTTTGTAAACCAGCATGTATGAAGCCTTGAATGATTAAAGTGGTCTTGAGCAGGGACAGGGAGAGAGAATTTCTGGAAAGGCATACACAGTTTGAAAATAAATAGATGTTATTTTTTTCTCCATCTCAAGCACAACACAATATAGTCCATTAAACTGTTTCGCTGTGCTGCTGGTGCTGCCTTGACTGTCTGCTGACAGTACTTTGCTGTAGAAAATGAGCCTTTCTGATAGGTTAAAAGATAAGTCAGCTTTGAAAAGAATAGTGGGATGCCCATCACTTCACAGATATTTGAGAGTTATAAAACTGTCATCTGTCTCTCTTACAATTCATCTTTCAGGCACACTATGCTGAATCACTTCAATAGCTTGTGCCGTCCATTAGGTCTAGAGTGTCACCCAGCTGCTGGGACAAAAAGTATTGAACACATTCCTTCTCTCTGCTTTTTAGGATGATATAGACAAAAAAGTTACTTTTGGGTACTAAAGCTCATCCTGGGATAATTTGGACATCTGTGTGGGGTCTATGTTTTGATAGATCTGATTTTTAAAAAAGCAATATAGAGGGAAGGAGTTGGAGCTGTTGGTCTTTTTATAAGAAATAGTCTGCCATCCAAGTAATAAAGAGAGAGATTTTTCTTTCAAAAAGGTTCAGAAAAAGGTAACTGCAAAGAACAAGGGGCTGGAGAACTTGAAAGCATGTAGTCCTTTTCCCAGATTTAATTTTACAATTTCTATTAAGCAGGTTTGCTAAAAGTGAAAATCAGGACGAAGTTGTTGTTGTTTGTTGAACTTTTTTATTTATTTTTTAGTAAAAGCTACAATAATTTGAGTTTTTGAGCTTTTTATGGCATTTTGGACACAATTTAACCCCTGTTGCTGGTTTTCCAGGACATTTACCCGATTTCAAAAAAATAATCCAGGATGCCATTTTTGGAGGCAAATTCCAGAATATGTCCTGGAAAATCAGGACATATGGCAGCCCTAGCTAAATCCAGAGTTGGTATACCATGAAGTATAATGCCTTTTGGTGCTTCCTGCTTAACTGCAACAGAAGGAAAAACTGGGAATTGTCAGTTGTTAACACATGCACACATTTTCTCTTGCAGCATGCAAGGTGATGGATTGATATTTTAAAGATGGTCTGAACTGGTTCAGCAAACAGCAAGCACTTAATACCAATACTGAATATTGTGGTCCCAGAGGAAATACATTTTTGTCAACTATTTCCAATGTTTTTAAATATATATATATTTAAAAGAAAAGCATCAAAAGAGTTTGGCATAACCCCTAGGCACTTGAAAATCAGACTCAGAAATCACAACAGTGTTAAGCAACATGAAAACAATATGGGAGAGCAAAAAGGCCTCGTGTTATCTTTCAGGAACCAGGTTGTGTGGTGTACAGTTCCTCAAGGCACTATTATTGTTAGTGTTCCAAGAGATGCACAGGTATAAAATATACATAGGACCTACCCTTATTTACCAGAGAAGAAGAAATCCCTAGGAAATTGAAGTTTTCATTGTTTTTTCATTATCATGTTACCTTTTTTTTTAGAAAAAAGCAAAATCCAGAGTTCATAAGCCTGAACATGGCAGAAAAATAACATAAAATAAAATTGCCCCGATGAGAATTTTATTAAGAATCGTGAGAGCTTCTGTTCATCTTTTCTCAATTTGCCACGTTTTAAGGGATCCTTACTTTACTAGTGATAATATAACCAGGATGGCAAGCCTCAAACAGGTGGAAAGCTTTCCATAACTACATAATTTCAGGCTGATTCATATTGTCTTTACAAATCTGTAAGGTCTGAATACCATTTGTATGTTGATAAGAGAGCTCTAAGGAAAGTGCAGAATGTCAGAGACATGTCATTGATATGAAGTACACTACCAGTATGTGAGGAAATGTTTTACTGCCTCAATCTCACTTGCAATGTATATTGGGGTACTAGAATGTTGCCATGTGGTGTTTCAGGAGAAGTACATTTTTATCTCTTTCCCCAGATAATTTTTTTGCTTTTAAAAACAGTAATTATTAAACAAAAACTAAGAAACTGATATCAACGGTTTTAGAATTTATCTAAGTGTTGGTGCTGACCTTTAAAGCCCTAAATGGCCTCGGTCCAGTATACCTGAAGGAGCGTCTCCACCCCCATCATTCTGCCCGGACGCTGAGGTCCAGCGCCGAGGGCCTTCTGGCGGTTCCCTCATTGCGAGAAGCAAAGCCACAGGGAACCAGGCAGAGGGCCTTCTCGGTAGTGGCGCCCACCCTGTGGAACGCCCTTCCAGCAGATGTCAAAGCGATAAACAACTACCTGACATTCAGAAGACATCTTAAGGCAGCCCTGTTCAGGGAAGTTTTTAACGTGTGATATTTTATTGTATTTTTGGTTTTTATGGAAGCCGCCCAGAGTGGCTGGGGAGGCCCAGCCAGATGGGCGGGGTATAAATAAATTATTATTATTATTATTATTATTATTATTATTATTATTATTATTATAAACCAAGCCAAATTGAAATGTGTCTCATGGTGGTTACGTTTTCCCATACCCTAGCCATGTGTTGTGTGTGAGAAGAAGGGCACTTATTTGCTTCTCTAGGTTGATTTCTACTTGGGGGGGAAATGCACAGGACTATTTTTTATCCCATTACATTAATATAGCCTGGTGTAAAAAAAACCCAAACCCATCCCATTTGTAAGATTCAGGGCATACGCCAAGTATACATTTAAAACATATCCAATGCACATTTAAAATACATGACTTTGCCCATGGAATCCTGGGAACTGTAGTTTAAGAGCACTGGAAATGTCAATTTTTTGCAGGAAACTAGAGTCCCCACGATTCAATGGGGTGTGTGTCATGTTCTTTAAACATGCATTGTTGTTGTTGTTTAGTCGTTTAGTCGTGTCTGACTCTTCGTGACCCCATGGACCAGAGCACGCCAGGCACTTCTGTCTTCCACTGCCTCCCGCAGTTTGGTCAAACTCATGCTGGTATCTTCGAGAACACTATCCAACCATCTCGTCCTCTGTCGTCCCCTTCTTCTTGTGCCCTCAATCTTTCCCAACATCAGGGTCTTTTCCAGGGAGTCTTCTCTTCTCACGAGGAGGCCAAAGTATTGGAGCCTCAGCTTCATGATCTGTCCTTCTAGTGAGCACTCAGGGCTGATTTCCTGATTTCCTGATGCAATGAGTTCCTGATGCATTGAATGTCCTTTAAATATATGGAATGGATCCACCCTGAGATAATCTTATATCTCCAATCGTGAACAGAATTACAAGAAAAATCTGAAATCCACTGAGGTGAGGATGGATGGATGGATGGATGGATGGATGGATGGATGGATTTATTTATTTATTTATTTATTTATTTATTTATTTATTTATTTAATTGCCTTCCATCCAAAGATCACAGGGCAGTTTACAACATAAAAAAATACAAAATTAGAACAAAAAATATATAATAAAACAAGAACAAGCTGATAACCCCACTCCCACAAACACATTTAAAAGGCTATAGAATGTTAATCAGTCAAAGGCCTGGTCGCTGAATTCTGCACCAGCTGAAGTTTCCAAACCGTCTTCAGAGGCAGTGTTGCAGTTAATCCTCATAGTTATATAAGTTTGCTGCCACTACACAAATATCTAGGAGTTTTCTAAGTCATTGTTCACTAAAGGAATAGATCATCAGTTGTCACTTCCTCTTACATTATGCCAGTAAACACGTGTTTCTTTAGCAGTTTTGATAGTTTATGTGAATGACTGGGTAATATATGCAGTGTGTTTGCAATGTGTGTTGAATTTGTATTGAACATACTTTAAATGTACGGAATGGATCTGCCCTCAGTTCGTGTTCTTGTGTGTGTGTTTTACCACTGGCATTTGGGGGGGTGTTGTATTTTCTTTACAGACTGCTTTACAGAAAGAAAACTATAATAGGTAATTGGCTCAGATTTGTGGACATTGTTTATTACTTTGCATGTGACAATAGATTAGGATTAAATTGTAGATCTACTTCTGTGTAAATTCTGTGAAGAAAAGTGCCCCTGGGTTGGATTTAAACCTTGTTTTTCATATAAAGGCTAGGGAGATCCAGACATTGCCATGGGAAGTGTGAATTACTTTCAATGACCTTATTTGCTTTTCATGGATTCCATTGCTTGCTTATTCCCTAACTGAAAAGAGAGCACTACCAGGGCAGCTTCATTTGAGTAAACTCAGGAAATTCTTTTCATGCATGTGGGGAGATATTTGAGAAACCCTGAACTTAAAACATCCAGAATTGGCTGCTGATGGACATGGTATACTGAATGAGCTGCTCAAACGGAGACTGCTCTTGTTGTTAGTTTAGGATGTGATCCCACCAACATATTAGTCCAAACCACAACACATCAAGCCTGTCATCTCAACTCATCCTATTGTCTCATTAAAAATGACTGACCTTTAAAGTCTGATTCTTTTGCCTATTGAATGCTGTTGTAAAAGCGAACAAGGAACCATTTTTTCTTTGGCTGGGTTCAGAATGCAGTGCTAATGAATTAAAAGGCTATCCACATGTTTGGAAGGAGACATCTCTGCTGTAATTTCACTAAGATTCAGTATGCAATCGCACAGATTAAGGGTGTGGTACATTCAGAGCTTCTCTTCATAGGTGTGTCCTCCCACAGTTTCTCCACCCAGGATGGCCATCAATTGTCCTTTTCAATTGTATATGCCTTACATGCTGCTGTGTTTGTTTTCCTTGAAAATTTCCAGAAAAATATTGTACTAAGAGCTTAGCCACTTTAACTAGTCTGCCTAGAGAAAAGCCAAACATATCACTTTTTATCCGCCTACGAAATAAATGGGATTTAAAAAAAAATCAATTAAGTGAAATGACAAATTAAGCATCAAAGAATTGTTACTAATTGGTTTAGGTCTTAAAGACCTGTTCAATCAAAGCAGAGTGCACAGCTATTAATGCTTATTTTCAGTTACCTACAAAACCCCATGATAAGACCTTTTATTGATGCTAGTACTTTGAAATGTGGATTTGGTATCTCTAAGTGACCTTCCTTTCTCCGTTGGCATGCTCTGTAGGATCTGCACACAAGCAGTTATATCAGCAGGGCTTCCCGAAAGTGTTAGAAGCCCTTGTGGGTGAGATGCGTTGTAGTGTCTTTTTATCTTACTTTCACTGCTGGTACATTGAAACACTCACTGTCAGTGATAGAGCAGCATTGCCTTTCCTGCCGTTCTTTCTCTGAACCTCTCAAGGAAATGATCATACCTTCATCCCACTGCCAGACTTCTTAGTATCCACAACCAAACCTCTAAGAAAACTTTGGGATTAAATATTCATCTATCTTCAAAACCATTTTAACCTGCTTTTCAGCCAAAATAGGCTCCCGGAATGACTTACACCAGTAATAAGATGATGACATGGTTTGCTCATCACCAGAGGCAGATTTAGGGGTGTGGGACCAGTTCATTTGCACTGGGCAAAGAGCCTTGGGGATGCCGCAAGGGGCTCTGCAACCTTAAAGCAGAATGGAAAGTGAGAGGCGAGGGGTGCCAAATCCACCTCTGGTATCACATTGGCTTAGTGAGACTCACAAATGTCAGCTCCCAGAGAGGAGCCTGCAGCTGCTGAGCTTGTGGTTAGTGTGGAGAGGGTTTAACCATGAGCCTGGGTTCCGGCAACAATCTAAGCCAAATGTTTGAGCTAAACCACAGCAGCTAAAAGGGCCAGGGAGGAGAAAGCAGCTGCAAGCTGCTCCCTAGGATCCCACACATTCATGTGTTCACGCTTAGTGTGGCTTGTGAATCAGGCCATTCCCTGCCCTCAGGCTTGCAATCTAAAACACATGGCACACAAGGAATATTAATTAGCTGGGAGGCGAAAAAGTGCAACTCAGGCACACTTCTTAGTTTCACCTTCACATATTTGTGGAAGTGAATAATGCTTCCCAGTGGCTCATTCTTTGTTGGCTATAGGAGCAGGAACTTACCTTAACTATTAATTTCTTAACATGCTTCTCTGTAGATCTTTATAAGAATCCTGAAAAGACCCCCTTTGAACTTCTGCTATGTTTCTAAACTTGCAATTGATTCTGGGTATTTCACAGACAGGTGTAAGGGATGAACTTTCTTTTGAAACCAGTCAGTGTGCAAGTAAATGTTTTAGTGCATTTCACTTCCACCCTGTTCATAACTTTCAGGAGAAGCCTGGCTTGTATTGTGGGCTGCCAGCTCCAGTCAGTTACAATATTTTATGCTTAACCATTTATGAACCTTGCTTTTAAAAAGTTTTTACCTAGGGCTCAGGTTGAAGTGCAGTGTTTCTGAGGCATAAGTGTTTTCAAAGGAGTGATTTCCACTTGGTGTTCTTGGGTAATGCTCATTGAAAGGTTCCTAGGCAGTGAACATTTGGAGAGATCAAAGAGATGCTATCTAGTACCAATCATTGTGCTTGGAAGAATCATCCTACACAGATCAGTGAACTCTCTTAGTGGCATTGTAGTCCAATGGATAGAGAATAGGCTTCAAACCCCATCACTGCCATTTTCTTATTGCATGGCCTTGGACAACTCATTTCTAGTAGACAACTCATTTTTTATTGCATGGCCTTGGACAATTCATATATAGATCATAATTATAGTGACTTACCTCCCACTAAGTGCCTTGTAATTTAAATGCTATATAAACATTGTATGGTAGTAAAAGTTACAGAACTGTTTTAGAATATATCTACAACTCAGCACTAATCAGGAACTATACAGTTTAACAGTATCAAATATTTGGGTGAAATAGCACGTGAACTTTGATTTTCAAGTATAAATTACAATTTAATTGGCCTGGAAATTTGTGCTGGAAAAAAATAACCCGATTAACATTGTTCTATCTCCCCACCCACACCTGCATTTCCTGCTTCTCTCCTTGGTCCTTAGTCACATGAGTTATCTCACCTAATCAGAAACTGCATGGCATTGCCACAATGCACAGCCAATCAGATATATCTATGTGATGATGTTGCTGAGAGCATGAGGAAGGTGCAAATAAATCATGGATCAGTACTGAAAATCACTGAAAAAGGAATACTTTGGGGGGAAAGGGTCTGCTGAAAATGTGGGCGAAACAACCATAATCTCTGAATACTTTCTAATATCTGTTGTGTAGATATTTGAGTATCTGCTTAGGCTGACTCACATGACAGTGTTCATCATATGAATACTTGGTTATATGAAGCAGTGGTCACAACTAAATAAAACTAATTACTAATCATGTTTCTTTCTTTTTTCATTTTTTTATTGATTTTCCAAAATTTTAAACAAACAAACAAACAAACAAAAATCATAACTAAACTTGATCCAATCTTAGTGACATTGTTCAGTGACTTCCTCAAATCCCCCTACCTGAATTTCAGTGTATATCATTGTAACAGTTTTCCAAAACCAATTTTTCTCATAATATTAACTTAATCACTTGACATCTTTCTTTCTTTTCATTTTAACTTTAAACATATTATTCTCTAACATCACATACTTAAATCCTAAGCCTATCTAATATTTGCAGGTTTTTCCAATTAAATTATCTTAACGTATTTACGTAAATAGTCTTTAAATTTCATCCATTCTTCCTGGTGCTCCTCCTCCTTCTGGTCGTGGACTCTTCCAGTCAGGTCAGCTAGCTCCAAAAAGTCCACCATCTTCACCTGCCATTCTTCTACTGTTGGGACTTCTTGTGATTTCCAAGTCTTAGCTAACAAACTTCTAGCTGCAGTTGTGGCATACAAAAACAATCTAACATCTTTCTTGGGCAATTCCAAACCTATTTCTTATCATGTACACACAATATCTTCAAATCCATGGTGGGGATAAGCACCCCAAGTAATAATAAAATAATAATAATAATAATTTATTATTTGTACCCCGCCCATCTGGCTGGGTTTCCCCAGCCACTCGGGGCAGCTTCCACAGAAACCAAAAATACACTAAAATCATACATTAAAAACTTCCCTAACTAGAGCATGGGTAGGCAAACTAAGGCCCAGGAGCCAGATGCGGCCCAATCGCCTTCTCAATCTGGCCTGTGGACAGTCCGGGAATCAGCATGTTTTTACATGAGTAGAATGTGTCCTTTTATTTAAAATGCATCTCTGGGTTATTTGTGGGGCATAGAAAAAAATATAGTCTGGCCCCCCACAAGGACTGAGGGACAATGGACTGGCCCCCTGCTGAAAAGGTTTGCTGACCCCTGTACTAGAGTGATTTCCTCCTCTAAAAACTGCCCATTCATCTAAAGATGTGAATCAGCAATAGGAACAATAGCAGTTGGTGGCTTGTGTCACTCAGCAACTTTGCACTATTGAAAAGTGCTTCCATTCTTGCAAGATGGTACAGTCCATTTTTGCCAAACCCCTTGCCTTCTGTAGCCCCCCCATGCCATATGTCTCATACTATTCTGGAGGGACCCCAAATCCTCAGAATTAGCTTTTGGGAAAGAGCACAGGGAAAGCTGCATTTGATAGGGTGGAATTGGCAAAAATTAGATAGAACTGTTTTCCACTAGCCCAGGACCATTGTTGGATACATTCCATGTCAGATCAATATGGTCATTTTTGTTTAACTAATTATTCATTGTTGCAGAAGTCCCAGTTTTCACAGAGTAAATCCTTTTAATGTGTCCCTGCTTCTGTTGCTCATGACCAGACTCAAGGTGGCACATGCTCAAGCCATTTGCCACCCTCTTCATTGGTGTGTTGATTTCCAGCTTGTGGAATTAAAGCAATAATGAAGGCTGCAGTCCTAACCCCACTTACCTGGGAGTGAGCTCCACTGAATTCAGTCGGACTTACTTCTGAGTAGATTGCAGCCCCTGTTACATTTTTTTTGCTATCTGCTTAGCTTTTGTTCGTTAAGTTCAGTTGTCTATAATAAGAGAAGTAAGCTGATCTGAAAGGAAAAAGAAAGACAGTGACACAGAGAAGTTACAAACAACAATGGAAAATAATGAGCCTTTCTACTTAGCATCTAGCTTTTTTGAAGCTGACAAACGATTATCTATGGTGCAAGAGGCACAATGCTATCAAAAAGCTGCTTCTTACAAAATGTCATGCTGGTGAACGAAGATAATTGATAATTGTGTAGGTGGCCAATTAAGCTGTTGCTTATCTAGCAGTCTTTCAAGATTGAACATGGCCATAACTTTCAATATATGTAGTGGAATAGTTTGTTTTCAGAGTAGGAAAAAAGCAGCATTTTTTTTTGCCTTGTTACAATAAGTAGTAACATTGCACAACCATGAAACAGAACTGTATAGGTATATTGAAAAGCAAATAGGATGCTAGTCAGGGAAGGACTTGTACTGTGGGCCCCTACCCAAGTAGCTGAGAGGTTTTGAAGTTTCCAGAATGGTGCAGAATGGTTTCCAGAAAGGTCATGTGGCTACATGAGACCCCCATTCTGCAAAAATAACATAAGTTGCTGCTTAACCTGCCTGGACCCTGTGATCAACATCTGAGGCTTTTCTTTGTGTGTCTCCTGCAAGAGATATTTGGGCCTTTTTGCGGTGGCTCCTCAGTTGTGGAAAGCTGTCCTCAAGGCAACTTAGCCGGTGCTAACTTTGTTATCCTTTGGTCACCAGCTGAAAATATTTTTTATTTTCTTTGGCATTTGGACAGCACTAAGGGTTTGATTTTCAATTATTTATTTTTGGTGTTAATTCCTATGTGGACGGGGTGGTTATTTCATGCTATTTCATGATTTCTGGTATGCTTGTTTGGTTTTAACTGATTTTTAAATTATATTTTGTATGCAATTCTCACTGTAAATTGTTCCAGGACTCTCTTTATTTGTGTGAACCAATACATAAACTGAAATTTGTTTTAACAATGTGCCCAGGTTACTTAAATCCCATTGGCAATAGTGTTGCCAGTGTTCTTTCTCCCTGCCACTTCTCCTTATCCAGTGTAAGGACTATGCACAAATGAAAGCAGGCTCCAAATGCATCTCTTTTGCTGTATGGGAAATCATCTGAACAACTGAATTCATTTTGTATGTTAAGTTTACTATTATATGTATTTTTGGACACTTTAGGATATGCATTTATATATTTATTGCATGCTCTGAGTATGGTTCATGTTGGCTAGCACCCTGCAGTTAGAGTGTGAGCCTAACCACACCAAGTAGGGAGTTAACACTATGGAGGACAGTGTGTTTTGCTAGTATGTAAAGTCTATAAATTGTTTTTTAAAATGTTGATCTTCTTACAGTAACTAAATAATGGCAGAGGCTGGTACAATACCTGCAAAAAACATTCAGAAGTATGTATTTGGTGCTTTAGTAAATTATTTTTATAATAGTCTATTAAAGCTTGGTCATCAGCAACATTTTAGAAAAACCACACAACTCAGGCAATTTGATAGCTACTATTCACTTTGCATTTGTTTTTGCTTGATTTTGAAGAGTAATGGTATGTTCTGAATTTCGGAACTACATTTTCAGTTTTGTCAGTTACAAGACCATATGGATGCACATTTTACCCTGACAAAGAAGGGTATAAAACCTGTTCAAGGTCTGAGCTTCTTTTTCATGTCACTCTGTCTTATAAATGAGTCTTTCTTTCTTTCTTTCTTTCTTCATAAACCATGGCATAGAGTAAACTGGCGATATTATTGTACTGAGATGACAATGGTGAGAGAGGAAAATGTTCACTTAAGTTGCCCTGCTGTTACTAATAAACAGTCCATGCCTCACTGACAAATTCTGAGTTAAAATCTTGTCATCACACCAGTGCAGGTGACCCTCTATAATACCAGTATGTTGTTGCTCAGTATTTAAAAAAACAAATACCTGTAGATGATATGATACTGCATTTTAATTTTTGGAATACACACACTCTCTCTCTCTTTCTGGGACTGTTAATCACCAAGTTCTATATCCCTACAAACAATGACTGAAATAGTTACTTTGAGGATATATGTAAAGTAGGTCTTGGAGTACAACTTTCATCAGCCCCAGTCAGCATAACCATTCAGGAATTATGGGAGTTGTGGTCCAGGAACATCTGGCGGACACCACATTGGCTACCCCGGACTTAAAACAGCTGAAGAAGCTTTAGACCAAAGTGCCACCGCTGCAATTCACAAGCCTCCCATTCCAATCATTGGGACAGCTCACAAGCAAGTGTACTGATGTTGGTGCATTAATACTTCAACCAGGCACAAAACTGGCTGCAATCCTGTACACGCTTACCTGGCAATAAGTCCCATTGAATTCAGGGGTGCTTACCTCATTGCTGTTCCTTGCACAGTTGACTGGCTGAATGGAGTTGTAGTCTTGAACACCTGTAGGGCACCCAGTTGTTGGAAGCTCTTGTGCAAGCAACTGTCTGTCATCGCTGGCTTGGTGAGAACATAACCAAAAGTATGTGAAGTGTCTCTTTGCCTACCCCTGAATCTAGAGCCCAATTATGACACAGGTGACTGAGAACATTGTGGCAGAACTTGCACGGAACCCAGGATCATCGTCCTCAACTAACTGTACATTGGCTGATGTCCCTTGTGGATTTTTTGGCTGAGAGAATTAGATGTGGTACGCATTCAGTTCCCCAAATTAGAATCTTGCAGGCATTCTCTAAGGTGCTACAGCACTTTTTGCAGACTTCAAAAGCTAGTTTTACATAACTTAAATATCATCTCTAATTATTTTGGAGCATTTTAGACTTCAGCAAATGTTGATGTCAGTAGGGGGTAGGTTTGCACTCAGTAGGGTTTTCCATTAAGAATTCTCTCTTTGTGTACACGGGCGAGCACACACAATTTTTTTGTCCAAATATCAAAGTGACAAAAAGGACCAGCTTTTTTTCCCTGCAAGTCACATACATTGGTATTTTCTTAATGGATGTTTCTTGGTTTTCCTACTACTGTTTTCTTAGAAGAGAAACAACACAGCAAATTCAGTTTCTTCCCTCAAGGCATATTCTCTATGGCCTGTGCTACAATATTGCCAAGCATCTGGCAGGAAACAGAGCCAGACAATTAAAGAGCTTTGCAGAAAGCAATGCAGTCTGCACTGTGTCTTAGAGAAACGTTATCGCTGTGAAGCTGGTCAATTTGCTCTTGTGTGAGGATTTCTGAATTTTGCTGCTGGAACGGAGGAGTCCACAAGTCAGTGCGGTGGCCAAAACAGAGGAGGCTGGTCATTAGGTCATCTCTCTTGGTACAAGCAGAACCAAAAAAATACAGCTCTATCAAGGTATTTGATGCTGACTCCTAGAAATGTGAAATTTCACAGTGTCCAACTTTTCCCCTCTAATGCTTTTGTCTGAGAAGTTCACCATCCAACCAGCTTCAGTAGTTACCAGCTGACAGTGGGCCAAAGGATTTGGCAAGATGGGCTCTCTTACACTATTATTGGTCTGGCATGTGTATGACAATTGGAACATTTTTTAAAAAATCACTCCTTGGGTGAGGCTGTGTGGTAAATCATAATGTGTATGGACCCCCATTTGGTCAGAAGCATCCAGAAACTAGCTTTTGATGCCCTAGTAATGGTGCATTAGAAGTGCTATATGGTGTTCTAAACTGAAAGCATATCATGTAAGAATCAAGGGACAGTTTGGCTCAGTTAGGCTAAGCAGAGATAAACTACCGTAGTTCATTATGCATTGACCTGCACTCCCCCTTGGCTACATTTGCACCATGTGGTGGATGGAAATCTTTTGTAAAACCAAGCTCCTGACTTTGGGCAGACTTTGAGCACCCCCCCCCTTAATAAAATAAAATAAATACAAGGGTGAAGGGGATCTATTACAGCAAATTCTGTGTGAAGTCCCTTAATTTCTTGCTAGCAGCAGTCCAATTATTTTCATGTTTTCAGAATTAACAAAACTAGTAACGAAGTAGAATATTTCTTTCACGATAAATGCTCCATTTTCAACAGCAGGCTAATATAATAGTTTTATATTGAAAGATATGCTGTTCTGCAATAGATATGGTGTTTTGTAGAATCTTTTAAAAAATCACTTAATGAAATTAGAATTTATTTTAAAAGAATTACAGGCATGCTAAAGCAAAAAAAAAAAAAAAAAAATCAGTTCCATCCATGTATTTTATCAGATGAAGTTTAAGCACTTAACTTCTCCATTTGAAATAAATGGAAACTCTGAAAGGATTATGCCTGGTGTAAAGAACTTTATTATCAGACTTTTTAGAAGTATGCGCTAAGTATTTTTTCCTTGGCATTAATTTTCCTAGGCATAACAGAGATAAATATTTCTTTTGACTTTTACTTTCAAGATTCCAATGTGTGTATATATATATATGAATATATGATTCTTCTTTTCTACATCATCAGACCTTTGTGGTGGCTTCAGTTCAAACAATTTCATCTTCTCTTTTAGTTCACAGTTTGGTATAAACCCCAGAACACAATTCAACAGTTCTGTTTAGTAGTTCCATCACAAGACTAGTAAATTAAATCAGATGTTAAATCCTGATGGTTTCCCATTTTCTTTGTATTGGTCAATGAGTCCAAAGACAAGGAACAAAACAGATTTACTGACGAAGTCTGTATCTAACATATTTGGGAAGATTTAATTAGCAATCCTGAAACACTAATTTGTTCTTAAGAGGGCTTTTATTGCATGATTTTCACACAGCTTTGGCTTTCTTTCTCTATTCTCATTCATAATCCCTTTCTGTCATAGTAATGAGATGGAGGAGGAACACTGTAGAAGAATACAAAGGAGTGGGCTAGAGATCAGAGACCCTCTAGAGAAAAATTGCTAGTTGTGTTGAAACTATTGTAGCATCTTTTGAAATGCCTCAGAAGTTTTGTTTGTTTTAGATTTTGCTAAATTTGGGATAAATTTGGGTGGTGGTTCCAAAGATGAGTCACCACAAGCATCCTTACTTGGATTAAGTATTTTATTGTAAAGGGCTCATGACTTACCTTGCAGGTTGATTTCCAAGACTCTTAAGTTGTGCTTATTGAACCATGGTTGGTTCCATTGATCACAGACCAAAGTTAATCTTTGTCATGTATGCATCCTAAGGATTAAGCGGAAAGGGCCATAAACCAGGGATAGAGCATCTCTGCTTTTCATTCCGAAAGCCTCAGGTTCAACCCTGGGCATTTCCAGGTAAAACTTGAGAGATGCCTGCTTGAAATCCTGAAGGGCCACTGCCAATCAGTATAAGCAATCCTGAGCTGCATGGACCAATCGTCTGGGCTCAGCATAACACAGTTTCCTAATATGTGCTCTCTTTTTTTGCTTTTTGTGGAACATTTATGACATGTGACTTAACATGTCACATGTCATAAATGTTCCACAAAAAGCAAAAAAAGAGAGCACATATTAGGAAACTGTGTTATGCTGAGCCCAGACCATTGGTAAAAAGTGCTCCTAATAAATAGGAAACACAAATGAAATGCAAATTAAAGCATAAAACCATTAAAAGGGGTAAGGTGTGTTCCACTATTTGAATACATCAAAGCTTATTGCGCCTCCCAAGTTAAACATGTTTTAAAAACAGTGGCCCATACTGTCTTAAATGGCTGGAGTGAACAAGAAGGTCTTTATCTACTTGAGGAAAGTCTACTACACAGATGGTGCCAGGTTATTCCATAACAGGGGTGTCACTGTTGAAAAGGCCCTTTTGGGGGGGGGGGTCACCCACTTCACTTGGTACATTTTAACTTTTTATTGGCACATATGTGAATATAATAGTATAATAGTAATGGTTGTCTGCTTCTTCAGTAGAAGACTTCAGTGCTGCTGAGGCATTGCTTTTGTGCAATCAGCTGGAAAGAATATTAAAATGGAAATTCCACGGAGCACTTAATATTGAGCTGATTTATCCATATGTGTGTGTGTGTGTGTGTGTGTGTGAAGAAATTTAGAAAGTTTCTTAACTCATTTCTATTCAAAAGAATCTCAAAAGCAGCATGCAATACAGTATATGAATAATCAGATTTGGAGGGGGGACCCTACTAAAATGATATACTATTCCCAAATGAACAACAACTAGGCTAGGATAATCCATCTTGGAAAATCTGGTAGAAGAATAAAATGTCTTCAGTGGGTGATGAAATGCCACCAGAAGGGAGTTTCGTAATATTGGAGTTGCTACACTAAAAGGCCTGCTCCATGTCACCATAGTTCTGACCTTGGGACCATGTGGGACTACAAGAAGCTCCTCCCCTGATTACTATAGTGACTGAACTAGTTTGTGGAGATAAGGCAATCTTTCAGCTACCCTGGTTCTAAGTTGCTAAGGTCCTTATAGACCAATATTAAAACTTTCAACCTGGTATGGTAGCATATTGACAGCTTGCTCAGATCCCTCTGTGCAGGTGTGATGTGCTGTTGATAGGTCGCTCTAGTTAGCAGCCTAGCTGCCACATTCTGCTCCAGCTGCAGCTTATGGACCACATCTAAGGACAGCCCCACATAGAGTGCATTATAGTAATTGGGTCTGTTAGTCAGAAGTTAGTTCCATTCATCAAAGGCTCCTTCTCATTTACAGATTTTGTCCTTCCACTTGGAATCAAGTATGAGAGCCAGGGTGGTATAATGGCTAGAGTGTCAGACCAGGACTTGGGAGACCAGCCTCATATAACCAACATGTTTAAGTCTAATTGAGGGGTCAGTACCATAGCGTAAGCTGTCCTGCCAGGAGAAGCTCACTTTGAGAGGGACTAGGTAATCAAGTCTTTGTTCCCCAAGTCTACCAGAGAAGTTCAGTGTGTGAAGAAGCTAAGCTAGTTGTTGCAGCTTAGCTGCATGGCTCTTACAAGCCTTTTTTGAGTTCCTATACCAATAATTTATTAACTTTCACCATTGTAACTAAGCCAAGTTTTACTGTTTATGCTTTCTGACTGATGCATGGAAAAGCACATGAATCTTTGAAGGGTTAGTAAGTAAATCATTTTAAAGTTACTAAACGTGTGGTCTTTTTCTATGCTGGGGGAAGAGGAAGGAAATCACAGGGGCATATCTTAAAAGTCTAACAGCCTTTATGCTTTACTTTGCTGCATATTTTGTGGTTTTAACCAAAGAGTACTTGCCTCAAACTTGGATCTTGGCATCTAGGAATTCTCCTTTTATACCTACTTTTCCTTGTCAACCACCACTATTCCTACTTGGCTGTGGAGTCCACTGGGTGACCTGAAGCCAGTCATAGCCTCTCAGCCAAACCTACCCCACAGGGTTATTGCAAGGATACAGTGGACTGATTTCTACAGTAGTTGCAATTGCTGGACACTTTTCAAAAGCAGCCAGTTGTATGTTGCTTATCATAATCTAGCCTGGATGCTATTAGAGCATAGATAATAGCTAGAAATATTTCCTAGAGAATCTTAAATTAGTTCACCACTGTAATTCCTTTTTTAAGAAGGTGAAGTTTTCTTCCTTTGAGTAATGTTCTCAC
The DNA here is from genome assembly GCF_964234715.1 of Podarcis melisellensis. Lineage (NCBI taxonomy): Eukaryota > Metazoa > Chordata > Lepidosauria > Squamata > Lacertidae > Podarcis > Podarcis melisellensis. The sequence goes on from NC_138530.1 coordinate 52,180,843, forward strand.
TTAGTTTAAACTAGCTATGAGCTGGCTCTGCCTTGTATGTTGAGCTTAGATTTTCAAATGCATTATTACAATGTGTCACAATAAATGAAATGCTTCTTCAGATATGTGAGATATGGGGTGGGGGGAGTGGGCTGCTTAAAAGACAGAACCCGGTGTCCATGTGCCCCTTGCTTTTATGTTGCTCTTTTATTTTATTTTGTTCTCTTGTCTAAAGGAAAAGTGAAAAATATTGCTTCCTTCATTACCAAACAGTTCTTAAGCTCATGAAAAAAGAGCCAGCAGAGAGTCTAGAAAAACCTTTGAAATCCCTTTCACCCTATCTGTGCTTCTAATTCTCTGAAAGAAACTTAGACAGCAAGGTTAGGGAAAGTGAGGAAAGGGGATAGCAAGGAGAATTATGACTTTAAATGAGTTTCCACTATCTGCTGTGATGATATAAAAAAAGTGTTTTGCTGTCTTCTGGCATCTTATTCCAGCTTTTCACTTTAGCAATGTTCCATGGTGCTGTGTTTCATAGATATTGGAACAACAGTAATATTGGGGGGGGGGACCTCATAGCCTGATCCACACATTCAGTGTTTTCACCTAAAGGTGCAATGTTTGTGTAAATTCAAGGTCATGCAATATGAACCAGGATTGACCCAAAACATTTTGCTGCTGGAAATGAAGCACAATATATCACTGATCCCATTCAAAGCTCATTGGACTGGCAGTTCAGTCCTACTTTAATACCAGGTTATTTTATCCCCACCAAGAATCTCAGGTTCCAAAATAACTGCAGATGTCTTACAGTACCTGCTGGTGGACAGCTTAACATGGTAGTGAATTAACATTTCTCTCTTGTTCATCATGTTAAAGTACGAATGTAGAATAGGAAACCCAAAGTCTCATGCTGTTCAGTCTTACTGTAGCACCACGCGCGGGGGGGGGGGGGGGACCTCTAGCATAAGATGTTGAGCCAGCATAAGGGTGCTCAGGGTGTTAGAAGATGGCCCTTCTCCTTGTTTAGCCCATGCTCCAGCTACTGATGTACATAACACACAGGCATGAGTCAACTCACAATAGGTTTCCTGTAGGAAACCTGGAAACCTGTAGGAAGCGCTGGAAACCTATCCAGGTGCTTCCTAAGGCAATACAGGACCAGAACAATATGTGCCCTCCTGATAGTTCCACCACCCTCAGAGGTTTAGGGGGATGGCCCATAAGAGAACATTCTCTGTGGCAGCCCCTAAATTGTGGAACACTCTGCTCACAAAAGAGCATCTGGCTTTGTTTGTTTGTTTGTTTGTTTGTTTAGTATACTGCCCTTCAACAGTAGATCTTAGGTTGGTTCACAACATAAAGCTTTCAGTAAATGCTGAAGATGCACTTCTTTGCCTTGACCTTTGACCCCCAGACCTATGTTTGTAGTAAAGGTAAAGGTACCCCTGACTGTTAGGTCCAGTCGCAGACGATTCTAGGGTTGCGGCGCTCATCTCATTCTATAGGCCGAGGGAGCCGGCGTTTGTCAGCAGACAGCTTCTGGGTCATGTGGCCAGCATGACTAAGCCGCTTCTGGCGAACAAGAGAAGCACACGGAAATGCCGTTTACCTTCCCACTGGAGCGGTACCTATTTATCTACTTGCACTTTTACGTGCTTTCAAACTGTTAGATGGGCAGGAGTTGGGACCAAACAAAGGGAGCTCACCCCATTGCGGGGATTTGAACCGTCAACCTTCAGAACGGTAAATTGTTTTTAACTGTTTTTAACATTGTGCTATTAAATTGGTGTACCCTACCCTGGAGTATTAGGGTGAAGGGTGGGATAAGGAGTGTGAAATGTTTTATTGATTTCGCGTGACCCTCTAATTGCTTTACGATCGCCAATTAGAGATGTACAACGGGTCCGGTACGCTTCCTCAGCAACTGCGCCACTCAGCTTGGCTCAGCTTCCTTCTTCTCAGGTCACGCGTAGCAGAGTAAAACAGCAGCAGCGGTGTAAAACTGTCCCACAGTAACACACCAGACACGTGTGTCCATAAACAGCTATTTATTGCGGCATTTCAGCTACAAAGTCCGTCACTTTTTTCAGCCATAGCTTTGTCTCTCAGACACACGGAGAGAACATCTTTCTCCCTCAGAAACACAGGGAGAACCGAAAGTACAGGGGAAAAAAGCTCCTCCTTAGCTTCTGTCTCCTCCCAGCTTCTAAAAGCTGACGTCGGAATGTGACGCACACTCAGAACACCTTAACCAGTTAAGTTCTGAACTCTCACACCCCCTCTTGCGTTGGATTCCGACTGCACCTGTGGAACATCCTCAGCAAAACTCTGTGAGATCAATCCCTTCCCCAATGCCTTGCGCCTTTTCTTGGCGTCCCTGTCAGGCAACTGTGGAACCACCTCACAACTCTCAGAATCGCACTGTGCGAAACTTACCCATGCACCTGTGGCTTGGTACCTCTCAGGTGGAATACCCTTGGCTGTGCGACTGGATCGCCTAGGCACAAACTCAGGAGTTTCCCCTGACTCACTTTGATCAGCAGGTGTGTCCTCTGCATCACGGGATTCCCCCTCTGACTTAAAGCGTCTTCGAATCCTCTCCATCACGCTCACAGGAGAACTAGGCTCACTTTTGGGCACTCTCTTAACAACTTGTGGAGATGCCACATCCTGCTCTTGACCCTGGTCAGTGACCTGGTCGTCATTAGCAGCCTCAGCTTCTTCTTCCGCCTCATCAGAACTGTCTTCTGGGTCAGAGAGACATTCTGAGAGAACATCACGCCTGACAGGAGACTTTGTCTTTACATCCTCCTCACAGAACTCAGCGTGTTTACTGATCAGCACCTTACTCTGATCACCTGAAGGGTAAGCAAACCGCCATGCACGGGCTTCTGGCTCATACCCACAGAAGATCATTTTCTGGAACTTGGCTCCATCTGGCCCTCGCAAAGCCTCAGGCACAGGGACAATCGCAGATGAACCAAACCTGCGCAGAAAGTGAACCTGGGGTTTGCGGCCATTCAACAGAGAAAACGGAGTGTCACCTACCAGCGAATTGTAGGTCCTATTCCAGGTGAAGCATGCAGCTCTAGCCGCCTCCAGCCAAAACTGTGGAGGCAACCCAGACTCTGTAAGCATCACCTGTGCTGCCTGAACCAGAGCTCCACTCCTCAGCTCTGCCACCCCCCTCTGATTGGGTGAAGTAACTGTGTGACGTATCCCTTTCTCGTGAAAGAACTTCTGCAAAGCAGAACCAGTGTACTTAGCATTTCTGTCACTGATGATCGCTTGCACTCTGGTGGAGAACCTTAGTTCTACTCCCTCAATCCAGCTCTTGATCAGCTGTGCTGCATCCTCCTTGGATCTGAGACCATGACTCCAGGAATTCTGCGAAAAATCATCCAGAAAAGTCAGCAGATACCTGCCCCCCCCCCTAGACTCTGTTCCTTGACAGAATTGGACAGATCTATGTGTACCAGCTCAAAAGGTTTGGTGGCAACCCGTTCCACCCTTGGGTAACTGCACCCTCTCACCTTTGCCTGCTTGCAAGTGTCACAATTAATGGCACTTCCACAATCTTTAATTTTGCAACCTGCAACAACCTCAGGTAACACCTGCAAATCCTCTAAAGGATTGTGAATCGTTCTCTGATGCCATGCGCATGCACATGAGGCATCATGAGCGGGAACCGTAGTACGCTGGTTGGGAACTGTAGCACGCAACGCCTGTGCTTTCTCAACCTTCCCCTCACCCCCAAGAGACGTCTTAAGAATGAAAAGATCATTCTGCCCCTTCTTAACCTTGGCCAGTAACCTCCCCCCTCTGGAGATTGTGCAAACATCATTTTCAAAACAAACTTTGAACCCCTTACTTAACAAATAAGGCACAGATAACAAACAGTGATGAACCCCTGGAACAACACAAAAATCCACCGCCTCCTGCAAAACAGAAAGATATACATTAGTACACTTATCAATTTTAGATCTCTGTCCATTTGCGAACTTTACAGTTTGTCCCTTTGAAACTGCCGTGCAATTCCACATCTCGACTGCAGGGGTCTCTGGAACCATGTTGCGGTTAGCTGCAGAGTCAATAACAAGGTTGAGCTCGAAATTTTCCACTCGGCCGTCTTCGAACAACGCCATGCTCGCAGAGACTTGATAAGACTCTTCCTGCTCCTTCCCATGGCCACCTGCACGCTTGCCTGTCTTCCCAGGCCTGTTGCCATGGAAACCCGTTTGGTTCCCATGAGAAGTGTCCTTGTAAACATCCTGCCGCGGCTCTCTGCTCCGGTGGGGGCTACTGCCACGCAGACGTTGAACTCCAGTGGAAAAACACTGCCCGGGGCTCCTGCCAGCTGGCCTGGCCTTCCTCCTTCTGGAACGGCGCCTCCCACCAGCCTGGCCCCCCCTGAAGCTCCTCTCTGCTTCAGCAACAATGGAAAGTCTTTTAAACTTGCCTTTGGAACTCTTCGCCCCCCCGATCTGCTCATTAGCGCTCCTAGAGGCCAATCCATCGGGAACAGGGCCTGTCAGTCCAGCCTTGCCAGGATCCAGTCCATCACACAGACGTGTAGAAGCATTACAACAGCTCCCCAACACTGTCCCAGCCCCCATTGGGCTTTCTGGGCATCCTTCAGCCTCTCCTGGGCTTCCTCCAGCCCCCTCTGGCCTGGCTCCCGCTGAGCTTTCACACACACTCCTCAGCGCCTGCCAGGCGGCCTGGGCCGATTCAACGCCCTCAAGATGAGGCTTCAGCGATTCATCAACGCATGCTCTGAGCATGTCCAGCTCAAGTTGCATTCTCTGCTGGCTATCTTCAGCCCACACAGCCCCACAGCTTGCAACGCCTGCTCCAGCTGCTGGCCAGCTAAGGGGTGATTCTTTTGGCTCCCATTGGCTTGCTTCCCAAAGCCCAGTGACTAGGAACCATCCCCTTATTTTTCTGCTCCATGTTGCCCAACTCTTTAGAGTGAGCTTTTCCAAAGGTATATTCTTGCTTTTGGCCATCTTCTCCCGTTCTCCCAAAGTGCCCCAAGCTGTACTTACTCAGTACTCAGTACCAGCTCATCCGGCTCTTCCTTGCTTGGAGTAACGATTCCAGCTGCTTTTAGCTCCAGCCAGCTCTCTTGCTTCCTTGCCTCTCAGACGCAGGCAAACACCTCAAACGCAGCTTCCAGCCTCCGGCAAGCTCCCGTTTCACAGAACGCCAACTTCAAAGCATTCTCGGAGCTCCAGGACAGTTTTACGAGCGATTTATGACGTCACCCATAACCTGTGAAATGTTTTATTGATTTCGCGTGACCCTCTAATTGCTTTACGATCGCCAATTAGAGATGTACAACGGGTCCGGTACACTTCCTCAGCAACTGCGCCACTCAGCTTGGCTCAGCTTCCTTCTTCTCAGGTCACGCGTAGCAGAGTAAAACAGCAGCAGCGGTGTAAAACTGTCCCACAGTAACACACCAGACACGTGTGTCCATAAACAGCTATTTATTGCGGCATTTCAGCTACAAAGTCCGTCACTTTTTTCAGCCATAGCTTTGTCTCTCAGACACACGGAGAGAACATCTTTCTCCCTCAGAAACACAGGGAGAACCGAAAGTACAGGGAAAAAAAGCTCCTCCTTAGCTTCTGTCTCCTCCCAGCTTCTAAAAGCTGACGTCGGAATGTGACGCACACTCAGAACACCTTAACCAGTTAAGTTCTGAACTCTCACAAGGAGGAGGAGGAGAATATTATTATTTTTTTGGTTCTGGGACGTGCAGTTTCAACAGCTCATGATAAACAAGTCCTCCCGCTCTTTTTATGTCCTACTATTACAAGTTGCCAGGAGTGATCAACTTGGTTCTCTAGTTTAAAAACAACAGTTTCTGCACAAGGCATAATCCTTCATTCATCTGATTTTTATTTTCAGTTGACATATTTTATATGGGAAAATGGGTGACTGTGTTTCTGTTGCATCCCACATTCCTCCTAGGATACCTTTGTTTCAATTCTCCGGGGATTCAATGTATGGGGTCCTTTATCCTATTTGGGCGAAGAGGTGTAGAAGAGCAGTAGATCAATACATAACCCCCCCCCCAGGAATGTTTCTCAGACCGTAATCTTCTTGTTATGAAACACCCCCTCATGATGCTTAGATGTACTCTTCAGTGAGCTCCAGATCTATACAAAAAGAAAGAGTATTCCACTTACTTTCTGAACAAGGTGACCTTGTAAATGGAAGGTGAGTGCCACATTGCAAAGTGGCATATGATTGGATGTCTGTAGTCAGTGCTATGGAATGCTGGGACTTGCAGAATCCCAACGTGTTGCTACAGCAACCAGCTGCGAGGGAGGAGGATTTAGTTGAGCCAATTAGGCAAGGAAAGTTACACTGCTGAGCGGGTCTGTGTGTTCTCTCTAAAAGATAGTGGGTCCCTGTGCACTACTGAGGAAACATGCATTATAGCTCTCTCATGCCAAGCACACCAAAACAAAGAAGCTGCTCAGCATTTCTGTGTAAGGAACACACCTTTGTACTGAAAAGCCACACTCTTTTACTCTTGATTAATGTGTTCAGAATAACTATTGGCCCTGGTTCAGTATTCATAGTCACCAAAATAGATTGGAATCTCACTTTTACTCAAAAGCATAAATTGAAAATGGCAAAATTGTTTTTAGTTTGCTGTACTTTTTCCTAGTGCTAATGTTAGAATAACAACATCTTCCGCTTCTGCACCATAGAATTGCTGATTGAATGTACTTTATGGTCTGTAATTGTATTTCTTTCTCCTACCTCAGCACTCTGGTACTCAGATTCATTTGAGAGTTTGATTGACATTGTTACCCCCTCCCTTTTCCCCACTCAGCATTTGAAAATAAAAGGAGGGAGGGACTGTTGCACACTGATGAGCAATCTTTATCTGCATCCAGGTACACCTCTGTGTTCTTCACAGTATCTTCAATAATGCCTTATAGAAAAAGGTAATTTCACATCAACTTTGGAAAATGGCAGTTTTGTTTCTCCTTTTTACTCTGTATACATTTTGAAAGTTAAGAAACTTTCATGATAGTTGATATATATATATCATATATATGTGCTTTCGTAGATTTTCACGGGTACAGGAATGCAGGTTTTGGTGTCCTCGGGTGTCTTCCCGTGTAAAAGTTGGGGTGTCTAGGCGACGTTTCGACGAGGTCTCACTCGTCATCTTCAGGCTGGTGCTTTCGGCTTCTTGTTACTGGAACAGAGCAGGATCTCAGTGTTTGAGTTCCTATAAATACTGTTGAGGGGGTGTGGTGTATAGCCTCCAATGTTCTGGGCAGAGAGGAAGTTCCCAGGCTAGTGTGCCTTTTCTTCTTTTGTTCCTTAATTACTTGAGGGATATCTTGAGTGATTTCTTGAGTGATATCCTGAGTACCACTTAGGTGGGTCATTAGGTGTGGATTAGTTGCTAAAGTCTTTGTGTCTTGACCTCTTGAACTTTGTGAAGAGTTTTTCTGAGAAGATGGCTGTACTGCACTTAGTTGTGCTCTGGAATCCATCTCTTCACACGTTCCAAACTCCTTCCAGTTCATAGAAACAATAAAGAAGCAAAACCTACATCCTAATGACCTACTTGTGAGCTTCGATGTTGTATCTCTCTTCACACAAGTGCCCATTAATGAAGCCTTGACAGCCATTCAAAACAAATACAATCCCCCCGAATACATCTTGGACCTGACCAACCACTGCCTAACCAACACGTACTTCATCCACAATGGACAAAGATACAAACAGATAGAAGGAGCACCTATGGGATCACCCCTCTCACCGGTCATCGCAAACCTGTACATGGAACACTTTGAAACCAATGCTTTAGACAAGTCAGAACACAAACCCAAACTTTGGCTCAGATATGTTGACGACACCTTTGTAATTTGGCCACACGGGAAGGAAAAACTGGATAGCTTCCTCACACATCTCAACAGCCTACACCCCAAAATACAATTCACTATGGAAATAGAAGCCAACAACCAACTTCCCTTCCTTGACGTCCTAATCTACAAAAAACCTGATGGCTCCCTAGGACACACTATCTACCGGAAAAAAACACACACCAACCGCTACTTACATGCACAATCACACCACCACCCTGCACAAATAAACTCCGTAGCCAAGACTCTCATCTCCAGAACCAAACGCCTGGCTGACAAAGACCACTTGACAACTGAGTTACAGAATCTCTCAAATGTGTTAATTGCCAATGGATACCAGCAAAACAGGGTTACGAAGCTAATCCAAAAAGAAACACCCCCCAAAAACCAAGACACAGAAGAAAACAATGGCATGGCCCTCCTTCCTTATATCAAGGGCACTACAGATAAAATTAGCAAAATCCTCCATAAACACAATATCAAAACAGCCTTTTGCACCAACCAAAAAATAGCCAATATCCTCAGAAACCCCAAGGATAAAATCCAGTTGGAAAACCAAGGGGTCTATGAAATACCCTGCAAAGTCTGCCCAGCCACGTACATTGGACAAACAAACAGACGAATAAATGCACGTATCGCAGAACACAAGAATGCCGTCAAAAAAGAAGAAAAAACTTCCTCTCTTTTCCAACACATGAAAGAAACAGGACACGAAATTAATTTTGCAGATTCCAAATTGCTCTTTAACATGGAACATCACCACAAGAGAATAATCATGGAAGCCATCGAGATAGAGAAACACCCTCACAACATGAACAAGCGTGACGACACATCCCGCTTGCCAGACATCTGGAAATTAGCCCTCCCCACAAAAACTGACACCAGATCCAGAGGCACACAGAACGCCATCACCAATCAACCACACCAGACCCAAACCCAGACCCTCTCCACAGATAAATTACAGACACCATCCAGTAGCCAAACCATGGTGGCACCTCCGGATGCTGCACCCCCCTGCAATCCCTACACAGATCTGGCTGACACAGGCCACAAAACCACAGCTCGCCCCTATACACGAAGCCAAGCCAGAGCACAACTAAGTGCAGTACAGCCATCTTCTCAGAAAAACTCTTCACAAAGTTCAAGAGGTCAAGACACAAAGACTTTAGCAACTAATCCACACCTAATGACCCACCTAAGTGGTACTCAGGATATCACTCAAGAAATCACTCAAGATATCCCTCAAGTAATTAAGGAACAAAAGAAGAAAAGGCACACTAGCCTGGGAACTTCCTCTCTGCCCAGAACATTGGAGGCTATACACCACACCCCCTCAACAGTATTTATAGGAACTCAAACACTGAGATCCTGCTCTGTTCCAGTAACAAGAAGCCGAAAGCACCAGCCTGAAGATGACGAGTGAGACCTCGTCGAAACGTCGCCTAGACACCCCAACTTTTACACGGGAAGACACCCGAGGACACCAAAACCTGCATATCATATATATATATATATATATATATATATATATATATATATATATATATATATATGGAGAGAACTAAAAAATCATGAAATACAATGAAATAAAGTAAGTCACTGGGATGCAGCTGGTGCTGTGGTCTAAACCACAGAGCCTAGGGCTTACCAATCAGAAGGTCAGCGGTTCGAATCCCCGCGACGGGGTGAGCTCCCGTTGCTTGGTCCCTGCTCCTCCCAACCTAGCAATTCGAAAGCACATCAAAGTGCAAGTAGATAAATAGATACCGCTCCGGCGGGAAGGTAAATGGCGTTTCCGTGCGCTACTCTGGTTCACCAGAAGCAGCTTAGTCATGCTGGCCACATTCTGTCTGCGGACAAACACCGGCTCCCTCAGCCAGTAATGCGAGATCAGGGCTGCAACCCCAGAGACATCTGCAACTGGACTTAACGGTCAGGGGTCCCTTTAAAGTAAGTCAGTATTTAAATTTTGGAGGATTTTATTGACACTAATAGTTGTTTTCTCTGGTCTCAATCCCCTCAACCCTAGCTCAGAGAAAGTGTCAAAAGAGGAGGAGGTAATGCTTTGGGAGATATTGCCCTCAACTCCAATGATTGTCCAGGCCAGGGAATTTGGCTTTATCTGACTTACGGCACACACACCCTGCCCAATGCAGTCCTTATCATCTTCACATTGTTGGAACAAGTCACAACATAATTGGGCAATGGCTGTTTGTAAAACAGAGCTCAGGAGAGGCAGGTTGAACAGCAAATCTTGACCAGGTAGCATTCATGGGACCTCAGCATGCTGCTGAGACAACAGTTCTCCTTGGGTGAATTTCAGTCTCAATTTTTTTAAAAAACAACAACAACCCAACAACCTGTATTTGTGACATTGCTCTGTTCATTGTTACTTCAGACTGCATTTTAATAATTTGACTTCATGATTTTGAACCTGTTGCTTTGTTGTATTTTCTTTTGTTGCTATATTTGTTTATTATGCTTCTTTTACATGAGATTCCCAGCAGTTTCCTATCCAGGGGTTGATTGGATCCATGCCTCCTTAGTTTCAGCCACACTGCTGCTTTAGGTCTTCCCAGTCCATCACTTGACCCTTGAAACTGGAGTTAATTCTATAACCCTGGAGGCAGAGATCATTTGGAATCTACTACTGAATCTGAGGCCATATTTTATTTACAACTTTTCTCTGTCAGAGTATGTGTAAATTCACTTCACACTCCTCAGGAATCTTGCTCATAGTATAAAGGTTTGATGGTGCCTAACATGGCGGCTTGGGGCTAAATTTGACTTGGTATAGAAGAACTGTTGACAAACGTTTCCCCCTAGTTATATACAGTATTCCCTGCTGTAAATATTTCATTCTTTGATCTTCAGATGCGCTTTTGGAAAGGGTTCCCAACTTCTCTCACTGTATATGACTTTTGTTTAGATACAGAAGAGGTTACTTTGTGTCATTACTTCCAACACATTTGTGTATAATGTTTATTAAATAGCCTCAGTACTCATTTGAAAAGTTTTCAAGGTAGCCCAAGAGAAAATACTATCTATCCAAGTGGATAGTGATCTTAATCTTTTTTTATCTTTTCATAATGACCCAGATAGTAAAATAGAATAAAAAAGGATGTTCAGGAAGAGAGAACAAGGTTGGTACAAGACAGGCTCATGCAAGGGTCAGTAATTGTGTACATCTCTCCCCCTTCCCTGCTGTAAAGCACCAGATAGATACTAAACTGCAGTCTGGTCAGTTAGTTACTATAGTTTATGTTGGAATTGATAAGAGCTTGATGAAGATCTGTGGGCAGGCTTTGTAGCAGAATGATCAGAACAATAATTGGCAGCTAATGTGACAGAATTCTAATCAGCCTCAGGTGTCTCATAGCAAGACCAAGGAGATTTGATATGCCACCTAATCCTTCAGCAATAAGTCTCACTGTGTTCACTTCCGGTAAGTGCTTTAGAGGTGCTAATGCGTTCTCTAAGAGTATCATCTAAACTGGACAGGTTTAACTGGTATACAGAGTTATATTTTCAGCTCTTTGATTATAAGAAAAATCAGTTTTGTGACTTGGAATATAAATACAAACGAATTGACCACAATCTGATTTATTGCGCGGGGGGGGGGGGGGAGATTGATTTGACATCCAACCAGCTGATGTCAAGGAAATTAACCCAAATATCTAAATTCAGTTCTTTATCAGGTGCAGACTTTTGGGCTAAAATGCAGGACCTGCGGGCTCTAGGAAACCTACATTTGATCTAGATAATGTTTATATTCACTCTGGATTTTTGAGGGTAAGGAAGAGGATCATTATTCTGCAAGATGTGGCAAAACTTGGGACCTCATATGAATGAGCCATTTGGGGAGCTCCTGCTGGAAAATTATACAAAAAGCCCATGAATGTACTTTGGACCTGTGGATGTCATTGTCCATCTCTTTCTTCTTTGAACATTGCTGCTATTATGATGTCAGTGCACAGTCTCAGTTTTATATACATATAATCAGCCAGAGAGTGTTGAACAAGGAAGGAGGATCAGAAGTGACGTTCCCAGTTTTCACTGGTTCATCACAGAGGAGATCTTTCATCTTGCTTCCACACAGCACTCCCAAGAGCCCTGTCTCAAATGCAATAGGTCTCCAGAGTTGTTGTGGTAGTATTGCGGCTTCTTCTTTCTGAAAGATTGCCATAAGATGGTTAGATTCAGATGTAGCCTCCAACCCTGATAAAATTTACTGACTTTCTCCTGGTAGGCTTCAGCTCTCAATGCCATGTTTTAACCATTTCTCATTTCACTGACGTTCTTCCACTGTTAATAGAATACCAAAGAACTTCCTAGCCTCTTTTCTTGTTCACTTTGTTTTTAAACCTAAGCTTGTGTTGAATTTTATGTTGGGAAATGAAGAGCGACAGACTGCAGAGAAGAATTAATTCCTTCATGTTTTTTCAACAGCTTGCAAATCAGTGTATTGTAACTTTCACACTGCATGCAAATAATCTAGCTTCCACCTTGGCTTCAAGGCACTCCTGCATCCCAGCACACCAGGAGATTTCAGACTGTGCTGTCTTAGCTTCATTTGAAAGGGGTGGGAGAAGCTTCATTTGAAATGCAATTGGTAGTTTTTGACTGGAGGAAGAAGTGCAGTGAGGCCATCAGAGGACTGAAATGCATCTTGATTCAACCTTATCTAGATTTTTTAATTCCTTCTTTTTATTTGGTTTGTGAAATATATTTTTTCAGTGCATGCCACTGGAGACAGTTATGTGAATTGGAAAGGCAACCATACGAGATTCTAATTTTTGGGAGATCACACACAATCTGTTGTTTTCTAGCTTGCTAGAAAATAGGCCCAGTAAGATCTCTTTACCAGTATGGCTTTTCTTCACATAGTAGCATATAAGCTTCAGAGACCCATTGCAGGAGCTTGTGCAGGGATGTTTTACCCATGGTTGGAAGATCTGGAAGTGGGCTCTGGGATTTCCCACTCCATATTCCCAGTCCCTGTCCAACATGCATTCTCCTTTCTACCCAGTTCTAACCATGGCTGATTACTGCATTGCTACGGATGTTGATTATGAGCTCATCCATACTGTTGTTTAATGTGGATAGTAAACTTCATGTACATCCATTAATTTCCTGTTCTCCATATGGTGTTCTCCTCTAAATCACTGCCTTCCCACACTTTCCCCTCCACTAATTTGGATTTTCTCATGCCTCTCCTTTTCAGAGTATCCCTGGTATGTGAAAATCCAGCCTGAGGGAGGGGAATGTGTAGGAAGGCAGTAATTTGGAGAACAGCATATGGACAACAGGAAATTAATAGATGTACAGGAAGTTTACTATCCACATTAAACAACAGTATGGATGATGCTAACCATGAGGCAAACAAAGGTCCAGAATTCCTCAATATTCGGTCTGCAGTCCTGCCATGATTTATCTTACCAAATGGTAAGAAAACTTTTACCACACATTAAGGACAGATGTGTGGCAAAATGGTAATTTACATCTACCACAAATTTCCTTTTAACCAGAGGTGGCTAACCAGCATCTAGCCAACCACCTCCTTGCCTGGGGAATTCATGCTGAAGAGAAATGAGAAGGCTTAATCCTACATTTCACTGCTGATAGCTTAGCCATTTTGAAAGAGTGCCAGCATTACACCCAGGGACCTTTATTTTTTGTGCTGCAAATAGTTTGACATAACTTTGAAAGCATGTATATTCCCATATTGATTAAAATCAATCGACTAAAAAAAGCATAGTACCTTTCATGTTATGTATCACATATTCTCTGGAGCCAAAACAGATGCTTTTCTGAGGGAGAAGAAATTGAAATGGAATTGTGGGTTGGTGTGGGTGTGCTTGGGCATGTAAGGCTTCTTGAATAAGTCAATTTCTGTGAATTCCTGTGTGAATTGACCTGATCTGCACCTACTGGACTAAGGTAGCACACTTCTCAGATCAAAGTACCAACATGTGTATTTAAGGAGAAAATGTCTTTTAGACATGTGTACATTATGGTAAAATTGTTATTTAAATACCTATTTATAGATCTTTAAAAACCAAGAATTTGGAGATAAATGCAGGAATCAGATGGAATGGACTTATGAATGAACATAAATAAATCTGTTACAGGGTAGAAACAGGCTGATACATACATCCTTACAGGCATCTGCACTTGCTGGCTTGAGACATCAAGGATCCCCCTTTAGGAAATGTCTGCTTCACTTAAGCTGTTATTGAGTTTCCTTTGAACATGTGTAAAGCTGTCAGTGATTATGACTCAGGCAAGTCCAGTGCAGCACAGGGTGGAGTGGACTGCACTGCACTGTGAATGAGCTTCTCAACAGCAGCCCCAAGTGTGAAGGATGTTGCTTGTTTTCTAATTTATACACATATAATGGTCAGTGTAGAGGGTGGGGAGATAGAGCTGCACTGTCAGTCCACTTGATGGGCTTTTGACTACCTATTTCCCCTCCTAAGTACTCATTTATTGTTAATTATGATGGAAACAATAATGCATTAACCAAACATAAGTAACTTGGATTAATCAGCTGCTTTGCAGGCAGACACTTGCTCAATTCCCTGGAGTTCCCATCAGCAAATTGTAGTAATGATGCTGATTTGCACAGTACTATTGTTTCAGCTGTAAATACCTGAATTGATTACCCAGGAGCCCCTGCCTCAATGTAGCCTTGTTTTTGCTTTGTTCTTTATTATGTTAGGTATCCTGCACAGCAGGGGGCCTGTAACCACGACAGAGTCACCTTGGGACTTCAAGTATGGTAATCTAAATGAATTCTTTGTTGCTGTAAATTACAAACAGAACAACAGCCGCCTGCTCCCACATTTATAAATATGTATGGTTTCTCTGCCGTCGTGAAATTATTATGGCCAGGGATAGATCAAAGTGAATTAGCACCTGCCAAGTAAATTTGATAGGTCATTTTCACTTTAATTTTATTCCTGTGTGTCATGACACAGTACCAAAATTAACACTGACGTTGTCCTTTGTTACAGAAACCATTGATAATGCTAAACTGGGTGGCAGAATTTTTAATTGGTTCATAAGAGTTTCAGCCATGTAAGCCAGTTGTTCTGGCATTAAATAGAGACATCAGAATGGTATTTATTGTATTGCTAAACTACAAAAAAATCAATAGCAAAGTTGTATGTAATGATCTTGGTCTAATAAACCATGGTTTGACTGAGAATGAGAATTGTGCTTCCCCCACCCCTTCTCTCATTGTTCTCTAATGAAAGACTTCCAGGGTTGTTAAACCACAGTTTTCTGTTGCATCCAAACTGGAAACTATGGTTTAATCTCCGATCACAAAATTATATCAATCCAGTGCTGAAAGGAAGAATATACTCATTTTAATTTTTTAAAAAATCGTAATATCTCTATCCCATTTTCCTATACAACATACAAAATTAAAACCACAAATTAACAGCATATAATAATTTAGGCTGATTTAAAAATAGCTGAGCCTTTCAAAATAGCATTGTTGATATTTTAAATTAACATTAAAGGACAGTCTAAACATCCAGGTCCTTTGTCAAGCATGCACTAGCTATGCTCACCAAAGAACTTCATAAGCCACCTGTTGTGGCTGTCTGTTGATAACACAATATCCGGGTGTGTCTGCAAACTGTGAAGCACCTTTCAGGGTCCAAGACAAAGGCAGATAGGCTGTGTTACATTTGTGGACATAAACTGTGGTGGTCTTTTTAAATAAATGTAGGAGAGAAAACATTTGGATTTTTAACAACTGCAGTTGGAAAGGAGTTGGTTGACACAGAATGCCGTAGGGACATTTTGACTGTGCATAGCATATATTTAAATACACAGGGAAAACTGCTCTGGACCAATTTGCATCAGATTGTATCTTCACCACTGTTGTGGTTTGTACAGCTATTTTGACGTACATTTTGTTCAGTGCCACATGCCTAAGTGAGGCTCAGCATTGTCTCCATTGAAAGGATAGGCCAAAAATATTCTGGGTTGAGTCTAGACACATCTGGGATTATTGAGAGAGGAGGCCTCATAACTGGTAGGATTAGGCCTGATGACACCCAAGAAAATGGGAAGGTTGTAAAATGTGGGTTTTGCACTTTATATGGTGCCGAGTCCAAAGGCTTAAGCACCACCATATTGTGTTAATGGGGGGGGGGGGATCTCAGGAAAGGTATGTTTTTGTTTACTAGCAAAGGCTGTCATATCTGACCCACCAAGTATTTGTTTTTATATGTCTTTCTTGGGATACCTTTGACCCCAATACCAGATCAGTACGGTTAATTTGTCCTATCAGTGGAGGCTGAAAAGAAGGTGTTCCACTACTTCTTAATTTAAGAATGATACATTTACCACGGTTCGAGACATGCTGCCATTCATGCATACCACAGAGATGAGTCCTTGGGCTCCTTCTAGTCACATCTGCAGCAGCATCTCAAAAGACTTCCCTTCAAAACCAGATGTAACTGTCTAGACTCTACATCAGTTTCATTTCAAAGTGAATGATCTCCCAAGGAGCTATCTAGTATCTTGCCTGTCTGTTCCAATTCCTCAATTTTTTCATCACTCTTCAAACAGGTATCATTCATATCTGCTAGGATCTTTTTATACATAATAAAATGAAACAATCAGTGGGGAAGAGCCATGGTGCAGTGGCAGAGCATCTGCTTTGCAGGCAGAAGGTGCCAGGTTCAATCCTTCTCATCATGTAGGGCAGGGAGGGACCCCAGTCTACAATCCTGGAGAACCACGGCCAGTCAGTGTAGACACAGAACTGGATGGACAGCCCAGCTCTGGCTCAGTCAGTAGAACATGAGACTCTCGATCTCAGGGTCGTGGGTTTGAGTCCCATGTTGGGCAAAAAGATTCCTGCATTGCAGGGAGTTGGACTAAATGACCCTCAGGGTCCCTTCCCACTGTATCATCCTCTGATTCTATAATTCTAAGACAATTGGTTTAACTCAGTTTAAAACAGCTTCCTGTGTAATCCACCTAGCAGGAATGAAACACGTTTTCTCCAGATCATCTTAAAATTCACACACATGCACACAAAACAAAAACATATATGTATATATTGTTGTGTGTATATAATGTACACACGTTTTGTGAGGTTGTGTGAACAGTTGAAAGAGAAACCAGGTAGACTCAGACATTCAGACTAATCACCTTCAGGATTGTACCCGGTCCATTACACACCAACACACACACACACACACACACACACCTGTCACTAAAATTAACCAGAATCCAGAAGTAAGTCACAAGGGAACAAATATTACTGCTTGCTTTTATCTCATGACATGACATAACATTTGTGGCTGGAGTATAACTCTTGCCCTTTGGTTGGATTGGTGTACGAAGCTTAAGTTCAGGCCTCAAAACAGATATAACAGTAGCAGGTTTTATATCAACTGTAAAGTAGATAAATGTGACTGGTTGTGTTCCATTTTTGTTACCTTTTTTGGGGATGGAATCTGCCATGCAGACCTCAGTTAAGGTTCACAAGTGTTAAATTATCCTGGATTGTTTCTGTCCTGCATGGTATTGATGATTGTTGTCGTGTTGTGTCACTGGTTTGTCAATATCACTCCAGGGATGTACATAGGCCATTGAGAGCTGCCTTATACTGAGTCAGACCCTTGGTACAAATAGCTCAGCCTTTCCTAAGCTGATTAGCAGCATCTCTCAAAAGTTTATGGCAGATTCTCTCCCAACTATACTTGGTGATGCTGGGGGATTGAACCTGGGACCATGTGCATGCAAAGCAGAGTTAAGGCCCTTCCCCCAAGTAGTGGTCCAAAGGCCAGGTCCAGCTTATGGAGCAATGATGTTGTTCCTGGGTGCTGGGTGCTCTTTGGCCAGAGTGAAGGGGTGGAGTTATCCCAGCTGGAGTTGTGGGAGGAGGAGGCCAGGAGAGAAAAGAAAAGGGGTGGGAGAGAGAGAGAAAGAATGATAAGTGCTACCAAACGTATGGTACAAAGATTGCCCACAGTTTCACTCATGAGGGAAACAAAATTACGATGTTTTTTGCTTTTGTTTGTTCTGGCCTTTTGGATGTAACTTAGATAGGAGCTTGTAAATTTGCATTTGCCACTGATGTTAGTGTGAGCCATATTCCTCTTAGGCTGTGGAATCTAAAGGCATCTCAAGGCAATCTGGCAACCCACCTCTAAATGTGTTAATTGGCTTATATATTTGGAGAGCAAATGTAAGATTCTGGAATAATGTTGTACAAGTACACTAATAGGGGTGTTGTTGTTGTTTTTTAAAAAGCACAGTAATTTAGAAATTAGTTAGCAATGATATCTTATAAAAATAGGGAAACAGTTTTATTTATTTTCACCGAAAGAGATGTCATCTGGAAATGGAGGCAAAGGCACTTGTCATCCTAATGGGAAAGAAAATAATATTCTGAAAACAAACCTCATGTGGATGCAATACATGCTCTGATTCATCAGTTAATGTGCCTTGTTAGGCTTGGCTGCTTACCCCATTATCATGGTTGTTCCCACACACTCTAGCAAAATTTGTAGGCTTTTTTATGAGCCCAAAGCATAAAGTCATAGGCAGAGATGCTATGTAATGTACAGCAATGTTATTTGGTGGGCTTTGAATACAAATTATCTCTCTCTGTGTGTGTGTATATATATATTTCCTTTTTATCAGTCAATTTTTCAGCTGGTTTGCTGCTCTTTCCCAGTCACTGTGATGCACATTACACAAAGTGCTACAGAGACTAGTAATGTTGAGTTTCTTGGGTGGAGCCAGTTAATAGCAACCTTCCCTGCCCCTGGCCAGGGAAAAGGTAAACCACAGACTGAGGTGACCTAGCTGGCTTGAACACTGCAGAGTCTGTCTGAAACTTTAGGATGATGATGATGATGATGACGATTTCTATATCCGACCCTCCAAGTGTTCCTATTTTCCAGGGACATCCCTGATTTAGAGAAGATTCTGATTTGATCCCAGAATGTCCCACTTTTCCTTAGGATGTCCCTAGTTTCATTGGGGGTATGTAGTTATCCAGCCCCCAAGCCGCCTGAAGGCAATCCTGTATAGGGTAAGTTTTTTTTAATGCTTAATACTTCATTATGTTTTTATATATGCTAGAAGCTGCCCTTTGACCAAACTGCGGGAGGCAGTAGAGGACAGAGGTGCCTGGCGTTCTCTGGTCCATGGGGTCACGAAGAGTCGGACACGACTAAACGATTAAACAACAACAAAGAAGCTGCCCAGAGTGCTGGGGCAATGCAATAAGATGTGTGGGGTATAAATAGTAAAATTCTCATTATGGAATGGGATGTCCCAATTTTCATCGGAGAAATGTTGGAGGGTATGCTCTATCCCCCTTTATCCAAGGATCACAGGGTAATTTGCAATATAAAAACACAAAAACAGATACCATAGTAACAAACAAAAACAATACACCCTAGTTTAAAAGGCCATAGATAGTTTCATTAGCCAAATGCCTAGAAAAAGAATGTTTTTGCCTGTTGCCTAAAGATATGTAACAAAGGTGCCATGTGAGCCTCCCTGGGGAGAGCGTTCACAAATGGGGAACAACTGTAGAAAAGGCCCGTTTTGGTGCTGCCACCCTCCAGACTTCTCATGGAGGAGGCACATGGAGAAGGGCCTCAGATGATGGTTGCAGGGTCTGGGTTGGTTAAACTGTTTTAGACCAGGCAAGGGGGCTCTGACAGGATTCTAGAACCCTCCATTCTCCTTCCTAAAGCCTAGTTAGCACTTGCCTAGCTTTGGGAAGCTTTGGGAAACTGACTTCAAAGATTGAGCACAGGGCTTTTTTTCAGCTGGAACTCAACGAAACTCAATTCCAGCACCTCTCAGATGGGTGCCATTGCCATTAAAAGGGAACAAGGAAGGCGTTCATGGTGAGTTCCAGAACCGCTTTTTCCAGAAAAACAGTTCTTAGAAGTCTGCCCCCCCCAAAAAAAACCCATTGTTGTTTTTATAGTCAAGACCAGACTTTAATTGAAGCTTTTTAAAATGAATAATTTGGTTTACTTTTTTTTTTACAAAATGGTTGGTTTTTTTTTTAAAAAAAAACAATGTTTGCTTAAAATCCACCTAGTTTAAAATGGAACAAACTTTGTTTGGAAAATGAAGAATCTGATTGATCCATTAAGTGGAGATTTTTAATCATTATAGCAATCAAAACAGTGTAAACAGAAAACAAGGAATGGCAAATGGCAAGTTAAGCATGTGGTTTCTTATGCCTAATGAACTCTAGAAATCATTTTCTGAAGAAGTTTGTGTGTGTGTGTGTGTGTGTGTGTGTGTGTGTGTCTTTGAAGCAGCTTGGAGTGCAAGGATGTTTTAATCCTCTAACAGCTGTGGAGGTGATTCATCCTGTAGAGCTTTAGAAGATGGCTAAAGACTTGAGTATACAGCGAAAGTTCTGTTAGTATAATGTTCTGCTCTGGTAGAGTAGCAACTACGCTTGGCACAGAGCATCCCCTGCAGGTACAAGCTAATCCCAAACCTGGCATACCTCCAAGATGAGGAATCTTCCTGGCTGAACTTTTTGCAAGGAATAGCTTCCCGCTTTCATTTGCTTCTATTTGAGGATATTGGCTGCGTTTCAGGATTGTATATATTTGCTTTGGCAAAGGGGATAATTTTAAGGACCTCTCCTCCTCCTCATTTGCAGCTTTGCCATTTCTGGCACCCATTTTTAGTATGTGTGAGAAATGTGAAAAAGGAATATGTGCCACCTGGACGGCGTAAGAAGCTTTGCAATCATGAATGAGTTGAGATGTCTGACTTTGCCTGCCCTTGCAGGTGGCAGAAGTCTGCTGAGATGCCAGATGACAGTCTGAAAGAATAGAAATGGGAAAGAATTATTAGAATAGAAATAGCTTTTTTCCAGGCTGTGAGCATTTGAGGGGGGGAGGTATATATGTGATGTGAAAAAAAGAAAGAAAAAGATTGTGCTCTTCAGACTCGGAAATAGTCAAAATGTTTTGTGTACTGTAGAAAGTTTCTTTAAATCTGTACTGGAGCTGGGGAGGCTGAGAATTTTGTTCAGGAGCCATCATACACAACACTGGCATAGTCCACTGGGGATTTCTCCGGCATCAGCCATTTCAAATGAATGAGCAAGTGTAAAAGAACTGTAGAGGAACAACAGCAACTGGCTGCAGATCTGTAACAGGACAGAGCCTTCTACATGACTACTTTGTGAACCTTTGGTAAAGGACCTTGTTAAAGGCTAGTGTGAAGTCAAGTACCAAGTGTTATCCTGAGAGCTGCTGTGGATGCTTCCAAGAAGCAGTGCTTTTTTTCAGCCAGAACTCACCAGAACTCAGTTCTGACACCTCTCAGGTGGAAGCCATTGCCATTCAGAGAACGAGGTTGACTGCATATTGCTTTATAAGTCTACAGTTCTCTAGGCAGAAGGAAGTTTGAGGAAGTGCTGAGTGGTATGTAATTTCCTTCTACTGTTTACAGTCATACCTCATGTTACGTCCGCTTCATGTTACGTTCTTTCAGGTTATGTCCCGCGGCGACCCGGAAGTACCGGAAAGGGTTACTTCCAGGTTTCGCTGCTCGCACATGCGCAGAAGTGCAAAATGACATCATGCGCAGAAGTGGCGAATCGTAACCTGCGCATGCGCAGATGCGCCGCTGCGGGTCGCGCTCTTTTCATGTTGTGAATGGGCCTCCAGGATAGATCCCGTTTGCGACCACAGGTACCACTGTAATGGCTTTGGGAGGATTATCATGGCAAAGCGTGAGAAGACTTGAAATCTGTTGTTAGGAACATTTGTCTAGATTAATATTAATAATGAAGTTACAGATAGGTAGCCATGTTGGTCTGCCATAGTCAAAACAAAAAAAATTCCTTCCAGTAGCACCTTAAAGACCAACTAAGTTAGTTCTTGGTATGAGCTTCGTGTGCATGCATGGTATCTGAAGAAGTGTGCATGCACACGAAAGCTCATACCAAGAACTAAGTTAGTTGGTCTTTAAGGTGCTACTGGAAAGAAATTTTTTTTGTTTTGTTTTGATTAATAATGAAATTATACTTTTATGGGTCTAGTTTGGCCAACTTAAATATCTACAATAAAAAGGCTGGATACACATCGTAGTGATATGTAGATAACAGCCAGTCACAAAAGCAAAAATAGAAGTCTGATGTGAGAGAACAGAGATCTCTCTTGGTGCAGTCAAAAAGTGGCCGTAAGGAAGATGGCAAGGTTTGCAGATTCAGAGTAGCCTATGCGAATATTCTGGCCCATATGGTTTATTTTATTTCATTTAACAAATTTTATACGCTGCTTACTCAACCAAGAAGACATCTAGGAGAGCTCTATGTGGGGGCTACCTTTGAAGGTGACCCGGAAACTACGACTAATCCAGAATGTGGCAGCTAGACTGGTGATTGGGGGCGGCCGCCGAGGCCACATAACACCGGTCTTGAAAGACCTACATTGGCTCCCAGTACATTTCCAAGCACAATTCAAAGTGTTGGTGTTTTAAACAGCCCTAAACGACCTTGGTCATGTATACCTGTAGAAGCGTCTCTACCCCCATCGTTCTGCCCGGATGCTGAGGTCCAGCTCTGAGGGCCTTCTGGTGGTTTCCTCATTGTGAGAAGCAAAGCTACAGGGAACCAGGCAGAGGGCCTTCTCAGTAGTGGCGCCTGCCCTGTGGAACGCCCTCCCATCAGATGTCAAAGAGATAAACAACTACCTGACATTCAGAAGACATCTTAAGGCAGCCCTGTTCAGGGAAGTTTTTAATGTGTGACATTTTAGTGTATTTTTTGTCTTTGTTGGAAGCCTCCCAGAGTGGCTGGGGAAACCCAGCCAGATGGGCAGGGTACAAATAATAAATTATTATTAAATTATTATTATTATTATTATTTATTATTTTCAAAATTATGATTAAAAATACCAATAAAAGGAAGGCAATACAGCTATCTGTTTTATTTAAGCTAACCTAACATTGCCCTTTTCCATTGGGTCCATTTCAGCTACTTGTGATCCTGTATTCCCTGCTCTAATAAATCTGCTTCCACATGATATACAAGTACATGAAAATAGAACATCCAGAATCAAATCTTGCATTTGGTTGAATTACAGTGTCAGCATGTGGTGGAGAAAGAGGAATTATGGGTGACAACAGCTTGAAAATATTTCTGCTCCAAGTTTTATTTCTCGGTGTCAATTATAATCAGTTGTTCTATTTTATTTTATTTTTCAACAAGAAGGTAGGAGGAATGTAAAAAGATACAACCAATATAGTGCAGGATCCAAGGTTATCTCAGCTGGGAGCAGATGAGGTTGACACAGAACATTCAAAGATTAAAAGGGGGGGAAAGGTTAAAAAAGACCAGCTGGCTTGGTAACATATTGCTGTTGAGTGAATGTTGCTACTAAATTGAAAAACAGGTTCAATCTGCAGGTTTCCAAGAAGCTACAGACAGGAATGCATGCTAAATGTGGGAGCTTCAGCAAAGAATGAGCAGACATGAACTGTGGAATGCTGTAGCTGCTGTTAGCAGCTGTTGATCTGCTTTCTGGGGCAGCAGTTAAGGGCAGCTGTAACATACACAGTTCTGGAGGAAAGAATGAATTAAATCAAAATATGCTGCCTACTTGGGCCCTGGACACGTGTTAGCTTGTCCACTCCTTCCTGTGCCACCAGCTTAATGTTTTCTAGGCAGTGGTACTCTAACTGAAAACGGTTCCACACCATGATTTAGGGCAGTGTTTCTCCAACGTGGGTCCCCAACTGTTCTTGGACTACAGCGCCTGTCATGCCTAGGGAGCAGGATCAGTGGTCTGGGGACCCAAGTTAGAGAATCACTGATTTAAGGTATGTAAGTGGGCTTATATAAACCCAGATGAAAACACTGATTTTTAAAACAAGCCTTTGGTACTATAGTATTCAAAACCTATCCTAGGCAATTGCTTCTTTTTGACATTGATGTTCTCCTGACTTCATTGCAAATCATCTCTAAATTCTTCTCATGATTAGTTCTGTCTGGATTCACCATTCTTATCCACATTTTGGCATGTTAGGTGTAATGCCTGCTTTCCAAAGTGGGCTGTTTATGGAATCTTTCTTTTTTTGCTTTCCTGTAAAACAGCTGTTCGGTTCCTTGTAACACTGTGTGACTAGCAATTTGAATGCCATTATTTATGCTTCTCATCTGTGCTGTCCTGGCTGGATGAAGGGCGCAGACTCTGATTATGTTATCCGCCAAAAACTTTAATGCTCAGATCAGTACAGTACATAAGCAAGGCAAGGGGCAAAGGCACATCTGGTGCACGGCATATTCATAACTAGGGCTGGCCTGTCCATGAGGCAGCCATCTCAGGTGGCAGAATCCCTAGGGGTAGGAGGTATATAAGAGGTAATACTGTACATGAAAAGCAGTAGGCATCTGAAATCATATAATGATTTGTTTAACTCATTCTGTGCCCACATTTTAATGGGTGTGAACCACCTCCTCCTGCGATATAGTTCCACATAGATAATCTGTCCTCCACTGCCAGCACCCCAAGCAATCATATGGGGATATGTTGTTCAACTTTTTGGTTATGAGGAGATTAACCATGCAACAAATTGTTTCGGACCTTTGTATGCATAACAAAACCATTCTCTGCCTTTTGACAAATACCAGTATACAGTCTCACTTCAGGGATGTACTAGCATGGAACTTTAGCTGGCTCTCATTCAAAGACCTGCCATGCAGGTCCACGTGATTCTTCATTTCAATACCAGGAGCTGCTCCAAGTGTAATGAGTCCATAGCACTGCCCTTGGTACTGAAGTGTAAGGAGAAGCCTAAAAAATGCAGGAATTCTACAGTAATGCTCTTACATTCATGGGATCGCCTGGATTGCACAACATATGACAGAGACAGCCAGATGATCTGTTATATACAATGGAGAGGGTCAAGTAAGATTAATATTCCTGCCTCCCCTATTCCTTTACTTAACCAATATTTTTTCTTCTTCTGTGATTTTACATGGATTTTCTTGGCATCTCGATGTGTCCTTGTGACTTCTACATTTTTCCCTGTGGCTGTTTTTCAGAGGCTGTGCACTGAATGATGGGAGATAGGTGGGAGTCAGGAGGAAATGGAAATGCATCCTTCTTTTTCCTTTGCTTTGAATTCTTCTAACATAAGCAAAACTGCTTTTCAGTGGGGAGAAAAATGTGCTTTTTTTGTTGGTATTATTCTTTTGAACAGCTGAAATGGTCTGAGTAGTCCCTCAGGGTTTCCGTGAACACAGTTGTGATTTCGTCAACAAAGGAAAAATAGCAAAGTGAATGCTATGTTTTTACTTGCTGTGCCTGGATTTATGTAGTGCTGGAGCAGCTGCTGCTTCTCTCTTTCCCCACCCCCCAACAGTTCTCTGCTTTCTGAGTATTATGGAGCGGTGAAACTCCCCCAATGTCTTCTTAAAAGAGCAGAGCCATTTAAAAATAATCCAGTGGAGCTTTGCTTATTATTAGTGTGAAACTGCACACTATGAAGAGTTGGCATGATATCCGGAAAAGGGGGATGGGGAGGACAGCAGGATGAGAAAATGCTGCTTCTTTTTATTCCCCTGCATTTGGTCAAGCAGATCTAATGTTTGGTGTCCCAAGCAATCAAGCCTGTTTGTGTGGCCATGGAAATAGCTGTAGCAACACCTGAGGAGCACAGAAAGAGGGTGATGATGCATAAGGCTATCAGTGGCTACTAGCCACAATAGTTATGTTCTACCTGCACTGTCAGAAGCAGGATATCCCTGGATACCAGCTGCTGGGCATCACAAGTGGATAGAGTGCTATTGTGCTCAGGTTCTGCCTTTCAGTTTCCCACAGGCATCTGGTTGACCCCTGTGAGAACAGGATGCTGGACTAGGTGGACCTTTGATCTGATCCAACAGGCTTTTCTTATGGGTTTAGGCATTTGGATTTTTGAAGTTGCTCTTATTTGGGATATGATGGGGTTTAAACTAACAGTGAAGTGTAGGCAATAACAGATTCAAAACAATTATTAGTTGGCAGCTTCTTCCAACTTGTTCTTTTTTATTTAAAAGGAGCTCTCCATTCCATTTCATCAGTGTTCCTGCAGGAGATGTGGTCCAAAACTTCATCACAGGGTCTGTCTCTCTCCTTGGCGGTAGTCTCAGGGTGTGGCTTCTAGACTGGTTTGAAAACCAGGGTCCCACTGTCCCACACAGCAAGCTGTTAAGAGTTTGTATCAATAGAAAAGGCTGTGGGAAGAAGTGCTTCCTTCTGTCTGTCCTGAATCTCCCCCCATTCAACTCCATTGGATGACTTTGGGGGCACTTCCAGACTGTCACTGTTTGTAGGGGAGGTTGGATTCAATCACATACCAGCAAATTCCAATTGTGCAATTAAAGCTGATTTGGAGCTTTTGCACAACAAGTCCACTTCCCTGAAATATCAAGCTCTTTGCCATTACGAAAGCAATGGGGAAATGCAGTGGAAAGTGTTTGATGTGACATCATATACTCTCCCCACAAACAAATCAGGATGAATGCTCAATAAACAGGTTGTCCAGAGGCAACTTAAGTATTATGTAAGAGAGAGAACACAAAAATCTATATCCATTTTCTCTGCACCATGCATAATTTTTAAGCCTCTATTTTGTCTATCCCCATTGTGAGCCTTTCCCCCTCCCTAAACTAAAAGAACCCCAAATGTTGTAACATTTCCTCATGGGGAGCCACATCAGCAGGTGCTGCTCCTATTTCATTTTAAAGATTCCCATCATAAAACTATTCCTAACTTGCATTGTTGTAGGAAAGGTATACCAGTGTCCGAAAGAAGAGCAAAGATGCCAGTCTGCTTGAAAAAGTACTAAGCACACAAGCAATTCATTGTGTAGTCTTTGCCATTTCAGCCCTTATGTTAATAATAGTGTGATACTTAAGCTTTCAAAAACCTGCCAGCAGACAGACTTTCAGCTCAAGTGACATTTATATTAAAGCAATGAAAAACAACAAGAAGTGTATTCTCCATCAAAGAGCACAGTGTGTCTCTGCTGTAAAATGTATCAAGTTTGCTTCATAAAATGATGGATGAGTCTTAAAGATATGAGTCATCTAGAAATAAAAGGATTCTGAACATGTTGAAAATCAAAAGGGTTACATAGCTACCTGCATTCCTACTGCAATATGAATAGCAAAACCTGACTGCTATTTCAAAGTACAAGAAAATGTTTTGAACAGGAATTTAGTTTCACCGGCCCAACATAAATTTAGGCAAATAAACAATCATCTTTGAAGAATTTTTCTTTTTTTTGTAATTTGAAATATTCTTTTTTGACCATTAGTTGGTTCAAAGAAGATACTATTTCACTTACTCCGTGTTCCTTTAAAAATAAAGATGCTAGCAAAAGCTTAATCCTAATCAAAAAGGCAGGATTACAATAGATTACAAGACATTACAAGGAGCCAAATCAGCCTTATGTATATTATTCTAAAAAGCTTTAGTATACTTTGAAGAAGTATTCTCTTTTATTCCAGTGTAAGTACAGTCCATATACAAAGCCATCTGCCAGTTTGTCTCATCTCAGTATAAAAATCCCTGCTATGGGATATATACTGACAAAGCAGGATTTAATGATGATAGGAGTTGTAGCACAAAACAACTGGAGGGCATCAGGTTGAGGAAGATTGATCTAGGAGAATGGGATACTTACACTTGGCTCGTCCTAATCAATGTTGTATGTCCACTTGAGAAAGTAACATGTCGAATTGGGGGTGATGTATTTCAAGCATTTTTTCTGAAAAATGCCCCCCCCCCAATTTACTTAAAGGCATGTCATCATTGTTTATGTAGTAGGCTGGTCTTTTACATTGCCCTACCAAGCTTATAAGGATTCTCGCACACATTTTCACCTAATCAGAAATCTGGAGCAGGAGAGGAAGGCAAAAATTTCCCTCCTCACTTGGAAGAGTGATGCAGATGTTAAGCTGACCATGAAACTACATTCACATTGTGTTAATTTTCCAAATGGTAGGTAGGTTGGTAGCCAGAGTTCACCTAGATTTGTGCCTAGGTGGTGGTGACAGATTCTTGCAAACAATGCAAATTAACTCCAAGAGGAACAGTAGAGTTCGAAAGTTCAGTGCTTCTTGGAGACTGATTTATGTATTTGACATTAGCTCATCTCATTCTTAAAGCTTAATGGGTTAAATCCAGTTCTGCCTCTTAGATGTCAGAAGGCTTTTTGATCCAGTATGAGGAGAAAAAAGGAAGGAGATTATTTTTGCTATCCTCACTTTCTCTTGCTACCTCCCGTGTCACATCTAACAGTGTTAGAGGGGGAGGGGTTGTCTCACAGTCCTCTGGAGCAGATGAGGGGGCACAAGGGGCTGTAGGGGGGAAGGGAAAAATCAGTGATAATTACTTCTGCCACTTGCAATGGATCAATGAGCCTTCCATATGTGACAGGACACAACAGGATACAACCAAGTGTGGATAGCAGTGCCTGATAATGTTCTAATTCATTATGTCTGTTGATTGTGTTCTAAACTATAGACTTTAATCTCAGTCTAGATATACAAAAATGGTTCAGCTGGGACATTCAATTCCTAGCTTACTAAACCATCACTTAGCAACCAGTAATGAGCAACAGGGCTGTATGCTCCCTCCTCACCACTGTGCTCACCACCTTCCTTCCTTAATGCTACATCCCAGTTTAATTAAACCACAGTTAACTGTTGTGTCCAAAGCAGGGAACTGTTTTAATGTTAGTTTACTAACCAGGATCTCAAACCAACTTCAAACTGTTACTCATTTTTGAGCATAACAGCTCGCTGCACTTTAATTAAACTAGGATGTAAACACAGAGGGAAGGAGGAAATAAGGAGAAGAGTGAAGAGGGAGTGCACCATTTCATTCTTCCATCATTCATTCAAGACAGCTAAACTATGGTTTAGCAAGATGGGGTTTTTTAAATTGAAAATGGGCCAATGCAGGCAGCAAAAGAAAGGCTGTAAGGTGTGATAGTTACATTTTCCCTTGATATCCGAAAAGCCAGCTACATGTTTCTACATGTATGTCAAGCTCAGCAGTGCAAGTACAGTGACAAGAGCAGGTGAAGGGATTAGTTACTATTTTCCCTATTCTCAGACCCTCAATACATTTTTGAAGTATCTCATGTGTGCAGCAGGTGTTCTTAGTTGTATATTGAAGCTCCCAGGATTTCTTTCAAATATAAGTTCAGAGAGGGATCAGAGTGTTAAATCAACCAGAAAAGGATCCCTGCTATTCATAGACTTTTAAAAAAACCAAAAAAGCAGTTCAGGTGCGTGTTTTATTAAATATATATTGCTTCAAATAAGCCATCATTACATTATTAAAGAAATAACTAACTACACTTCACTTCACATTGGAAACAGTACTTATACGGGCTATATATAGAGAACAATACAAGCATTAAGTCAATCCATAGTTAACATATAACAGATACATTCATCACTGGCAACTGAAAGGTTTTGCATTTCCTTGGAAAATAAGTTGGCTTTGGGTTCAAACTTCCAGTCAGGAGGAGGTTCCATAATCTAGGTAACACCATCCAATATTTGCCTCCATGATGATCTAATCTTGATGTTTGCCTTGCTGTTCACATTTGACTTGTAAACAGTTTCCTTAGGAGGGCAGTGATGTCAATCTACAAACCCTGAAGACACTCTCCCCCTTTATGTACCCTTCCTGTCAGTTAAGGTTTACATCAGACTGAGTTCCTTGTTCCTTTCTTGTAGAAAGTCACAAACTGAGCAGGTAGTAGGATCTTCTTTATAAATTCCCCAGAGTTTTCCCAGAGAAACAACAACGGACATTTCTGATAGTCTTTAAAAAGGATTGTAAGTCTTACATCTTCAAGATGATATTGGGAGTTGAGTTGGTTATTTGATTGTGGTTGTTCGTTACAAGGGTAGGGAACCTGGCCCTCCACATGTTGACACACTTCAACTCACATCAAAGCCCAGCCAACATGGCCTCAGGGATCAGTGATGATGGAAGTTGTAGTCCTAAAACAATTGGAGAGCCACAGTTTCCCCTTTCTTGTTCATTGGACATTCTATTGAGTATGAAGATTTATTAGCAGTTGTATTTGTTTTACTTTGTTGTGCGGTGTGAACAGGATAGATATTTCACATAAGTAGTCTTATCTCGGTCACTTGTATGCCCTCTTGGCACAAGGGCATGGTGAAAATCATTAGATCCTCATGATGGACTGCTGAAGCACTTCCATTTGGTTGTATTTAATTCAGTTTGCTCTTGTGCATCTGCCTAACATGAATTCCACACAGTGGTAAGAAAGTGTAGCAACAGAACTGGCCCATGCTGCAGAATAATGAAATACAGGGAACAGATTGAACAGTTTTCCTAAACTGAGAATTAAATTTTAACAGCCCCTAGCTTGGTATCTTAAGCATGCTTACTTAGAAATAAGTTTCAGTTAAATCAGCAAGGCTTATATCCAAGTAAATGTGCTTGGGACTGATGTGCCAGAGTCTTATGCCAGTGGCATAATAGCTGGGACAGAAGCAAAACCCAAGACAACTCTGAAATAATTGGAAAACAAGTTTAAATATGCAAAATTATACTTCTGTTTTTAGCTTTTAATTGCAGTGTATAAACACAGCATTTTCTGGGGGAAAGCAAGCAGAGCTCAAATAATGCTGCAACCATCTTGCCTGTACTCCATATGGATCCACAGAGGCAGGCCTTACAGCTGTATATAGCTGGCTCAGCTGTTTTAATTTTATATTTGTTAGCTTGCAGTCAATTTTTAGGGGAAGATTACTCACATCTGTTTCACACAGAGACGATATAATGGACTGGCACTAATCCCCACTTGCAAGAGGCTCACTGCTTTTAGCCAGATCTAGCAGCATTGGCCTTAGGTAATTTCACAAAAAGGTGAATAGCCATTCTTTTTTCAGTCTTCAGTTGCCCAAACAATAATCATTCACTAAATATTACGGCCATAGGTGAATGTTAGTGCAGTCCAGAATCTGTCCCTGAGAGCTACTATTATGACACTTTGTATGAATAATAACCGCATTGGTAGTTATACTCCTTGGGATAAAAATGATAAGTCAGAAACAAATTTCTCCCTGTAGTGCAGTCTGCCACAACAAGGTGCAATATTGAGCTTTTATACTTCACTTTCAAACATCCTGCATTTTTCTTTCTCCCTGTTTGTTTTTTTTTAAAGACAAAGGTGGCTGGCGCATGCTTAATCCAAGGTAAATTCAAATTGCAGTGTTAGTGGCTGTTTTAATTTCTCCATACTTCTCTTCTGCACCCAGATTAATTTGTGCCTATTAAGAAGTTAGTGGGTGATAGTCTACCCATGCAGTTAGAAATATTGAGGTTAACCCAGCTAAAGTTAATTGTCACTGTGTCCTGCTGAAGCCAGCAAATCACATCTAATTCGATTCCTACTCCTTTTATTCTGACTGCCAGTAGGGCTGAACCTACCATTAGGCAGAGTGAAGCAATCACCTAGGGCAATAGATATTGGGAAGCAGAACCCCCCTAAACTAGCCTGCTTCCCTCAAGTGCTGTGGAAGATGCTATCCCATTGCCAGTATCAAAGTAACACCCAGTCATGTGGAGTGGGGAGAGGGTACTACATTGTCCTTTGACTCAGGCAGCACTGTCTGCCAGAACTATCTTTAATACTGAATCTTTCGCCCATGGAATTACAGTCTTCCTAATTGTCTAGCAGCATTTGGCCTACTCAAACACACCAAACCATGAGTTGGCTTCTGAAAATTGCAATACTATCTTTAAGTAATAAAAACTGAATAATAATAAACTCAGCCCTCCGGATGTTTTTGGCCTACAACTCCCATGATCACCTAGCTAGCGGGACCACTGATGAGGGATGATGGGAATTGTAGTCTCAAGACATCTGGCGGACCGAGTTTGAGGAAGCCTGGTCTAAGGAGTCTGCACTCTCAAGAACCTCTGGTGTGTGGATGGTGGAGAATGAATGAATGACCAGAAAATTTTCAGTGCATAGGATTGGACTATAAGAGTGAAACTGAGGGTGCTAAGGAAGGCAAATGCAGTTCTATGAGAAAGGGATTAAAAAGTAATTTTTAGTGTGTTTTTAAAATCAATTTTTATTAAAAGTTTTCAACATAAAATACAATAAAAGCTAAACTAAAAAAGAAGCAAGAAGAAGAAAGGGAAGAAAATAAAGAAGAAGAAAGAGAAGGGGAAAAAAAGAAAGTAAATACAAAGTATCACAATTCTATTTTAGCCCTTATTCCGCCTGGGAGCTTCACCCTCTTCCCCAGCCTCCTACCTTGGGAGATCCTGTCTACCCTGCCCTTCACACAGGATCCTTCATCTCCCATCCATCACCTTCCTGTGTGTATCTTCATTAATCCAAAATAGGGAACCGCGGGTGCAGCTACAAATTCTGTTGCCATTCAATATCACATGCCAATGAAACAACATGGTGGACTTTGATTATGTATTCTTTTCACGGGCACAGACTGACCTTGAAGCTTGATAGGACAGCATTTCAGGAAGGTTAATTTAAATCACTTTATTTTCACTGTAGCCAGCTTGGCACAGCTTAAATAGCACCGACAGCATTACAGAAATATAGAAATATGGCTTTGGCCCAATTAGCTAACACATTATTATTTATGGACTTACCTAGTGCCATTTACAGGATAAGAGCGTGCTGGGCAATAAAAAAAGTTGGCTGTAATTACAATGTACTCTCAGATAAAAAGCGCCAGCCCATTAAAGGTTAAATCACTGAGATACTTAGGCATTACCTTATTTGCTTGATGATCACTGGGACTATATTAATATGTTATGCTAAATGTTTTTTCTTTTTACAGTTGGGTTCTATGTAGTTTACATTCTGCTTCTTTTTTGTTGTTCCTTTTTCTGTTCCTATTTTAAGAAAATCATGTTCCACAAGTTATAGAATTAAGGATTTCTTCATACAGATTCAATATGCTTTCAACAAAGATAGAAGGTTAGATCTTACAAATGCTACAAGGTACCTAACACATTACATTGTGGGACCTTGTCAACCAGAGCTTTCCAGAATTTTCATGTTGGTGACATGCTTTTTAGACATGCATCATTTTGTGACACAGTAATTCAGTTTTACTAAGTAAACCAAACCCTTTCCAGCCAGGAAGAGAGCGGGGAGCATTCATGCGACACACCTACACACTGCAACCAACACACTAACGTGTCACCACACACAGTTTGGAAAGCTCTGTTGTAAACCATCAGTCACCGTTAAGCACCCAGCCCAAACATGAACTAAAAAAAAAGGGACCAAAAATAAGGTATTACAGTACCACAAACTCTTTAATGGTGTTTGCATTGCATCGTACTTTATTTAAAATAAAATAAATAAATGCAAAGTTAATTTTCTATTTTTTTCCTGTTAACCTAATGGAAGTAAAACTTTAAAAAACTGAAACTCCAGGTTAATAACTAGGTTGGCCATGCCCACTTTTTAAAAAATAAGGTCTGCTGGCCCTCCTGAATTCTGCCCGCCCCCCTTGCCGGCAATAGCTTTTTGGTGCTACTGCCAATTATCTGATTAAGACAGTGTACATGCAGGCCAATGAAGAGTTTCTATTTGGGGGGGTGGGAATATATATATATATATATATATATATATATATATATATATATATATATATGGAGTTTGAGGTGGATGGTGTACTGTGTTAGATGAGGTGACATAGAGTTTAACATTCTTTCTATTCTTATTATAAGCTTTGGCAAATAGCACTGTTTCCAGGGGCATGGTAGGGTGTTGTTGTTTTTTAAAGCTGCCTCCCCCTCCCCCCAAAATGTTGGGCTTTCTTCTCTGCCTTTCCTGACACCTATGAATACCCCATTCATGTTCCCCTGTTTTAGCCCATGAATAATTTTGTGCCTGCCATCAGCTGTCCTACTGCTGAGCTTCCCACTCTTAAGCTTTCCAACTTCCTGAAACCACTTCTATTTTCCAGTACAGATCTTCCTGTTACCTTCCTCTGATCATTTTTATCCAAGCAAAACAGGCCTGTCATTTATCTCACAGAAGGCTGTTCATGAATACTACTATTGCCCATTTTATATTTCCTAACAGTTAGAAAGTGATTTCTCCAAAGGACCGCATGCAGAGTTTCATGATCAAGTAGGGTTTAAAATGCAGGTCTCAAAAATTCAGAGTCCAACTCCTTATCCTTTACATCACAGTCCATCTCTGCCCATTGTTCCTCTCCATTCATGTGTTCAGAAAGTATCATCACAATTGCTTGCTTGAGTTTTATTTATTACCAGTACTCAGAGGAATCAGAGAGCTAACATTTCTCCACTCTGTGACTTCCTATAATTCAGAGCATTCTGGGTTTTCCCCAACTGTTTCACCAGCATCTCATCTCATGCATCTCAAGCGGAAAGACAGGGTCAAATGTACGCCTCTAATATTTTCTTCCAAAATCTTTCCATTACATCTGGCCTATCATCCTTTCCATTACATCAGGATATAAAAGAGTGCTTCACTGAAGCTGTGAACAATTCCTGCCTGTTTCATTTATATTTGAAAGTTAGATAGCTTGTTCCCTTTTGTATTTGCTTCTAGTGTTTGACTAGGATGACCTCCTTCTTTTTCTAATGTTCTGGATGGACAGGCATCTTTCTCCTAATTTGTCCAAAACTGCTTCTGTGAAAATAACCTCTTTTATCCATTAGAATGTTAAGCCTAATTAATTTAGACAAAAGCAAGATGTGTAGCTACTTAACCTGTTAATATGCTTTTAGTGAATGAGAGAAAATTATATAATCATTAAGAAGGCATATTTTTAAACATTTAAAGATGAAGACAGAAGACACCCTAAATATACATTTTTGAAAAGCAGAGACAGGGGTAGTTTGCAGAGAGGAGGTCACAGGAATGCTTCCAAATCTTTTGCTTTATTTTCCCTTACTATTTTTTATTCTTAGCAAAATTAGGAAAAAGAAAATGTTTTTGTTTTAGTTTTTTAAAACTTCTCCGTGTCATATTGGTGAATAGTGTTTCTAACTTCTACCTTCATATTCAGATGATAAATTGAGTAAAAAGCATGTAACTGTGTTTGCTCAGATTTTTTATTTATAAGGTTGGCAAACTGTTTTTATTTCATTGGAGTGTAGCAATTAAAGGTGTGTGTGTATGTTTATTTCTTCATAGTATAGGATCCCGAAACCCCGCATGAAACCTTCCCAGAGATATTGAACAGCTTGCTGGTCCAGATAATGTTGAAGGAGGGGAGTATAGGGCCCCTAGTTTGATTGGTGATGGGGCTAAAGAGCATAATGGGTTGATAATGGGTTCTGCTGCTGCCCCCCCCCCCGTTTCTGCTGCCAGCATTTGGGGCAGAGGAACCGGCATCCTTATGTGGGGCTCTGGGGTTAAAGCCCTGGGAGCCACCAAAGCAGGAGGGGTTCCTATTGCAAGAGGTGTGGGGATGAAGCCCACGGTAATGTTCACACACATGTGTGAAACTGCATTGCCTCCTATGGCATACTCCTTGGTTGTACTTGAATCTGGCCTCTTCTCAGTGTTTGGCC
This sequence comes from Podarcis melisellensis, assembly GCF_964234715.1. Classification (NCBI taxonomy): domain Eukaryota; kingdom Metazoa; phylum Chordata; class Lepidosauria; order Squamata; family Lacertidae; genus Podarcis; species Podarcis melisellensis. The sequence continues at coordinate 52,216,334 of NC_138530.1, forward strand.
CAATTAATTTCAGCCACATGTCAGTGTTCTTCAGGTCCCACCTAGAGCAAGGGTAGTTAGAAGCCCTCTTGCAGAACTTGACATCATACCCCATGGCGACCATTAATCCCAAGGTCTCACCATTGCTGCTGTTAGTTCTTCCTAGGCCCTGGAATTGTTCACCCAGTTGCATAAGTGGTTGATGGCCTACTTTTTCTGCCAACACACCTTTCTGTGCAATGCAGCACTGTTGGTGTGAAGCTCTCAGATTCACTACCTTATCTTGTTCCTTCCTTGCTCCCGGGCTTCCCTGTGTAGTAGGGATGGAGAACCTGTGTCCCTTCAGCATTGCCAGTGGTCATTCATAATGGGAGTTGTATTCCAATGACACCTGGAGGACCACATATGCATAGTCCTGCTGCATAGTTTATGCATGAATAGCCTTTCCTTACCAGCTAGTGTTACCTACTCTTCTCTGGCACATCTTACCTCTTTGTGCTCTTAACCTAACATTAGGCCAGCCTCCAGAATACAACAGATGCTCCTTCTGGCAATGGCAGAATCAGACAGAGGCCCATCCCTCCTCCATCACGCCAGATCCCAAACGCTTTTATTCTTCCCCAGCTTGGACCCACAGGGAGAAAAGCAGCACTAGCCATGCTATGGTGTGTCTTTCCCCTACGGTTCTCTATCCTAGATCACACTATAATGTGACAGTTGCTGGAAGTCAACCCAGTTACTGCTGAAATCTCTTGTGACAGCTATTTAACACCTAATCAAGTGCTAAGCTGATAAATAATGCATTTCTTGGCATCATTCAGACCTTAATAAACATTGTAAAGAGTTTAGAGTTCCCAGCTTGTCTTTACAACTTTGCACCATTGCAAGTCCTGTTAGCTTTAAGTCAGTTGTTGATAAAATAGTTTATTCTTTCAAGAAGGATCAGGCATAATCAAGTATAAGCAGTCTGCTGGCTGTGATAAGCAGCCGACATATTGCAAAAGCATTATTAACAAAATAAAATCGTAAGAGTCATATAAAGCAATTATACAAAATGTGGATGTTGCCCAGAGAAAACAGCTAAATGTTTCCAAAGAAGATCAGAAGTATTTTCTTACCACATAAGCTTCTAATACATAAATTGCATACTCAGGCAGCTCAAACTAGTCTTGTTTTGCCAGGCAGCTGCTACACCAAGCAAATGCCAGTGTTACTGAAACTCCTTTTGGCTTTCTTCAAAATTTATCCACTGTTTCCCCAAGCACGAGTCACTAAATTTGCTTCAAATGTTACTTCAGATAGAATTTTTTGGCTAATTAAGTATGTACAACTAGGAATGGGTGAATTTGTCAGTTTTTTATTTCTCTCAGTTTCACACTTTTCCAGTCTTAAGTTCAGTTCCCCACATTTTCATAACAGTTTGAGATTTTTTTAAAAGAAAAAAGTCCTCAGAAAAATTCATCAATATTTTAGTGAAAATTTATCCCAGGCTGCAGTAGCCATATCAGTGAAGATGGCCAAGTGAGGGACAGACAAGCAAATAGATTGGCAGAAGAGCAAGAAACATAGACCAATGTGTAAACACGCAAGAAACAAACCAGGGTGGGGGCTTATATTTGTGGGGGGAGGAGGAGAAGGGAGGATGTTTGTGTGTAAAAAAGTTGAAAGTATAATAGAAAAAGAAAATTAAACAATTTTTTACAAAGAATTTAAGGTTAAAAATGAAAGTGGAGGCAAAATGTTATAAATAGAATAAGAGTGGGAGTTCAAAATTAAAAGGCAAGGATAAATAATGAAGTTAACTTGAAAAGGTGAAGTTAAAGACTTAAAATTAATGAAAAATTAAAAAATCAGTTAAAATTTATTTTATTTTTTCAAAAAGTAAAAAAATTAAAGGGGTAAGAAGAAACAAAAACAAAACCCCCTTTATATATTGTAATAAGACTCAAGATTTTTTTTAAAAAAAAACTTAATAGTTGAGCTGTCTCACAATAATGGTTTAAAAATGATGATGTGAAGACAAGGGAGCTTGAATAATGTTGATCTGACACATTAGACTCCCTCCACCCCCGATTTCTTATATGTCCCTGTGTTGAGTGAACTCAGATTAATAAATACACATTAGTGTAGAGAATATTAACAGCAAAAAGGCTACCGTTGGTTTGCAGCTTCTGAGAAGTGGGTGGGGCTATGAGAGAAGAACCTATCAGTCATTTTAGAGTTCACCAACGGCACATATTTAAAATGGGGCATTAAAACAGAACAAACAGCCATGAGGACAGATCCAGCCACCCCATTTTTACAGTCACTTTCCCCCTGCCCCTGATTAGACCCAGAAAATATTGGTTCTAATAGCATAAATGTACATGTTTCGAGATTTTCAAGGTATCCTGGGCCTAAGCCGTTCAGCTGAGGGCTTTGCCTTTGGTGAATGTACTGCTATCTAAATACTGCCATCCTAGAGACGCTTCTGCATGTGCAAGTCCACCATACCATTCTTAACAGATTCAGCATGATGGGTTAAGTCTATGTATTTTAGTAGGAGAGTTAAGCATATGCTTAAACCTAACATTGAAATCAGTTGCTTAATTTTGGCAAGGTTGTCCCTTTTATATGACCACAGTATTTTTGTTTAAGCATATAGACTGCAACTGAGCATAGTGTTTAATGTGCTTACATGTATTGAAATTACTTACATTGATTTTAACAGATGCAAATTGGAGCCGCAGGATATGAAAAAGAACTGAAGTAAGAGGTTTAAGGACCAATATCAATCAATGCTTGATTGTTTAACCTGTATGTGTTAGGTAAAAAGCAGCAATGCCATTTTCTGTTTTGATCCTAAATTTCAGTTTGGGAGTACATTTGTAGTTTAAAAATGCACCCTAGAAATGTTTTGTTAGAATAAATCCCCCGCAGCAGTTTATATGTGTGTGTGTGTGTCTACACATACACATATATATTCCCCTTGTACCTTTTAACAGTGTCCTAGACAAACTAAAATAGACATATAAATGGAAAGTGAAGAGGATTTCCAGGCAAAGGAACCAGTATACATTATTCATCAGCTGCTTCCTCTTCTGATGTTTTGCTATTTCCTTTCTTCCTTAGCAGAATAAAGAATATTAGAAGTGGTATCCACACTGCCATTTTTGCTTTTGTAGCTTCAGTACTGCAACAGGAAATCTTTCAGTGAGGGTGGAGTCACAGTGAGTTAAGAAAATAACAAATGCTGGGCATTCAGAAGCAAACATTTATGATACCCAAACAGATTTAAGCTCTGCAGTCTTTTTCTCTGTTTGTACAGAGACCCTTGGACATTCATAGGTATCTGGGATAACTTTTATCCTGTGTTATTGGAGCATAACAAGAAGACTATTTACTAAAACACAGCTCACTATGAGATTTTTTATTTCTTAACTTGAAGATAGGTCAACTCTAATCTAAATAAAAGAGGCTTCTTGGTTCTTCCAGTTTCTGAACTTCAGCTAAAATTTACATTTTCTAGATTGTGCCTATTCTTTTTTCCCTCTGTTTCCACATGTTCTGTCCATAACCTTATAGAGCAATTTTGCATGAGTAGGTATTTATTCATATAGAAAGAAGAAACACATAACAGAAACAACAGCTTCAGTTTCAAACATCACATGTCAGGGATAGATTAATGAGAATCAGAATCTTGAATTTAAGAGAGAGGACTGGTTTAAATTTGGATTTATCAATCTGTTTTGCCTCCATTGCGCTATCCCTTCCCACCCATTCCACTTCAACACTTCTCCCAAGTTGAAAGGTGTCACTTTTGGTGGTCGGAAAATTGTCAAGTGAATCCTAATGGCCCAGACTGAGCATCTCACAGGCTCACAGCAAAAAGCTGTAAAGTGATCCACAGAGAACCAATGTGTTATTTAAACGGCTAAATATTATGCTAAATACGGTATTAACATTTATATTTGTAATATTAATACAGTTTTTCATCCTCCTGGCTTAAGCAGTGAAGTGATCATTGTTATAGCAAACAGAAAAGTCACATCTCCTTCCTGCCTTATCAGTCCTCTTGGACCCAGCCTCATTCATAGATTGTCTTGAAGTCAAAACCAGGTATCAGGCTTATTTTCAGTTTTGATACCATTGACCATGGTATCTTTATGAGCAATAGCTATTAGTGTGATGGGTACTGAGGCATTTATTTTATAGTGGTTCCAATCTCCAGGGTTGGTTTCAGAGAACAGCCACTTTTTAATTCATTTACAACCAGTCAGACTGCATTATTTGCTATTTATTTTCTTCCTCGAGAGTACTTATCTATATCTCTTGATGACTGACTGAAAGGGGTGAAACTAGGCCCCCCTTAGCACTATTGAGCTGTCAGGTATCCAACACAGCTTGGGTTCTGGCTGTCTCATGCAGGTTGCTCCCTGGACAACCAGAATCTTCAGCGGTTGCTTTCCAGTTCTTACAAAAATGTGCCAACATGCTGGTCCCTTGAAACTGCCTGCTTATTAACCGTGATGCCCAAAATACCTTCTGGGGTTTTATTTCTAATTATTCTATCTACTTCTTTCCTTTGATTCCTCACTTTGTTAAGAACCACTTTCTCATGTCATAAAGTAGTTTCCCCATATCTGGGGTACCTGTTGTTGGGTTCTCAACTCCCATTAGCCAAAGCCAGCATTTCCTAATAGAAATGATAGGATCTACAATCTAAGAACATCTGGAGAGCATCAAGTTGAGGAAGGCTGTCATACAGAGATACTGGAAACTTCTTTATGGATACCATACATTTTGCATAATGGTGTGGTGGGGAATGAGGAGGGGGAGATAAGCTGATAACATATTTTTCTTCTAGGTAAATAATTTTTTACAATATAAGGAAATAATAGGATTTTTTACTAGTCCAGAAGAACAAGAAAAGTCCTGCTGGCATAACCCATTACTGGCAACCTTGCCAAAGTCAGCATCTGGAATCCAAATATCAACTGTGCCTTTGGATTTCTCCATCCCCTTTTTTTGAGCAGCAGAATAGGATGTCATGACTAATTGAAAATAGATACTCATAGCAGCAAGCGCCTCTGATCAGTTATGGTGTGAGCCAAGAAGCAGGTTGCCTTGAGCAGGCTAAGACAAGAGCTTGGCTCTTGGATCCTGACAGCTGCCTCTTTACCGAGTTCCCTGTTACTCACCCAGGGTCTTGCAGAAAAATGCACAGATGTGGTTAGGTACAACCTTCTGTCTGAAAAGGAACACTGTCCAATGGATAGGCAAGCCAATCCACTTGTGTTCGTGTCACACTTTAACCATAGTTTCATTATTGCAAACTGCTTATTTCTCCATCCCAGCTCCTCAGGTGATCTGTTTTCTGAGCATTCATACTGATTTGTTTGCACAAAGTTTGTGGAAAGCTAGACAACGTTGGGTATTTATTCAGCATTTAGTCTGGTTTGTTTGCAGGGAAGTCAGATGATGCTGCCTCCCACACTTCCCAGTGCCTTTTCCTGTCTCTCCCCTTATGACAAAAGCCCCCTTCTTTGGGGAAAGCCAGCTTCTTGCATAAGAGCTGCAAATCAACTTTAATTCCCCAACCTGAATTTTGCTGGCTTGTGATTGAAAGCCATTTGAAAATAGTGATCGCCTGGAAGCACACTTAGCTTTGCTTTAGAGTCCAGCTCTTCACTTTGCTGTGAGCACAAGCATGACAAAAATGGTAACGCACTTTGCATGTGAAATTGCTGCCAGTTCCAGGCTTTGGATGGCCCTTGAGCAAACTGCTCTCTGTGGGTCCCACTTCTTGGGGGAGTTCACCTCATCCATTTATTTGCTTCTCCCAGAGGGAGAAGAAGGCAAGGTGTGCAAACATCACTGCTCCTTCTATGAATAGTTCTCATTGCTTGAAGAAGGCATATTATGAAGAGGCAGTGATCACAGTGAGAAGGAAGACGGCCATAGGACTCCAGTGATTGGCCATGGTGCAGGCTCCCTGATGGGACTTGGGCCTCAATGATATGTGAATGACCCCTAATGAAAAGCAAGCTGAGATATTTGCTGTTTCTTCGCTTCTTTAAATATGCTTCTATCAATTTACATGCATAGTGAGCTTATTAGAAACATTCTGATTCAAGTTCAATCTCACTAATGTCTCTTCCTTCCTTGAATACAATACTGTATATGTCATAAATATATCACAAAAATATAAATGTAAATATAAACATCCCACAGAAACTCAAAAAAATCTCTTCTCTATGAAGGTAAGTATACAATATGCTTAATAACAGGTTTTTTAAATAGAAATCTCTCTTTATAAGCACATATAATAAATTCCAATCCCCATTATTCCCAGTTTTTTCTTAATATTCTTCTTCCTGGCTATTTTCTGATTTATCTGCTGATCGCTTCATGAAATACAAATCACTGCTGTTTTCTGATAGTTGTTTTTTAGACATGTTCTTCAGTTAACTTCAGCAGCATCCTTTAAATGTTTGGGCTGAATGTTGAGGAAAAAAAGAGAACAGGGAATAATTGAATTATCTGACATTAACTTCATGCTCTGTCAACTATGAGGAGCAGAGGTAATATGCATTAAAAGTATAGCGAGGTTAAAATATTTCACAAACCCATGATGTTTGATTTCAAGTTCCTTGGTGAATTGCATTTTTCTTATTAAAAAATAAAACAGGACAATGTCCTTTGGACATTAGCCCCATCTAGAGGTAGAATTTAATGTTTCTGTCAACTTCAGTGCTTGGGAATACCATTGTACTAACGGGAGAAATAGTATCCAAAAACACTGAAAGGCTCCTGGCTATGGTGAGATGCTTTATTTCAAAATTGATATAGAGTTCTTGTTTCTTTAACAACTCTGTCTGATGGAAGTTCCACAGGTGTAGTTTGCTCATTCTTAAGGGACTAGAAACCCTGTTCATTTTGGATTCTTATAAACCCAATGAATACTACCCCCCTCCCCCTGCAAATGAAAGAAAGAAAGAAAGGTCTAGTTTAAGGAGTCACATTGCCTGAATACGTCATATTGGATTTGTAAAACACAGTAAGATTACTAGAAACTCAAGCACAGATGTGCCTATGTGTGAAAGTCAGACCCAACCCTCACTTTTCACCTTTGCTGCCCACTTAGCGTGGTCAGGTAACAATGCTGCAGTGAAAGTGAAAGCAACAACTTTCCCTTGGCCTTTCAGACCCAATGCTCTGTTTTAAGTATATGATATAGGGAATGTGCACAGCCACCTTGAAGAGGCACAGCCTTCACACAATTCTTGTCCCAAAGAAGGTTTGCACGGTGTTCTGAACATCTTTTTGAGGAAGCTGGAACATGTGGATGCTTGCTGACACATATCTTGAATACTGTGAGAGGACACTTGTATTGCCATCCACATGTTGCTGCGTACATAATTTGTGTCTGCTACAAAGTTTAACTATGCTATAGCGATCTCATCACTTTGAAATTCTCGCCTCCTAAATAACCAGCAGAAAAGGGGCCAGTTGTATCTACCTGAACACTTTAAAAAAAATTCTAGTATATATTTGAATGTTCCCAAGTGTGTTCTAGTTTGCTGAGACTGCTAGTGCTGCTATTTTATATCTAGAGGTCTTGTGTTTTACAGAATGATTTGTTGTTGTAATATTTTGTGTTCTAACACATTAAGAGTCAGCTTGGGGGAGGAGGTGACCTGATAGGATGCTGATAAACAATCTCTGTGAGAAAAAGCAATGCTTGAAATTAACCACAGCCCTAAAAGATACTTCCAGAGTGTTTCTCATTGGAGTAGCCAATATATAGCCTTCTATATGTTGTTGGGCTTTAGTTCCCATCAGCCTTAGTCAATATGGCCAATGGTCAGGGATGAGGGAGTTGTGGTCCAACAATAACTGGGGGAGGGGGCAGCTTGGCCGCCCTGCCTCTTGTTTCATATTCCTTCCAAAGGAATTGTGAATGTTGCAGTTCTGACCTTACAGGTCTTTTTCAAAGTGATGTGAGAAGCAGCTCCCTGCTTGACACTGGAATTGAGGACATTCCAAAGCTGACACCTTTGTTATAATGACACAAGGGAGAGGGAAAAAGGCTATTCTAATAAAACCCATCAAGTTGAGATTCATATGGGCTGCCTCTCTCCTGCTCTGTTCCCATGACATAGTCAAACTGACAGTTCAGAGCTCTGTCCTGCTTGCTTTGTGTCTGATATACATTCACTATGAAGCGCAGGGGACAAAAGTAAAACCTCTAGCTTCTGGCTGTCAGAATGATAGAAGCAGAAAAGCGTGGCAGCCTAAGGGTAAAGAGAGAGAGAGCGCGCAGGAAAACAAATGCAAATTGAGATTAGCTGTTTTTGAGATATGTTTCGAACACTGGTTATCCTGATGTACTTGATTTGGTTTTGGGGGGTGCAGTGTCACATGAGAAAAGGTGGCGCCTTCCTATAGAAGAACACCATGCTTTCTAACAGCTGATAAGTTTGCAGGTGGGGGTTGAGGTCACTTGTAGGGAATTATGAAAACTTTAATAATATACAGCTTAGAGAACTTGGATGTTACCTCTTCAGTGGTCAGTCATAATACCTTTGACTAGCAATGCCCATAGGGGAGTGCCAATCCTTATGCAGCCAAATGGCACCACACACACACACACATGGGGTAAACCAGAGGTTTGCAGAAATACAAGGAGACTAACACCCCCTGAGTTCAGCATGGCATAAGTTCTGGCACGTCTGTTTAGGATTGCAGCCTTGATCACTGAGTGTTTACACACGTTTTGTGAAGCATAAAGAAACTGGCTTCCATGCTGTCCCCGTGTTCCCATTGTTTGTTTCCAACCTTCATTTCTAAATCTAAACATCTGAAGTTCAGGCCTGATAGGATCACGCTCTCTGACATAGAAGGCATGTCTGTCTGATCTGTGTTGAAGCTAGTCATTACTTAGTGGTCAGGAAAGGCACTCTGCACATGCCCTCCATAGCCTTCACCAAAAGCCCTGGAACCTTTGGTGGGAACAGACGCTAATGCTAGGGAAGGAAAAGCAAAGCATCAGTATTTATTTTTTGGTTTATTTTCCGTTCTTCTACATCTCCTTAATAGAAAAACAAGGTGGCTTCCAATCAAATAGCAGTGCAAAAAGCTGCAGAAAAACAATGCAAATAATCCTCAGCAATAAAACAGAACTTTAACAATCACATGATCAGCTCAGGTCACTTAGTGCTTTTCTATATAAAAAGAGTTCCTAAAAACTGGAGGGTTTCTTGGGAAAGGAAATTGCATTAAACTGGGACAATCGGTGAACTGCTCTGTCCCTTTGTCACTCTAGTGCAGTGGTTCCCAGTTAGTTACGGTAAGTACTGCAGACCCCAGTTTTACGAAACTCAAGCCATGGACCCTACTTTTTTAAAAAATCATATTGCTATAGTAGCTTTTGTTATGTGAATAGTGCCATGGACCCCCCTGGGTGGGTTACATGGACCCCCTGGAGTCCTCAGACCACCAACGGGGAATCACTGCTCTAGTGTAACACTCTAAGATTGAATATAAAAATCCAGCAAGGTTCACCCAGGGACTGGCACATGGGAGCTGTCCAAGGTTTGTAGGTCGCAGACCGTATAGTTTTTAAAAAAACAAACAGGGATTATTTTAATTCTTAATTCTGAACATTAGTAGTATGCATTTTCACTACCTGTGTGTATGTGTGTGTAAAAGAGTAGTGCAGCAGCCTGTTTGGCAGTTTCTGCTGCTCTCGAGTCTACATCACTGTCGTATTAGTCTAAGCAGAATGGAGCAGATTGTTTATTTTGGTTCAGCTGTGCTTCAGGCTGTAACATCAGATGTAGCTCCTACAGTGACAAATTCTAATTGCAGTGTCACAGATTAAACAAGGGCACAAAGGAGCCCCGCAAGCCTTTTTGCCCTCATGGGAAGGAAAGGATTCTGTCGCTTTCTGTTTGCTAAAATTATTGTTGGTTGCATGACCCTGTGTGTAAACAGTCAAAAAAGAGCCTGGGTTTCCATATTCAAAGCACTGATTCTTCAATCCTCAGAAATATATTATTCCCCCCTGACCCCCTCACAATCCCCACCTCCTGGGTAAGCCTCTATATCCTTTAGATTAAAATTTTCTCAGAACTGCTACATGGCATAACATGATGCATTGGTTGTTCTGTATGAAATTGTTACCATATTGCTAAAAATTTGTGTGATTTCTAATTACCTTTACATATCAGCTAACACCTGAAAGTTTAATAATTTCATCATTAAAATTACAGCAAAGCGGAGGATTTATTTTTTTTAATTGCACTTGTTCATGCTCACCCTGTTGACATAACTGAAGGTGTTTTCTTCTTGCTAAAGAAAAGGCTTGCCAGTTCTAACAACCACAGATAAGCTTTCTGCCTTTGAAATATCTATGACTCGTAACGTGAGTGACCTTTTACTATAAAAGTTGTCTGTATAAATAACTAGAGTAAACATGAAGGGAAATGCTTTCAAGGTCTAGGCAGCAGGGGTTTTTTGTGGGGGGAACCTTGGCTGAGATTCCATTTAGTGCCTCTCAGAAGCAAACATACAGTATTAACTGTGAAGGAAGAACTATGGTCCCGTTCAGCAGACCAGGTTTACGCAAGTGGGTTGTACTCAGCTATAGTATTATTTTCTCTCTGGGGATTTAAGCAGACTAGTTCCATGCAGGTCTGCAAACTCTGACATTAATCAATGCATTGCTTTAGGTGTGGAGAAATCTGTCACAGCTTCTGTTGGTTTCTCCTTCCCAATTCAAAGCACTTTCCAAAAGTAACCTCCAGAGAGTTGAAGGACAACCCCCCACCCACAGAGCAGAGTGGAAGGAGTAATTGGCAGACGTTGCCTCCTCTCCACTAGCAGCACATATAGTAGGATGGAACCATAGAGCTGATCTCCTGACACTGGAATTGCTGCTGCCTACCCAGACAGGCATGGGGTGGAGCAGCAGCAAGCTTGGTGCCAAGCAGGTGCAGTAATGGGAGTGTCAGACTGACAGCAGTGTTCCTGCTGGTGCACCTGCATAGTCCCAATGTTGATGTTGCTTCTGGCCCACCTCAGTCAACAGTGATACTGATGTTGGGAGGACAGCTTCACGGTTCTGCCCCATAACACATGGTACTACTGTCCCTATCCTCTACCATTAGTAGATGCCTCCACTGGATCAAAAGCCCTTTTGTGAGTGCAAAAGCACCAGTTGGGTTCTACCCATGCAACAGAATGTCACCTACTGATGTCATAGATCAGTGCTTCAGGCTGACACTTTAAACAGCTCATTTGAACACTTCATATTGTGAACTTGTTGTGATTTTGTAAACTAAAATTAGGTAGGCAGAACCAAGACTGTGGGTCATATCAGTGGCCAGAAGTCTATACTATTGGACAGGTCCTGTTCCACAGTAAAGTTACTAAAAATGTGCACACTAATAGTGGCCTTCCATATCTGTTTCTAGTGAGGAATATGGAACTGAATAAAATATCAAGCATGGTAAAAGTTATTCATATTTGGTGGGAATACAGAGATGGAAAAAACAAAAATAAAAAACAGCCACAAAACAGGACATTTATTTAACTAATGTGGGTGCTGTGGGGGAGAGATACAGAAAATTCCCCAACCCTTGGATGGCCTAGTTCCTTTTCCTTCCATTCCTGCCCACACTTTTTATGTTGCAGAAAACTTCCTGGCCGGGGGAAAAAACTGCAGGTGACTAGGTTGCTCTTTATTTCTACAGTGTGTCAGCTGGAATGATGATATGTCATTATTTAGCATCATTCCAGATGCATTGCTGGGGGGGAAGGATAGCAGATCAGGCTGATCAACGTTGTTCCAACAGATGCATTACTGGGCAAAATGGAAGGCTATTTGGCCATCACCATCAGCTGCTTTCAGCTGCTTCAAATGGCTGGGGAAATTTCTGTGAAAACAAACAAATAAATATCAGCAACAACAACAGCAAGAAAAGCAAGTAAGAAATTGATAGGAAAAGTTTTTGTAGTTCCACCTTTACTGGTAACCCCCCCCCAATACTTTAACTATATAAAAACTTTCCCCTATACTCTGATAATTTTAATGAAGAATGCTATTTCACAGGTTGTAGGTGGGGCTGCAAAAGTCGGAATGCACCTCATATTTGATAGCAATTAAGTCTTTCACGGCAGCTTGCACAACTGCTTGTTTATTATGGTAAAGTTATGTTTGATTTCACTCCATGCCATGGGAATATATATGTTCCTCAAGTTAATACAAAAGCTCAGGTGCTAGTGTCTATTCCGCAGTGCTGTAACTATTGTTTTTGACTAGGGATGGGATTTTCAGAAAATCTCAGTGTCAAACTTTTCTGCACAGATGTTTTCTAATTCTTAACTTGACAAGAAACAAGTTTTTTTTTCAAAAGTTCCTCTAAAATTATGAACTATTTTCATTTATTGCATGCAATATTATACATATAATACTATAAGCCAGAGGTTTTCAACCTTTTTGGGTCCACAGCTCCCTTTACCAACTACATTCTTTTTGCGGCGCCCCTGTGGGACTCAAGAGTCCAGTTATGTCACCTCTTACCTGTAGAGCCAGCAGCCCCTTTTTGAACACACTCCCTTATGGAGTGTTCCCTCAGCCTCATCTCCTCTCCTCTTTCCTTAGGAGTCCTCTGGGCAGCCGCAGCTGCCACCCCTGGTCTCTGAGCTGCACCCCTCAGGCCTCAAAGAGAGGTGCCTCCTCACACTGCCCCACAGGGGCCTGGGAAGCACTCCCTGGCCAGCCCCAGAAGTATCATTCGACTGAGGGGCTTGTAGCCAGGGCTGCTGCAACAAACAGCTGTGCAAGCCCTTGGGAGGCATAGATGCGAGAGGACATCAGAGGAAGCGAGGGAAGGAAAGAGGAACAGGGGCCAGTGTTGCCCGCTGCACCCCTGACTATCATTCAAGGCACCCCAGTGTGCCATGGCACACTGGTTGAAAACCACTGCTATAAGCATTTACATTCCAGGTTTCCTAAAGAAACTAGCACATAAACGGAAACATACAACAATGCATACAACTGTTTAGAAAAAAATATATATTAATACTTACAGAGTTGTGCTCCAGTACTACAAGGGGCTTGACTCTTTCATATGTAGTATGTGTGTGTATGTGTGTTTGCATACAATTTTGCAATCTTTATTTTTAAAGGCAGCACCCAAGCAATTTTGACAAAAGCAGGTACTTAAATTCTGTGTATAAATCCCTTTACAACTGATTTCTCCACCATCCTAGTTTTGATTTTTACTATAAATAGATATCTTACCAGCAGCCTTCAAGCTCTTTTAGCTTGTTTTTTTCATCTATCTTTCTGTGATTCCCTAGTACTGTAATATAAATAGTTTGTATTTTTAGACACTTGTATGGATTTTTTTCCCCTTTTAAGTACTCTTTTTAAGCCTACAAACAATAAATAAATACATTTCCCCACACCGAAATGACTAAAATAGTTCAGACACCCTCCCAGAGTTTCTTTTTTGATGGTCTTGTCTTGCCAACAAATTTGAGTTCTGTCTTTGTAAGAACATTCCTAATGCAAGGCAACACAAAGAACTGATGACTTATTGTAAGCAGTAGAGATTGTGTAAAATAGCATGGCCAGGGGCACAGCAAAGCTGGTGGAGGATTCCCCCCCCCCCCCCCAGCTGGAAAGGAAAGTCAATTGAAGCTACGTTCAGCACATATGACGTTGTGCCCCAATTATGGTAGAATTGCTTGTTGAAGTATTTCACTGCCAATTGCAGATATATACATATGGAGAGAAACCATGTTTTATTTCTTCCATTTTAGAGTGCTTTGTATTTGTAAAGAGCTTTCCAATCACTTTTTTTAAGAGAGACACAAATGCCCCCCTTCAAATTGTAGATGTCACTATTTCCCCCTATTTTTGTGATGCCCTGTAGAATGGAGGGTTGTTGAAAATACTGTTATCAATTGGAGGGACCCCCCTAAACGCTAAAAATTAATAAATGGTAGGATTTTGATTATTTGGGATGTGAAGGGAGAAATACAAGCTGCAGAGGAATTCCTGAGCTAACCCATGGAAAAAACCAACAACGATCTGGCCAAGGTAGGGCCATTAAGAAATAATACATGGCCATTGAGAGCCATTGGCAGTGCAAGACAACTGACCTTCCCCCTTTGCCCTGATGTGTGAACAAAGACTGGGGGTTTGGAAGGTACCCAGGGTAACTGGGTGTGAGGTGACAGGAAGAAAAAAGACTGTGATCCATTTTGGGTAGGGCTGGGAAAGATGCCTTGAACTCCATGACTGCACTGCTGTGGGGGACAAGCCCTTCTTGAAATGACCATGCTGTAAGATATGGACTCCCTCCATGCAGACTGAAGAGGTAAATAGGTGAATAAACCATATTTCTTAAAGCTATAACAGTCTCCGCTGTGTCTCAATTCCCCAAAGGAACACAGACCCTGGGTGAGTGCCTGGAACCCCCTGAGATTGCTCGGCCGAGAGTGGGGTGGCACCCAACTTCTGTAACAATACTTTTGTTCAAGATGTTAGGGACCCAGGAGGCTTGAAAGAGTACATAAAATGAAGCATTTGTGATTCTTAAATTTTAGAGTTTACCATTCTGCTTTACAGAAAATATTTCTTTTATTGCTTGTCTGAAGTTATTAAAATTGGGGCATCTCAGAAAATGTCTTTAAAAGAAACACATCAGCAAGCAAACTGTCAGCTGACAAGTCTGGGTAGAGGTGTTCTTTTTTTAAGCTGTTGTGTTCCCAGAGTGTGGGATACAGATATTTCTACGCTTCTGTCACTTCATGTTTGACTTTAAAAGTAATATGTGAGGCAGAATTGGAGGGGGTGTAAGCAGCTGACATGTCATGTGTACTTGCTGATGTGTCCTGAATACTGTACTAACACTTTTGCTTCTAATCTGATAAGCCTCACCCCTCATTCCATGGCCATCTATAGTGAGGCCAGCTCACAGAGACAAGGTCCTTTCCTTAAGAGCGCTGGAACCCCATCTTGGTGCTGTTTCCAAAACCTGTGCTGCTTCAGTGCTCAAACAATTGCTTGTGGTTTGGTGATTTAAGATGTTTGAAGGCTACTGTTGCTTGATAATAAGAGACAGAGGAAATGTCATTGACTTCTCACAAGTTTTAATAGACCTAGCTACTTTTTGAAAAAGGGAGACAGTCTGCTTCCTTCTTACAGGTTTTCTTCGGGGAGAGAAAACCAAAATAGGCAGCAGCAGAACTGTACAGTGGTACCCCGGGTTAAGAACCTAATTCGTTCTGGAGGTCTGTTCTTAACCTGAAACTGCTCTTAACCTTAGGTACCACTTTAGCTAATGGGGCCTCCCACTGCCACTGCGCCGCCGCTGTGAAATTTCTGTTCTCATCCTGAAGCAAAGTTCTTAACCCGAGGTACTATTTCTGGGTTAGTGGAGTCTGTAACCTGAAATGTCTGTAACCCGAGGTACCACTGTACTGTTGATTACCATGGGAAGCAAGGACATAATCATTGTCATGTGATAAAGGTAAAGGTACCCCTGCCCGTACGAGCCAGTCTTGACAGACTCTAGGGTTGTGCGCTCATCTCACTCTAGAGGCCGGGAGCCAGCGCTGTCCACAGACACTTCCAGGTCACGTGGCCAGTGTGACGAAGCTGCTCTGGCGAACCGGCACCAGAACAGCACACGGAATGCTGTTTACCTTCCCGCTATAAAGCGATACCTATTTATCTACTTGCACTTAAGGGTGCTTTCGAACTGCTAGGTGGGCAGGAGCTGGGACTGAACGACGGGAGCTCACCCTGCCACGGGGATTCGAACCGCCGACCATGCGATCGGCAAGTCCTAGGCGCTGAGGTTTTACCCACAGCGCCACCCGCGTCCCGTGTGTCGTGTGATATACCTAATTAAAGTGTATGGACAATAGATGGGACACTGTGAGCCCTAAGAGATGGCTTCCATCCCAACACCAGAGCAACAGGACACAGCTGTACTGTAGATTATCCCCTAGTCATGATGCACCTTGTAAGTGCCATGCAATTTATTATTATTATTATTATTATTATTATTATTATTATTATTATTAATACCCCACCCTTACAGTTGAGGCTAGAAAGATATTTCAAGTTTCTAGGAGTCAAAATCAGCATTAAGAGCCAGCACCTCACAGAACTGAGAAGAGATGTAAATTCCCAGGCATAATTTTAGAAGTTTGTCCAACTGGGTTCCTTAGCTGCACCCCTGCTTAGAAAGCATGGGGTGGGAGTGGAAATGGGCCTGGGCCACAACTGCCTTTCTTACATGGACTCCTCAGGTCCTTTCATTGTGGCAGTTCTGAACCTTAAACATTGTCTTCCTGGATTTTTAAGTCCTTTTAGCAAGAGGTTGTTTTCTTTTTCTCAGTTTAGTAGAAAGTGAAGTACACTAGAGGACGACATTGTTTCACTTGGCAGTGATGGATTTAGCTGCCACATCAGCACATTAGCCAAAGTGGGACGGGCAGGATCAGGCTGTATAAATAAAGTGAGATTTTCTGTCAGGCACTGAAACAAAATTTCTTTAAAGGTTTTATAAGGCTGACCACTCTTATTGGGGGGGGGGACTTCTATTAGTTGGCTTATCAGTTCCCCCATGGCCACTTCTTTCTTTTAACAACAAAAAATGTCTATCAAACATAACTAAATGTGAAGTAGTCTTGTGTTCATTTGTGGAAGGACAATTGCTAAGTGGCAGAGCATCTGTTTTATGTTCAGAGACCCCAAGCTTAATCCCTGGCATCTCCACATAGAGCTGGGAATGTCTCCTGTTCGAAACTTGGAGAGCCACTGCCAGTCATTGGAGGCAATACTGAGTTGGCTTGACCAACGGTCTGGCTTTGTAGGTTTCTATGTTCCTCTTCCTAATGCATGTGTAGGGACATGTGGGAGCAAAGTTCAAGGCTACATTGTGGAACTGGAGGCAAAAAGGGATAGAAGCTCAGCACTTCTCCAGTGTTCCCAAAAGCTTTGATCGTTTTCAGTAAAAATAAGATAAAAAGAGAGGATGCCCCAGATTAACTCTTATGTTCTTAAAAGGGTAGAGTTTGAAATACAGCATACTTTTCTCTGCCTTTCAAAAGATAAATTTAGGTTTTCCAAGGGACAGTTTTCTTCCAAAAGTAATGACTAAATGTCATCTAAGTTTTAAAATAAAAATATTAAGTCTACTGATTTATTTAAGAAAGCGAAATTGTTTCCTATCCTTTAGGAAATAGCTTTAGAAATAATAAGGCCAAATTTATTTGCGTTCCATTTTCGTTTCAAAGGTGATAATTATAAACCATGTTTTATATCAAATCAAACTGGTAAGGAATATGCATTTCATTTAGCATCACCTACCAATGTAAATATAATTAAGCTTAATGAACTGTTGTTGCACCTCATGCTCCAGAGATTTTAAAACAAATGTAAATGCCAAGAACAAAATATTTTTTTATTTTGAGATCAAAGAAATGCCCTTTTACTTCCATTTTAAAATGAATGAATTAACATTTAACAATTAATTAACATTTTAAAAGGTTTGCAGCATTTTAAGCTCCTACCCTCAGGTTGAAATAACCTGGGGGCACAACCAAAAAACAATTAAGCCCTTGTAGGTCCCATTGATTTCAGTAGTAAACATGCAATGCAATCCTATGCAGCTTTACTCAGTCATAAGTCCCATTGCATTCAAGAAGGCTTACGCTTTAGCAAGTTTGTTTTAGAATTCCAGCCGTAAGCAAGTACTTAACTCTCTCGCTTTGAAACCAGTCTAACTTCCAAGTACTTAATTTTGGTTGGATGGCAAGAATATTGCATCACTCTCAGAGTCTTTTCTATTGGATAGAACCAGAGCCAGCTTTCACCTGAAGGAAGGAGGGATATGTCTTCCCATCTATCTCTAGCAGACACTGGTTCTTTTCATGCACATTGACCAGCCCCACCCCTGGATTCCCTCGCTGCAAATGTTCATGCTGCATGTGCACATGCCAGGGGTCAGTGCTAGGCAACATACATGATGCTAGGAGGAGAGGGCTACCTGGCACAGCCACACTCACACATTGCTCTTATGCTTGAGTATAACTTCTGAACAGAGCTACTCTATTATGTGTGCAGGACTGAAGTCTCATACTTTTATCCTGGCTCTGGAAGTATGCCTCTTTTGTGGTTTTCAATTAACCACAGTGTAAATTGGCACATTTCTCCAAATGAGCACTACCTGTTTCTTACAAGAGTTTATTTCATTGCTGGCCTATGATGTGACTGCTCATTTTTAAGTTCACATGGTAACCACAGCCAGCTGAATTAAAAGAGAGAGAACTCTCAAGAGGAAATGACATAAAAAGTGCCATTAATAAGTACTTCTTACATTTTCTGCAGTTTCTCTCTCCCCATCGCAGGGCCATTGACCAGAGAAGATAGGAGATGTAATCCATCACCATCTGGAGGGCCAAAGGTTATGCACTCCCAGGCTAGGGATACCTGGATTCACATTCTCATGCTGTGCTGAAGCTCACAGAATTGCCAGGGGGCAGTTACACGCAGTTGCTAAACTAGTTCACTTGAGTGGTAAGGATAAAAATGGGAGGGACCACCTGCTATGTTGCTCCTATGAGCTCTTTGAAGATGGGCATCTAACTCACAGTAGCCCACCAGCTCCCACATCTTGATCCTAATGTTTTGGTGCTCAGCATTGAGACTGGGAGCTAAAAAACATAGTCTGCTAGGGTGGCGATGACCTTTTAAGAGTGATCTCTATGTGCGTCCTTATGTGTATGTGTGTGAGAGAGGGGGGGAGGGAGAGAGAATTGTGTGCCTGCAGGAGTGGTGAGTGTGCACTTTGTGGTCTGCATGCGAGAAATGCACGTGCATGCTACATGTCTGATGTCTCTCTGTGTGCACATACCATTGGCCATGTTCACCACCAGCATCTGGAGGGGGGGGTGACTGACCATCAATACAGCTGCCAGGTTGAAAAAAGTTAAGCCACCCCTGCTTTAGAAGAACACTGAACTATAATGTTATCAATAATGTGGGTAATCCAACCATAGTAAAGCCAATTGATTTCAATGGGTGGACTTACATGCTGTCCTACTGAAAATCCATAGCATCCTTAACATTATCTGGATCATTCCCCACTCCCTGGCATGTTTATGTTGTTTTTCCACCGCTACCACTCTCCACTGTAGCTTGAATGGGAACTTTATGTCTTTGTGAAGTATCTGTTCTGAATCCAGCTGATTTCTACTGAAAATAGGAGAGAGGTAATGGAAGAGTTTAAAAGTATTTCATTCAAAACACTTTTAGTTATGTGAAGGAATCTTGGGGGCATAGAAACATTTTATCTAGAAAGGCTCAAGATGGGAGCTACAATGATAATAGTAGTTCTATAACTTTTTATAGGCCACAAGGGGTGTTCTGTGGGTGATGGTTGGCAACTTATCTGATCTCTGGAAGCAGCTGAACTATTGAAGCCAAGCGTAAAGTTTGTCTGTAAAAGACAAAGTGCCAGTATCTGCTTTGGTAAAACTTCTCCAAGGAACAGAGCAGTTACATAATTCACCTTGCCTTTCAGTTAAAAGATAAAGTTTCATCCACACACTTCTGCTGCTGTGAAAATCCTTGGAATCTAAGGGCTCAACTAGACAGTGAATGCAAACATATGTAATAAAACCCTGATGAGTGCTTCTTCTATTGTTAGTAGTAGCTATAGGTGGGAACAATTTGTAGTGAACATGCTTAACCCTGGCCTTGGCCACCACTTCCGCACTTCCAACCTCTGCACCATGCTGCTTTACTCTCTGTAGGCTTCCAGACATGTTTAACACCCTCCAACATTTATCCAGCGAAAATAGGGACCTCCTAAGGAAAAGCGGGACATTGCAGGATCAAATCGGAAACCAGGATGGCTTCTCTAAATCAGGGATGTCCCTAGAAGATAGGGACACTTGGAGGGTCTGTCATGCTGAAATTTTCTCTTGCATACAACAAAGTTACAGGGCCCTGTCTTCTTTTGTATATTGTCATGATTTCTGTCATATATTTGTAACTGGAGTCCCATGTGCTTTTATGAGCTATCACTGGCATGTGAAAAGGAAAGGTTGGTCAGATATAACTTGAATGGTGAGCTGGTAATTCGTTCCCTATCCTCTGAACAGATGTACATAAGCAAAATGTACCCCCCCCCCTTTAAAAACAGCACTGTAAGTAAATGTAGGTTAGCTTACAGCTGTTCTGAGCTGTTCATCATCTCCCATTTATGAAGATGTGTCAGATGGTACGAGGCCAAACTCACAAAATGAATACTATTTTTAGCAGAACATCTCACAGTTGTGTAGTTTGTCAGATGTGCAATTTTACAGATTTAGGCTGTGTTCTTTGGTTTGCTTACCCTGAAGTAATCCCAGTGAAATAAATAGGATTATTTTGGAGAATGGCTTTTCAGGATTCCTCTGTGAGATAGCAATGGAAAAGGCGGGGACATTAAGTCTTATGATTTTGAAACACCCCATCTGTGTGGAATGTGGCTGCTATTTTGAGAAATTCACTGAGCATTTGGTTCCTGTGTTGTATGAAACTGATTTAGACATTCATAAATAGAGCAGATGAAGTCTTCATGAGACTATACTGCTTTAGAATACATGTGGAAATTCATCTTTGTAGTGGCATTCTACTTGTTGTTAAAGATGCACCTCTTTACCAAAGGCATCCCCTTGATCTCATGTTTCCTGTTTTAATTGTTGTGCTGTGATTTTTTATTGTATATTTTAGTAATGAACATTATATTTTAATGTTTTCATGCAATTGTTGTATTGTGTATTTGAATTATGGTGTATTTTTTAATTATCCTGTCCTTAGCACTGTGCAATTGGTTTTCATGTTTTGTAAGCTGCTTAGAAGCTATCTGGGCATTAAGCAGTATATAAATAATATTTTATATTATGCTTCTAATTGTTAAAATCATAGGTTAAACTCTCATGGTTATGGGAAACTTCCTTAATATTCAGAGAGCTAAGAGGTAATTTCTTTAGTGCAAGTATGAGAAAACTGTAGTGTTCAGGTGTTGTTATGGTCTGGAATGCTGGGAGCACCATTTGGCAGGTCACACACTAGCTAATCTTACTTTAATGGCAGTAAATTTGCACAGATAGTGTCTGGCCTGGTCCAAAGGGGGGGGGGACTGGGTGTTTAGGTGAAAGCTGCCTTCAGGTATCACTGAGCAATGATAAAGAATGAAGTTGGGCTATATAAACAATTACCATGATCATGTAAATTGCTATGGGAGAAATAAAATTTTAACTTTCGCTATTGCTACACCGGCCTTTCTTCTCTATCAAGTATGAGAGAATGAATCCTCTGTTGAATGTTTATCATATATCTGATTTGGTGGTGATAAATCTGATTTTGAGGTTAACAAATGTGATTTTGGGGTTATATGTGTGAACATAGCGTCCTTGATTTTCTGGAGTTTGGGTGTATTTGTTCATTTGCAGATTTATTTCCAGTGATGTGTCTCATCTTGAAAAATGCTTACTAACCTCCTGTGGATGTTAACAGATAAAATTGTTTTGGAAGAGTATAGAGATCCTCCAAAATTGAAAACGATTTTATGGTGCTTATATGGAAAGCTTTTGAAGCTAGGAGAAGATTGCTAAAACCAATAAAAAATACGTTAATGGGAAACTCTTGGGCATTTTATAATAAATATAGCCCTCTTGGGCGAAGGATGAGCAGCAGCACATTTATTTATTCCACAGCAACAGACTCTATATGTCTATTTCTGCCTCACTGAATGTAATCCTTGAGAGTCAACCATATAGACATATCCCTCTTTTTTATTATTATTTGGTTAAGATATTTGATAGAGGGGTGAGAAAAATCCAATCGTCACCTACAAATAACCCCAGGGATTTTCACAGGTTCAATCACATTTTTTTCTCCTTTACGAATATTTGCAGGCTTTAGCTACTTCTGAAGCATTTCAGAATAGTGATGTCAACTTGCTGATTTTTAATGTGACATTCTCTTTAACCTCAGATTGCTTGGTCTCTCTCACCCACCCCATCCCTTCACCGAAACTGAAGGTAATGGACTAACAGGCGAGCAAGCTAACTCAAGGTTTTCATAAGCAGGCAGTGAAAGATGTAGCTTTGCAATCCTCTATTGTGTCTGCAGGTAATTCCATATGCTAAAAAGCTTCTTGCATTCCTAGCCACTGGACTGTCTCTCAATACATTAATAACACCTGTCACAAGATTTTGAGATATACTCAAACAATTTATTTCCCAGTGGGGCTCTTATCTAAACAAGATCAGTCTTCATATCTTTCTCCGTTTAGCCAGGATTCTGTAGCAGCAGTGTATTATCCATGGCTTGCTGTTCCTCAGCTGAGGGCCAGGGCTGGGGGAGGAAAGATGTACAGAATTATAATACCTCCCACCACAGCTTCTTTTTAATTGATTTCCCATCAAGTCCATACTGATAGTATAAAGGGATGGGGAGGAAACACGGGTACTGAGTTTTACCTCTCCCCTTTTCTTTGTCAAGGTACAACAATCGTTTTAGTAGTAGGGGTAATGGACAGTCAGGGGTCTCAGGTTAGATTCCCCTGAAAATGATACAAATTTGCTTTCGAAAAACTAAAACAGAGGTAGTGTGTGTATTTCATAGGAAGCTTCTTTATGCCACCCTTGCATCATCTAGCTCAGTATTGTCAGCACTGACTGGCAACATCTCTCCAGCATCTGTTTCTGATAAGGTCTTTCCCTGCCTTTCTTGGAGATTCTTGGGCCAGTGGTTTGAACCTGGACCTTTTGCATGCAGAGAATATGTTTCATCTCTGAACTACAGCCCCTCCCTTCCTGTCTTAATCAGGTAGGTCTATTTGCTCACCTGCTTAAAAGAACTATCCCTTGCTACTGAGGAATTGTTTCTGCAGGGAGTTAGAATGCTACTAAAACAACCCAATAGATGTTTTGTTGGCTAGGTAAGAAGCACTGCACTATTCATCCTCTCCTGTGCCCAGCTCTGCATGTTGGGCTGGTGAGATGGGAACCTTATGGGGAGTTTGTTGAGTGCGTTCAACCAACAGCTGCAGTGTATGTACCTCTATGTCAGGCATTTCTTCCAGTTGTGTTCCTAGCTGAGGACTGCAAATGCCTCAACATATTACCTGTGAGAAGAAGGCTCTCTTCATTCCATTTCCTAAGTAGATTAAGCAAACGTGAACTGTTTCTTTCGCAAAAGCCTTGTTAACACAAGCAAATGTAATATTGAGTACAGGAGGTGGTGGTGATTTTGGTGGAAGGCCCTGTCCGCAGCCTACCCTTCATTCACAGGCTTTCTTCTTCTTTTTTCTTTGCACATAATTGTCTGTCGTCATAGAAAACCACAAGATGGGATGAAGGCCCTGTGTCAAAACTAGGCTATACATGTATACCTGCTCCACTTTCAGTCAACTTTAGGTAGAAAGAAGAAGTGAAGGCTGCAATCCTAACCTCACTTACCTGGGACTGAAGTAAGCCCCACTGAATTCAATTGGACCTACTTCTGAGTAGACATGATTTCAGCCTAAGTGTGTTTGAGGGCATAGCTGGAAGCATTTGAACTGTTGGCAGAGTTATAACGGGCCCCCGCCTGTGATTGATTAAAACCCACAAGTATGATAGTGGCTGTTCTTATGCAGTCCTGAACCTGTGTGCTTGGAAGTCAGCCCCACTGAGTTTAATGGCATCTGCACCCAGTAAGTGAATGCAGCAGGATTGCAGCCTCGGTTCTTCAGGGACTACATTAACTACAGTTTCTGAGATCTGCAGAGTATTCTGTCTGCTGCCTGCCTCTTTTTTTATATAGATCAGAACAGCAAGTGGTCAACTAATAAGGATTAGTAGTGGGGAGGTTTTATTTAATTCAGTTTGTAAGCTGCTTTATTCTGCGAAAATCCCTTAAAACACTGAGATTATATTTTTAATGGTACCAACACACTACCTTGAAATCTACAGTGTAGGAGGCTTTTTAAGGATATTTTGAAAGAAGATTATGCACGGAATATTTCGCTTCACTGAAGACAAAAGGACACACACTGAAATAAGGGGGACTTGCAAGTTAAGTGTAATTCGGATATTACCCCATATGGTGACTTCCACATTATACCTGGGTGTTTTAATTTATTGAGTGGCTGATAAGTTTATTCTTGAAAGGAAGTGAAAGACTTGAGCAGGTCATCCCTAATGACAATGATTGCTACTTTCCATTATATGGCAGGACACATGCCATTGTGCCATTGTGTAGCTTCCTCTTGGATGCACTGCCACTTAGAATCATAGACTCATAGAGCTGGAAGGGGCTCCAAGGGTCATCTAGTCCCAGCCCCTTGCAATTCAGGAATCTCAGCTGAAGCATCCAAGACCGATGGCCATCCAACCTCTGCTTAAAAAGCTCCAAGGAAAGAGAGTCCACAACCTCCTGAGGGAGACAGTTCCACTGTTGAGCAGCTTACTGTCAGAAAGATTTTCCTTATGTTTAGTGGATTCTCCTCTCTTTTGACTTGAAGCCATTGGTTTGAGTCCTACCCTCCAGAGCAGGAGAAAACAAGCACACACAATGACGAAACACGTACATTAGCTTTGCATGAAGAGACCAGCCATACCTTTGAAACCTGCATGAAATACCAGGGTGGGGTGGGGGGCAGAGAGCAGATGCAGCTTTTTCCAAGTCACACTTGAGGTACTGATGCCTTGGGAGGGCAAAAAAGATGGCAATGCTTCACATGAAGAGTTGCTTTTCAGCTTGTCACTGCTGTTGTTGTAGGTTTTAGTTGTGGTCTGCATGCCATTGGTGGCCATACATGCCTCTGTGCATCTTGGATGACTGGCTGGGGACAGTGGAACCTAATGGGTAGAAGCTGCAAATGCCACTATCTGTGACTAGGTGTCCTTTGGGACTAAGCTGAGAGAGGATGTCCCTGGTTGGTTGGTTGGTTGGTTGGTTGACAGACTGCCCCATATATATATATATATATATATATATATATATATATATATATGCTTTCGTAGATTTTCACGGGTACAGGAATGCAGGTTTTGGTGTCCTCGGGTGTCTTCCCGTGTAAAAGTTGGGGTGTCTAGGCGACGTTTCGACGAGGTCTCACTCATCATCTTCAGGCTGGTGCTTTCGGCTTCTTGTTACTGGAACAGAGCAGGATCTCAGTGTTTGAGTTCCTATAAATACTGTTGAGGGGGTGTGGTGTATAGCCTGCCCAGAACATTGGAGGCTATACACCACACCCCCTCAACAGTATTTATAGGAACTCAAACACTGAGATCCTGCTCTGTTCCAGTAACAAGAAGCCGAAAGCACCAGCCTGAAGATGACGAGTGAGACCTCGTCGAAACGTCGCCTAGACACCCCAACTTTTACACGGAAAGACACCCGAGGACACCAAAACCTGCATATATATATATATATATATATATATATATATATATATATATATCCCTTCACCCAAAGATCCTAGGGCAGTTCACAAGAGATAAATACAAAATGAGAATACAAATTACACAATGAAACAGAAACAAGAACAAAACAATAACCCCGCTCTCATAAACACGTTTTAAAAATCATAGAATGTAAATCAGCCAAATGCCTGGTTGAGGAGAAACTGTTTATCCTGACCCCTTAAGATAAGTAATGTGTTTTTCATTAGTGATGCTATGGCCAGGCCCCCAAATTGCTTGCTAGAGTAATATCTCTGGTGCCTATATTTGGAGATGCAGTTATTATGGGACATGGTATTCACATTAAGACCATATACTGACAGATCCAAAGCATGGCATTACATTGCAACTCTGTCTGCAGCTGCTGTTTGTTTTGCTGTCACAGGCCTTTATTTTCATCCTGAAATGAATAATGGATCATGAATGTTTGACCAGCAAGGCAATCAGTGGCATGCAGTGCTTGGTGTCCATCAATAAAAGTAGCTGTGTTTCTTACTGCCTTTCCTAGTGAAGGGTGGGAGCACACTTACATTATGGGGTTTGTGGCAAAGAAGACTCTTATCCTGTGTCCTGTTAATGGCAGAAACTGCTGCAAGCTGTTTGGTCAGTGAAGGTTCTGAAGCTAGGTCACCATATTGAAAGGGTGGAAGAATAGACAATGTGTTGCCATGGATGTGAAATTGCAGTGTTGTACCAGTGTAGGGATTATGTCAAAGTAGGCCAACACCATAGCTTTAAAGTAGATGGCTTCCTGCAAAGAATCCTGGGAATTGTAGTTTCCCCCTAACAGAGCTCCAATTTCCAGCATCCTTAATACATTATTGTTCCCCCGGGGAGGAAAGCCATGCTTTAGATGTATGGTTGGAATGAGACTGTTGTGTTCCACTTGTGCAGCTGTTCATTCATCCTAAGGCTAATGATTGTGGGGGATGGGGGGGATAGCATCTTGGCAGCATGCCCCCCCCCAATTGAGATGTGCTTATTATCATTATAATGAATCTCTAGAAAGAGCTTTCAATGGTCTTAATTCCATATACCGTATTGGCCTGAATATAAGCCTCACTTTCCCCCCAAATTCTGACCGCGAAAAGTTAAAATGCGGCTTAAATCCGCAACCTTACAAAAAATGGCTTTTACGATATCACTGCTGAAACAGACATATGGTAAAACAGAACAGGTGTGAGTGCCTGCAGAATTTTAAGGGAGCAGCTTATGCTTGGGTATTGTCTTTTTTTCTTGTTCCCCCTTGAATTTTAAAGGTGTGGCTTATATTCGGGCCAATACAGTAATTCTGCTCAAGTTGAATTATGCAGCGCAAAACTGTTTTTGGAATTATGGATAATATCACCAATGACTCTGTGGTTTATGTCCCCTCTCCAATCCTCAGAAACATGTAGGATGTTATTGATGGAGACTGAATTACATATTGGCGTTCTTTCTCCCCCCACTACCTTCCAGTCCCTGCTATTAAATTATTCACCTCTCTGTGCAGTCTGTCTTAATTTAATTACAGTCCTAAAAATCAGTGTCATCACGTCTCGCGATAATCCTGTACAGCCATTGGTAAGCCTTATCCTCAGTGCTAGCATGCTGATGTAGCAGATCTGAGAGGTCTTGGGATGTAAGTCCGCTCTAGGCAGATGTTGTGTCTTTGTATGTTCCATATAAAGCATAGAAGACTGCTAGCATGAAGCAAAGCTATATAGGAATAGCATGACATAATAAAGACAAACTGCTTTATCCTTTCTTCCCTTTCCTTTTAGGAGCCCCGTGTTGGTATTCCAGTGCATACATCGCCATGTCATTTGCCTGGACTGTTTTCATTTATACTGTGTCACTATGCTGAACAATCGCCAGTTTATCCATGACCCTGACCTTGGCTACTCCCTCCCATGTGTGGGTAAGTTCATCCAATATTTTCCCCCTCTCATATTACTTGGCTTAAATAGTAGGCAGGAATTACTAGCTCAAAGAACAAATATCTGTCACTCAGTTTTTTTTAAAAAAAATAATAATAATCATGGAATAATGATTTGTCTTAGCGTTTGCTTCTTTTGATGGACTGCCTATTGGTTTCAGAAAAACTCCTCTAGTCCTGTTCTGCCTTTGCAGTGCTATATCTTGGTTCTAAAGGGCATTTCTTTTATAAGCATATGCATACATATTTTTTCACATTAGTATTTCATCATCATCAAGTGTTAAATGATGATAGCTATAAACTGCAGGGGGGAAAAATAGAAAAGAAAAGCTGAATGACCTCCACATGTCTTCTTTAGAGTCAAATAAGTTGTTAACTTCATTGGCCTATCTTCAACAGCTAATAGGAAAAGTATGTAACAGGAATTTCAAATAACCTTCCTGGCTGGTGAAGTTATCTCTGTTAATTACCACTGTGTTGAGTGCATGGCAGATCACCCGCAGCATTTGTTAGGTTGAGTATCCTTTCTGCTTGACTAGGGAGAGAAATGTGGATTAGAGGCATCAAAAATGGTTGATGATTGTTGAACAACGAAAATTGCAAAACAGCTAATTTTCTTTCTTGCTCTCAGGTGTCAAATTTGCTGGCAGTACCATGCCATATCCATGTTTTTGTGACACAGTGAGCATGGCAATCCAAATAATTTATTTAATGCTGGATGAGCCACTTCTGGCAATGGATTTCCATCCTGTTTCTTAGAAGTATTGGATCCAGGAGAGGTGTAATGTTTTCTGTTTATTTTCATTATCTCCACTCATGTTAGTAATGGCCATGGTTGAATTTCAAGCAGGCTCATTCTAACATTTATCAGAAGAGTTCCCACCTTAGGCATCAGCTTCCAGGAAATACATGTACAGTTCATCAAATTCCAATTATTTAGTGGTTATCCTATTTTAACCACTGCAGCAGAGGAGAAGTCATTGGGATTTTCTTCCCCATGCTAAGTTTCAAGCTGACACTACTATTAAAATGGTTTGGGACTCACTGGGAAATTACTTCATGACATTAAAGAGTCAATGCATTGCACTTTTAATTGAAATTTTTGTTGTCATCATTGTTGCTATTCATATTTTAGTTCTGGTCCTTTTGCTCTGTTTAGTTGGCTACTACTTTGGGACAAAATATTTCTTGATAAAGATATCAGTATTCATTTATTGGATTTATTGACATACTCCAGCAATCTATGGATTTTTTATTTTATTTTTTGCTTTACGTTTTTTATTCTCAGCTTGTTAAGTAGTAATTTAGCCTCAGCTATGTCTCAGCCCATGCATATCATCTGCTGTGGGTTTAACTAGATGTGACACTGAGTTCCAGGACACTTTCCATCATTTAAAAAGGAATAAAGAAAAACAGTCTTATAGATCTGTGATTGAAAGTCTAGGAACTACCGGTGAAGCAACTGCTTACCCCACTTTTCCTTCTGAAGTATGTTTGCTAGAAATACTGCCCTACCCCTGTTTAGCCCACCTTCAGAATAAAATATATGGGGACCTCATATTTTTTCTCTTCAGGCACAAAACTAGACAGCTGTGGGGATATTTTGTGTGGACAAGCAACAGAAGGGGAAAGAGTTAAGCCCACTCTGCCACTCTTCTGTTCCTGGCTGAATTTTTCAATTGCTGCTTTCCTTTAAAAAAAAGGTGTCGTTGACACAATAGATTGATGCTTAGCAAAGTAACTGAGACTAATTTATCTTTTTGCTTCCACGTGGCTTCTTTTGTGGGAAATATAAACCAATATCTTTCTAAAGAGCATATGTCAAAATGCACCATTGTTAACATTATTCAGCTGCGGGGTGAAGCTGAAGACAGACCCAACAGAACTGATTGTTCCATAGTGAAGACTTTTCATTTCCATTACTTCTGAGCAGTTGAATATAGGATTGTAGTGTGTCAATAAAACCCCCTCTAAAATTAGTTTGTTATTCATACTTGTTGTTGTTTGTATACCACCCTTTACCCGCAGGTCTCAGGGTATACTGTGATCTTACTCCTTAGAAACACTGACACCATGGTTGTTGTTGAAATTTATATAACACCCTTCATTCAAGGGTCACAGGGCAGTTTACAGTACAAAAACAGTTTTGTTGTATTCTGGACATTACTTTATAGATCTGTTTGAATTAAAAATAGGGTTACTTCAGCTCCAGTCAAGCCGCTGATAAGTCTTACTGGTGTCACTGAGGTTGGTCCCAGAAATGCTAAAAATTAATATTCCTCCGTTCTCTTCAGTGCATATGGGTGCAAATACAGGAGGCAAAGTATCAGCTTTGTTTAGATTGCTTAAATGTTAAAATTAACACTGTTCATTCTGGTGTTGTTATTTTGGGGAAATTATATAACATCATTATCATAGCCAGCGGTTTCCATTAACATTTGACTCTCTGTTTTTGATGCTATCAAGGGAATGATCAGATCTTGCTGGAGATACACTGTCATGGGGAAAAGAAAGTGCACCCTCTTTGAATTCTGTGGTTTTACATATAGCAATCATTTGTTCCTTAGTAAGTCTTAAAATTAGGTAAATACAACCTCAGATGAACAACGACATATGACATATTATACCATGTCATGATTTATTTAACAGAAATAAAGCCAAGATGGAGAAATCATGTCTGAAAAAACTAAGTATACCCCTACTGCTTCCATAGGAATTAATAGGCTAAGTAGTGGACAGCGGCTGCTAATCAAATGTCCTTGCTTAATTGATCATCAGCAAGTGTGCCCAGCTCTATTAAAGCCAAAGTTTCCGTAATTTGCTAGTCTGGAGCATTCAGATGTGTTTTAACACAATGCCAAGGAGGAAAGACCACACAATGCTCTTAGGGAAGCAAGTGCTGCTGCCCATGAAACTAGGAAGGGTTCTAGGCCACCTCCAACCAATTTTAAGTCCATCATTCTACAGTGAGAAAGATTATTCAGAAGTGGGAAACATTCAAGGCAGTTGCCAGTCTTCTCAGGAGTGGACGTCCCAACAAATTCACCCCAAGGTCAGACAGTGCAATGCTTGGAGAAATGGGGGGGGGGGGAGTTACATCTCAGGCTCTACAGGCCTCAGTTAGCATGTTAAATGTTAAAGTTCATGACAGTGCAATGAGAAAAAAACTGAACAAGTACAGTTTGTTTTGAAGGGTTTCCAGGAGAAAGCCTCGTCTCTCTAAAAAGAACATGGCAGCACAGCTTTGGTTTGCAAAGTTGCATCTGAACAAACCACAAGGCTTCTGGAACAACGTCCTTTGGACAGAATGAGACCAAAGTGGAGATGTTTGGCCATAATGCACAACACTACATTTAGCAAAAACCGAACACAGCATATCAGCACAAGCACCTCATACCAACTGTCAGGCACAGTGGTGGAGGGGTGATGATTTGGGCGTGTTTTGCAGCCACGGGACCTGAGAATCTTGCAGTCATTGAGCTGACCATGAACTCCTCTCTATACCAAATTATTCTATAGTCAAATGTGTGGCCATCTGCCCAACAGCTGAAGCTTGGCCAAAATTGGGTCATGCAACAGGACAAGGATTCCAAGCACACCAACAGAATGACTGAAAAAGAACAGAATCAAGGTGTTGCAATGGCCCAATCAAAATCCAGATCTCAGCCCAACTGAAATGCTGTGCATCTCTCTCTTAAGAGAGCTGTGCATAAACAAATGCCAGCAAACCTCAATGAACTGAAGCAACGTTATTAAGAAGAATGGGCCAAAATTCCTCCACAACAATGTCAAAGTGCAAGTAGATAAATAGGTACTGCTCCGGCGGGAAGGTAAATGGCATTTCTGAGCGCTGTTCTGCTTTGCCAGAAGTGGCTTAGTCATGCTGGCCACATGACCCGGAAGCTGTTCGCTGGCTCCCTTGGCTAGTAAGGTGAGATGAGCACCGCAACCCCAGAGTTGTCTGTCAGCGGGTCCCTTTACTACTGCTTAAAGTGGTTCTACAAGCTATTGAATCATAGGGTGTCCTTAGTTTTTCACACATGACTTTTCAATTTTTACTTTATTTCTGCTAAATAAATCATGACACAGTGTAATATGCCATGTGTTATTGTTAATCTGAGGTTTTATTTACCTAATTTTAAGACCTGGTAAGGAACAGATGATTGTTATTATGTCTTTGTATGTAAAACCACGGAATTCCAGGAGGGTGAACTTGCTTTTTACCATGACTGTATACATATCTGGATAAATCTAGAGGTCAAAAACTATTCAGGAAAAGAACAGGATTTAATTCATTGCATCGCTGTAACTGAGAACAGAGATGTGTTTCATAGATGCATAGTAGTTTGAGCATGAAATATGTAGTGAAAAATGTATTTTGTACAAATAGCATTTTTCAAATCAATTTTGTAACCTGTGTGCCTTAATGGCAGGGTCATTACACATAGGGTGCTTCCAGACATGGATGATTTAGTAGCACACAGTCATTTTGGTTCTGCTTTAAGATGGAAATGGAATAGCAACTCTTTTTTCAGACTTCTAGAATCTGTCACCAAGTGGACAGACCATATCCCCCTGCTCCAAATGTGAGGGGAGTGCAGTAATTTTCATTGGGACAACTATGTTTATTTATTTCATAAAGTTTATACACCACTTGGTTGTAAAAAATACTACTCAAAGCAGTTTCCCCGATTATGTGTGGAGAAAATGTAGAATACTCCCCCTTGCTGCGTTTCCAAGCATGATCCTGTTACCTATTAGCTTCAGTTTAGGAAGGAAAAAGAAAATGGATATAAAGATAATGATGATATTTGGAAGAGGAAGGATTAAAGTGATTAAGCTGATTCTTAGAAAGGAAAGACATCATAGAGAACATTTATTTATTCTTTTTATGAAGCAATGATTGGCCAAACAACCTGTTGAACAGCTGTGTGATGTATGTGTTTTAGAAAGAAAGCTGAACAGCGGGAAAATGTTGCATAGCTGTCAAGTGTCCCTTATTTGAAGGGACAGTCCCTTATTCCAGCGCCATGTCCCGCTGCTGTCCCTTATTAATGGATGTCCCTTAAATGTCCATTAAATGATGTCCCTTAAATTTCAAAGGAAGCAGCCCCTCTCCCTGCTGGCCAGGGAGGAGGGATGCTCCAACTGTGTTGCTTGGCTGTGTTGCTCACCCAATAAGAAGTCTAACAACGACTGGGGGGTGGAGCTTGCATGCCTTGTGTGTGGCTAGTTAATGCAAGCTGAGGGGTTTTTTGAATGCTGGACGCCATTTTGTTGCACGTGCTGCTGCAAACTTTGCAGTGCAAAGCCAGGCCGGGGAGCCATCTTAAGTTGAGGCTGCATAGGCCTTGTCAGTTGAACCTCTGGTTACAAAGTTGGTTGGACAGTGTTCTCGAAGCTACCAGCATGAGTTTCACCAGACTGCAGGAGGACAGGAAGACTGGAGTGCCTGGAACAGGTGAGGCTGCAAGTCCCTTATTTTGGCTGCTGGTCCCTTATTTTCAAGGCTGCTGGTCCCTTATTTTCAAATCTGTAAGTTGACAGCTATGAAATGTTGTGATCACTGTGTCATGTAGATGCCCTATTAAAAGTGAGTGGGTAGGGGGAACATGACTGTTCCACAGTAGATGTCTCCTTTGGAAGCAACCATAGATTAGAGGCCAGAGAACAAATACTTCTCATGTTATTTCAGATTAATATGTGAATACCAGTTTCCCAATCTACTTTCCTTCACTATGCGCACATTACTCTGCCCCTTCTCACTGTTAGCCTCCCTCGCTCCGGCTTTCATTCTTTCCTGGGCCTTTTGGCTGCCATTGGCTGAACATCCTCTGCCTGCTCCACTATTTGTGACATTAGGACAGCTGAAGCAATAATTGCCAGAGGCTTCAGTATCACCACAAATCCCTTACGACGAATGTAATGTGATGTGTGCGTGTGTGTGTGTGCACGCGTGCGCTGTGCTCCATAACTGGCATACCTGAATCTGGAGATCTAAGTTACAAACTGATAGATTGCCTAGAAAAATACTACCTGGTGTAGGGTTGTTTTCTATAGATAGTCCAGCAAGGATTGTTTAGAATTTATGAGGACATAAGATGCTGCTTTATACTTATTATCCTTCTAGCCTACTATTGTCTACTCTGACTGGCAGAGGCTTTCCATGGTATCAAGCAGAGAGGGGTGTTTCCCATCACCTGCTCTCTGACTCTGTTGATGTGTGATACCAGGACTGAACCCACAATCTTCCATGTGTAAAGCATGTCAATTCAGAATTCAATTCAGATGTCAGGGCTTCTACTTGCTGGAACACCAATATTTTACAATAGCTGGTCTGATTATTTAAAACAGAGCTATGATTTAAACCCATTCTGTGTGTAGATACTGAGACTTTGCACCTAGGAGCAAAACCCCCTACAAAATAGTTTTCTCGTCTTATGGTAACTAAACTCTATCCCATTTCTCTTTATGGTGTCTTGAATTAATGAGTCTTCATGCATAGATATTTCCATGAGTACTGACCTCTAAATATCTTTGAAATAATTAATAAGGTGCTTAGAGGGATAGGCTTGCATATGCATGAAAGCACATTTATGGTTATTTAGCTAGTAGAAAGGGCACTGAAATTTCATCTGAAAAAAAATGACACTTACAGAAAACCACACAGCGTATTTTAACATGAACCCTACCACTTTCCATTAAAAAGGGGAGGGGGAAGGATGATAACTATGTGGGGTTATAGCCCACAAGGGAGTATAAACATGTCATGGAGCAGGAATGCCAAGAGAAGAATGGTGAGGCTAAGAATTGCAAGCTTTTACATTGCTGCAAGCATTTTGCAAAAATGGCTCTACGTCCATTTACGCCTGAAGAGTTCATCATATTTTGTGACATATTCTAAATAGATCGGAGAAAAAGAAGCTATTCCCATCAGAACTGTAAAATGCTTTTTGTATCTTGAGGTGATCTCTATATTATCACAGATAAATAAAGTTACCTCTAGTTGCTGTTGGGACTATTATTAAAAATTGTGAGGGGGCGGCACACACACTTCTTTAAGAGCAATATAAGAAGACTCCTGGGAATTGGTTCCTATGTGAGTATCCTGTAACAACAAGTTATAATTGGTGGTGGGTTCTCAAGCCCCTGGTCGTATCACAGGAGCTGTCTTTGGATTCAGTCCAATAATTGCCATCCTCAATTTTTCACCATCTTACATAAGGACCTCATATATTGGGCAGTTTCACTGCCAGAAGAATTGAGAGGTAAAGTAGCCTGAGCTGATAGGATATAGCAAAGCCAATGAGGGAAAGTGGAAATTAAAATGCATGGTGCCACATACAGTTCCTAATGCATGGTGGCTGTGGGATCAGAGGCATGGATACTGCATTCCCATGGCAGAAAACAGTTAGTCATCAATAGGTTTGCAGCTGAGTCAATACACTGCGGGCCCATTGCTGAGTAACCTTAACTCTTCAACCTTCGTATTTAAATCATTGGTACACACTCCTCACCTATATAACTGTTCAGGATTAAATGGATGCAAAAGGGTTTTTAGCTTTCTTCCTGACAGATTTCCCATTCTTTCCAGTGTTCAGGGGTGAGGGTTGATGCTTACCCAACCGAAATGACACCAGTCACACACAAGAGGGAAGTAGGAACATGTTTGGGAGAAACAAGAGCTTTGCAGAAATACCAAAAAGTGGGCAAAATCCTCACAAAACAGCTGAAACAGAACTATGCATGTGTCAAAATCTGTGTGTGACTATCTCCTTTCATCCAAACAAATCTGCAATAATGTTCCCCTGGTTTCTCAGTGCATCCCTCCTTGGATTGGGTATTTGTGAATATGGTCAATTTCAGTGCTTCTCTGTCTCTTACTTTTGATGTCTTAAATTTAAGTCATCCCATTTCCACAGCAGTTTGAGTGTGTGTGTGTGTGTGTGTGTGAAAATTCAACATTTTAGTGTTGGTATACAATGTGAACTGAATTGAATTTCTCCCCATCCTTACCTCAGACCTGAGCAATCTCCTGGCTGAGAAGGGTGAGATTTTAAGGCAGAGATTGGCCCCAATGTCTGCCTTCAAAGTATCCCTTTGAGCATTTTATATCTGCACCTTCAAAACCTCTCTGCGTGACCTTTCTCAGACAGGGAGGCTGCCCAGAGCTGAGTTCAGATAGTACAACCTCCTTATTTATGTATTATTTCAACTTTACAGTCCACCCTTCCTCTCCAAAGAGAGCCCAGGTAGCTCACAATAATAAAAAATGCATTAAAATTAAAATAACACTATAAACAAATTGCAAAAAACAGTTTGGATTCAGAAGGTATCCTAACGTGTTTTCTATGTGGTTTTCACTCTCCCTTTTAATCAAACTGAAGATAGCCCACCAGCCATGTATGGTGGCCCAAAAGGGACTCAATAAGCTCCATTTTTGTTTCATGTATGAGATTCATAAAGTTATGGGAGGGGGGCTGTCAAATATCTGGCATAGCAAAATGCATGGATAATAGGCTGTGTTTCATTAGATAAGGCACAGGCTATGGTATATGCAGGCCTGGTTTATATGCTCATTTTAAAAAGATATTTTTAATCACGAAGTCCCTTGTAATTCTTCTGTGGTTCATGTTCTCTTGAATATGCTTCAATATGATGAAAAAGAAACTGTTCAGTAGTATAAATCCAGAGTTTATCTGTTTTTCAGCACATGGACAAGAACACTAGACTAGACTGGAAATAATTTAAATGGTCATACTGTCCATTTTGCATTAGTGGGGTTTTTTAAAAAGAAAGGAAGAAAGAAAGAAAGAGAGAAGTTTTTAATGGCATATAAATATTTTTTGCATCATTTTATTTAAAACAGCTTAAATAATGGGCATTGTGGGAAACATAAAAGCAGAAGGAAAATATGCTTCGAGAAGAAGCAGCTATTAATGAGCAAATTCGCCCAATGTAGTAACTACATTTTCTTGAATTTATTTTGTTCACTTACTTGCAATGATATACTAAATTGGTTCACATGGATAAAAAGCAAAGAAAAGCACAGTTTTGAGGGCAGCGAATCAAACTAGTTTTAGTTGCCTATAGAATGCTGCTTACAGCTCATCTAAAATGGCAATTGCTGGCAAATTAAAACAAGTGAATAGAAGAGAGATTTCTACCCCCCACCACATTTGTGTTTCCTCACACACACACACACACACACCCTGCCCCAAAATAGTTAGAGTGGTGGGCAAAAAATGGCATGGACATTTCAGTGGTGACACATCTTAATGGAACTTATCCCCATAGTCTTTGGCCCCCTCTTTATATCATTTTAAATGAGCCTTAAAAACTTATGTCTTTCAGTCTGCTTTCAGATGCTGACACCCATCTGTTTTTTTTTAAAAAAAAACTATTGTTCTGTGTTTTATCCTTACTGGTCTCAATCAGGATGTTTTTATGCTGCTATTTTATTTAATGTTTTAAATGTGTTTAATAATTCACATGGTTTTATGACTGTTTACGTTGTATTTATATTGGTTTGGTTATGTTTTATGTAAACCACTTTGTAGAAGCTTAGAAGCTTTAAGCAGGAGAGTGGGATGTTAATACTTAAATAAATGATATACACAACCATAAAAAGTCATCCATTCAGACTCAGGTTTTAATTTGCCTTCTTTAATTTGCTGGCTTTTAATGAAGGTGTCTTTATGTACAGTTAAATTACCATCTCCATTTTCTAACTTAAGGTGAGCTCCTGGAAATTTATTTATTTAAATGAAGGCATCTAATCTTCCCTCTATTAGAATTCCTAATGGTTCATATGTGAGAGGGTTCCATAAGCAGGAATAGTGTTCAGCTGGGAAAACCATCACAAGGTGCTTTTAGTTATAACTTGTCTCCAGTAGACAAACTCCAGAGACCATTTGGACTATGTGCATAGGCGTGTAAGCCTTCAATTAATATTCCTAGACTTACTTTTTGAGCTTTGGTCTCTTGCATGGCATCGTTGCCACATCTCAGATCTGATGAAGAATGTTCTCCTTTGACTATGAGTTGACTTTAATTAAATTTCTGTGCCTGGAAAGTGAAAATCTAATTTTCTTTTTGACATTTTCTATATTACTACTTAGACAAAATTATGAAAATAATTAATCCCTGTGAAGCAGACAGCAGCATTATAAGAGGTACAAAAATATTGCATATAAATAATACCACTAATCACCAATCTGTTATAATTTATTGATGTAAGTGCTTATTACAAATCTTAAATCAAATTTGTTCTTATGTAGAGAATCTGCCAAACTACTGCAAAAAGTAGCTGGATATCAGTAAATGATTTTACAGCTACTTTGAATCATTTTTACGCCTGTAAAAAAATCCGTTTATGTGACTGTTTCCCATCTTCTTCCAAAATATAAGCAAATATGATTGATGAGTTGTCCCACATAACATTGAGGAAACATTTGAATGCTCACTTTCAGCTTTCTGTTTCAAATGCTGTCCAGGCTAGAAGAGGATGGGAATGTTAACAGCATATATTTATGAAGCTAACTTATAGTGAGGTAGATCATCAATACTTCTAGTAAAGTATCTCAAAGTACCTCCAAGGAAGGAGAGTCTACCACCTCTCATGGGAGTCTGTTCCACTGTCAAAGAGTTCTTACTGTCAGAAAGTTCTTTCTGATGTTTAGTTGGAATCTCTTTTCTTGGAACTTGAATCTATTGGTTCCCCAGAGCAAGAGAAAACAAGCCTGCTCCATTCCCCATGTGACAGCCATTTAGATATTTGAAGTTGGCTATCATATCTTGTCTCAGTCCTCTGTTGTTATTTAGTCGGTTAGTTGTGTCCAACTCTTCGTGACCCCATGGACGAGGGCACGCCAAGCACTCCTGTCTTCCACTGCCTCCCACAGTTTGGTCAAACTCATTTTAGTAGCTTTGAGAACACTGTCCAACCATCTCGTCCTCTGTCGTCCCCTTATCCTTGTGCCTTCCATCTTTCCCAACATCAGGGTCTTTTCCAGGGAGTCTTCTCTTCTCATGAGGTAGCCAAAGTATTGGAGCTCAGCTTCAGGATCTGTCCTTCCAGTGAACACTCAGGGCTGCTTTCCTTCAGAATGGATAAGTTTTATCTTCTTGCAGTCCATGGGACTCTCAAGAGTCTCCTCCAGCACCATGATTCAAGAGCACCAATTCTTCCTTATCCAGGCTAAACATACTCAATTCCCCCAGCCATTCCTCATAAGGCTTGGTTTCCAGACCCTCTGTCATCTTGGTCACCCTCCTCTGCACATGTTCCACCTTGTCAATATCTTTGTTAAATTGTGGCAGAATAGAGCGGTACCATTACTTCCCTTGCTCAGAACACTTGACTCTTGTCAACTCTTGTTGAAGCTTGTGGTCTACTAAGACCCCTAGGTACTTTTCATATTTCCTACTGGCAAGTCAGGTGTCCCCCATCTTATATTTGTGCAGCTGGTTATTCCTGCCTCATTGTAGCACCTGACATTTGTTTCTATTGACATTCATTCTGTTAGTTTTGGCCCATTTCTCCAATCTGTTAAGGTCATATTGGGTGCTTGATTCTGTCTTCAGCAGCATGGGCTACCCATCCCAGTTTGGTGTTGTCTGCAAATTTGATAAGCACCCCCTGCATACATCTACATCCAAGTAGATGTTGAACCACAACAGGTTCTCTGTTGAAGGTACTAGCCAGGGAAAGGGTCCTTTGGGTTGTGGCATGCTGCCTTCGGAACACTGCTTTCAGGAAAGCAATCCAGCTGCCAAATCCCATGTCTTTTTTTAGTGCTGGAACAAATAGTGCAGTAGTAGTGTTTTTGACATGCAAAATACAGTCAACTAAAACGAATACCACATAACAGCACAACAAGATCACCAATTAAGACAAAAGTGGGAAAGATCCTCACTGATTGCAGTTCTTGGGGTGCTTGGTTGTGGGAAGAAATGTTTACACCTGTATTTGATTGGAATTAGAATTGGATCAAAAATGTGAAAGGCTTCCACCCACATAGGAGGTAAAAGGGACCCATAGCACTTCCCTTGTTTGCTGCATCCTGGTTGAATTGGTTTTATTTCGCTGTTATGATTTTATGCTCTTACTGTTTTGCTGGTTTTTTATTGTTTATATGTGGTTTAATTGTTTGTTTCTGATTTGTTAGCTGCTCTGGGAGCAGAAATACCGAAGAATGAGACATATTTCCTCCGTACCCAGTAAACAAATAAACTATGCATATTGGTTGTATTGATAGTGCTCCGTGCACTGGTCTTAGTCCCAAGCTGCTTCTGTTTGGGTATGTTGAAGGGAAAAGCAGTTCTGGCTTCAGATCAGGACATATGTGGCTTTGTCCCTGGAAGAGCACTGCAGCCCCTAGTGGAGAAATGTTCACATTGCATACACATGTACGACAAATGTTTTGAAATAAAAAGCATGTAGAAAGACAAATCTCATTGATTTTAACTTCCTAAAGAGATGCATATTCAAGTATACAAATGAGAAGCTATAGCTTTCCACTTACTTCATACTGATTTATGAGCGTCAGAGCCATTAGCCCACTATTTAAGTACCTTAGAAAGTCTCTTTCTTAATTTCCAGTTCAGCAAGTACAGTACTCAGGTTCATGAGTGGCTCTGTTGAATATGGCTAAGTGTGTTTCAGAAGCAGAGCAGACAATGAGAGACTGGAAAAAATGGATCATTGTCGTTCCATGGGTACCAAAATGCCCCCTTAGTAAGTGAAAAGAAAAAAAAAGGAGAAAAAAGAACAGCAATGAAATGAATTTATTTGAAACTAGGGTGCGTGCGCACACACACACACACAAGTGTTTTCAACAGCGTGAAGAAAGACATCAGAATTTGGAACAGAATTGTTGACAGGCATTTGATGGAATATAATATAATATAATATAATATAATATAATAGGAGGGTCCAAATTACATGCACCTCCAGCAACAGGGGAGATGCTTCTGATGTGACAATTCCATCTCAGTCGGAAGTATCCAAATGAATGAGTAAGCTATATTCACCATTCTAATTTAGAACATGAACACACTTCAATCAACAGAACCTGCACTGTTAACAGTGCCACATAATACCCATTCCACAATTGTAATAGTTTGAGCTTTTAGTGTGGCAGCACCTACACATTGGAACCCCCTGCCTATTGATATCAGGCAAGCTCCTTCTGTGTACTCCTTCTGGTGCCTGCTAAAAACATTCTTATTCAGACAAGCCTACCCAGATGTTTATAAAGTTGGTGCGAGTTTTATTGTCATTTTAACTTTTGAGAAGAATTAAATTATTGCTGGTAATTTTTCTTAGTGATAATTTTCTTGTTTTATTTTGAGGTTGTCTTTCCTTTTTTAAAAAAAACAAGCAGCGTACAAAATTTTGTGAAATAAATAAAATAGGACAGATTGACATATTGTTTTATTTGAATCCAGTGGTAACTCAGCATCTTTCTTAGATTAACTTGGAGTGCCTGATGTTAGCACCTTGAAATTGGCTCTGTGTGACATTCTTGAGATGCTGCTTTCTCTTCTTTCTTTAGACAGATTCTGGCTCTGGATGTTGTTTGGTACACAGATAAGTGGATATATTATTGCCTTGCATTTCCACTATTTATGCTGCCACTGTATTTTCCAAAGCAGAATCCTCACAGGGAAGATGTGCATGCAGCTTACATATCTCCCCTAAATGAGTTCCCCATTGTACAATGCATTAACAGTGCAATTTAACCTAAGAATCGACCCTGGATTAGACCAAAGTGCATCTAGTCTCCAGCATTCACATTCAACAGAGGCCAGCCAGGTAAATTCCCCTTTGGAAGGTCAAAACCAAGGAAGCATGAAACACTTGCACTCCCTCTTGGTGTGTCCAAGGCTGTCTTAAAAATATACATACAGGAGAGTTATCAATTAAACTTAGCTCAAATGTGGGCTAATGTAACACAAACAAACAGCTTTTTAACATTTTGGTTTCTGCACACATAATGTTGATTAACAGAGTGTCAGAGACAAAAGGGAGCTCAGATTTTCAGGTAAATAGAGTAGTGGCTGGACTGGTGCTGCAGGAGCAGTGTTGTCATTAGGCCAACTAGGCAGCCACCTAATGCACAGGCCTCAAAAAACTCAAACTAATGACCGCTCCCCGCTTAAAATGGGGGGTGCCCTTTGTGTGGGTGCGTGCAGCCCCTAGATCTGGAGCGGCTCTATCAGCATAGGCTTGGCTTTGCCTTCCCTCAGGTGGGATACCTGGAGGTCTCTGCCTGCCTCAGTCAGTTGTCCAATCCCACCTGGGGGAAGAATTGCCAAGGAGACCAGGCCAGGTAGGGGAGGGATTACCTGCCCACACAATAGAGGGAGGATCTTACCTGGGAATCATCACTTGGCTCCAGAGCTTCTCCCACCCTACCCACCCTCAGTTAATGCCTTATTTTGCAGGTTAACTTTTCTTCACAGGTATGCGGGCGCTGCTACGTTAAGGTCGCTGTTAAAAGGCCGGAAAGGAATTTCCCTGCATTGGCAGGTTTCACCTTTCCCGTAGCAAAACGTCACAACTTTGGCGGTATCAGGCCTTGGGCGGAATCCTTTAGTCCATTTTCCTCTTTGCGGCGGCGATACCAGGGTTCCCCGTTAAAGGGGTTTCTGAAGGGAGGCTTTGACCGTACGCCGAAAGGTCATCATTGCTCTCCCCTGCGGCGGCGGCGTAACGGGGGCGGCTATCTTTGCTTGAACATATGTTCTCCAGAGCCGGCCCATCCCCCCCCACACTAGATAACTCTGATGCTCCCTAGGTCCCCGGCTGGGGACTGGGGAGGGAGAACGCCCAATGCCTGAGCCAAGGTCTACCCACATTTGAAATTTAATAAAGTTGTGGCCAATTTAATCCCATAGCACGTTGTCTTGAGTCGTTATTCCACATGATGGGGGGACCGCTCGGGATCTGGGGACTCCGCCTGTCCACGCAATAAACACGTATACACACTCAGCAAAGTTGCAAAAGAGACTAGTTTACTTAGCAACTATATATATATTGAGCTCCAAGCATCAGCACTTGACCTGAAGGAACTGGTGATAA
Organism: Podarcis melisellensis; assembly: GCF_964234715.1. Classification (NCBI taxonomy): domain Eukaryota; kingdom Metazoa; phylum Chordata; class Lepidosauria; order Squamata; family Lacertidae; genus Podarcis; species Podarcis melisellensis. Next base: position 52,258,834 of record NC_138530.1, read on the forward strand.
AATTCGCAAAGCAAAAGGCACACAAACTGAAATTTTGATTCACGTAGGTAGCCATGTTGGACCGACACAGTCAAAATAAATAAAAAATTGTCCAGTAGCACCTTCGAGACCAGCTAAGTTTGTTCTGGCTATAAGCTTTCGTGTATATCTAAAGAAGTGGGCATGCACACAAAAGCTTATAACCAGAACAAACTTAGTTGAAATTTTGATGTGCCTGATATTGAAACTTTTATTAGACTTGCACTTTTAACATTTCAATTCACAAGATTACTCAAAATGATCCCCATGCTAAAACATTTATTTTGTATTTGAGAAACATTGCCTTACTTATTACTGCAATTTAAAGTAAATTTAGCAGTTTCAAGTTTGGGGCTTTTCATTTTTTTCTACAAGACATGTGTTTTTGAAAATTGAAGTTAGCAATGGGGGGGGATAGGTGCAAATACTTAGCCTTGCCTAAGGTGCAAAATAGCCAGGCACAGTTGTATTTTGTTCTATTGTCCCAGGTAACATCATGCTGGAGTGAGGATTGATATTATGGGAGATTATTTAGTAATAAGTGCTAGCAGAGAGACAGTTTTTTGCTAGGTATATTGAAATGAGACTCTAAGGTAAATAATAAGCATTTTAGTAGGGCAGGGGAGGGAATCCTACTTAATCATATATTTTAACTGCTTGAAGCCATTCTAGCCTCTTGAGGAAATAGTGGCTCTTGTAACAGCATCTAATTATTTCTTTTCTAAAGAAGACCAACTGCACGAATAGCAATTATTTTAAAGCATTCCGTAAAGGTATTTCTCACCTAAAAAAAATATATCTTTCTAAATTTTAGGAATAAAGATATTTCCAGGTCTATACAGCACAACAGAACAGGAAGGATAATGTTGAGTCTCTGAATTTGCAGTTGTCACTCATGGAAAATACTGTGTCTCAGTTTCAAAAAGGTGATTATGTGGTAGGGTAATTTTTGGAATACTTCCTAGCAGTTTGTAAAGGCAGAAGTATTGGGGAAAGCATCCATGAGGAGTGTCAGTAGTTCAATTTTTTGAAGTGTTGTTGAAGAACACAAACAGATACTAGTTATTACAAATAAAACCCTTTCCTAATGGTCCTTTAGCACTCCCTATAGTAGTCAGCGTGCCACATCTTCCTCCTCTACAAATGGTCGTTTTCCTTTGGCAAGGATCATTTGCATAACCCCTCAAGTGTATGAAATCCTTGGCTATAAACAGATATATTATCTCCCTCAAAAATTACTCTGTGCATTCATAAGAAATCCTGATGGATTCTGTGATATGGTGTCTCACAAAGCACAGCTGTACTTTGTGAAAAGATCAAATTAAGAGATTTTGAAGCAATTTGATTTGTGATGATATGTGCCCCTGTTGTAGAGATGAGGATGCCCGATTCTTTAAAGAATACAGCATTTCTAAGGTATGGTCTTACCAAAAGAAGGTATTTTTGGAAATGAATGCAGGGGTGTGCATTAGATACCGATTCAGCAGCCAGGTGAAAAGCTCTCTATAGTTTTTAAAGCACGATTTAAAGTGTTGCAGATCTGCTGTTGTTGAAACACTACTTGCTTTGGGCCCCAGTTAAAGTTTACATTGAGTAGAACATTTAAATTGGGATTAGTAGAGCATCCCTTAGGTCATGTCAGGTTTAAAGCTCCACAGAGTGCAGCATTAGCGCCTCAAATGGGTGAGTGGGTTTTGGAGCACCAACAAGAGTAAGAGAGAGCATGGTTGTTGGAAAGCCATTCAAAGTCAGGCACTACAAGATGCAGTTCAATCCAAGTGGCCAGCTGTTAGGGCAAAGGATACTGGCAGAATGTCTCAGCTCTTTGAGACTGATTATTCAGGTTGCAGATATAGTAATAAGCTAATAATAAAATTTATTATTTGATTACTGCTTGCCAGTATATGTGTTTGATTTATTTTTCCTTGCATCTGCTTTTTGCATCTGCTTCCTTGCATCAGGCTTGGGAATATGGTACTGCAGGAAAGTGAAAGGAAACCTGGGATGAACCCATTGGATTCTCAAAGAAACTTGCTATGCTGTAGCAGAATACATTTATAGTAGATCATTATACTTTCTCTTAGGTTTTGGAACAGTTGTGTAAGGGTACTTATCACACTGGGGTTTGGTGTTCACCACTCATAAAAGTGCACCTGCAAATAGTAAAATTCAGGTAACATACTTAATAACATTGAGAAGAAGACATGGAGAATCCCCGTTATCTGCTAAACATGGAGTACACCAGCTGTCAAAAGCCCAATATTAACAAAACTTACTGAACTTCTCTGACATTATGTTAAATACTCTGTGTTCTCTATTTTCATAACTGCAACCAATTTTACCCTGAATAGCAACAGATGCAGTGAGCTGCAATTGCATTAATGCCTCAGTGACCTATCATAACAGTCGCTGCATAGATGTTATGATTTTATGCCAGATCCTGCTGCATTATGACAGTCATGGTTGGTTTATTGATGACTCCATTAATTTAGTTGAAAGGACAGACATTTCAGTATTGATTTTCTAAGATATTCATGTGTAGGTTTGGCAGGTCAAAAATATCATCTTGTCCAATTTACAGCTCTTTGGAATCAGCAGCTTTTCCAGACTTATTAGCTTTACCTATTATTAGGGGATAAAACTCAATTAGCACTTCCAGTCTATCCTACGAAAAGAAATTTCCCCAAGGTATAGATGTGTTGCTTAATAATTCGCCTAGCCAGTTATATCCTGTCTTTAGTCAGTATGTGAAAGCTTTGGGAATATTTAAGTAATACAAAGAGAATCAGATTGCACTTCACATTTCGCAACAAGTCAATATACAAATGCTTGGCCGTCCTTTTGAAATTTGGTCAGTGTTGTTGAACTATTATTCTCATTAATCATTGGCTGCTTTTAAAATGAAGTCAAACTTTTACATTATGTAGTGAAAAGTATACCAGATGGAAAGAACAGTGTGTTTTGGGGTGTCTGTGTTTTTAAAAAAGAAAAACATTGGCCATTTTTAATCTTTTAAAATAATGACATTGAAAGAAACCAATGACACTCCAGTGCGTGTCATTAAAAATAAAATATATTGGAAAGACATACCTTTCCAATATATTTTATTTTTAATGACACAGTGTAAAAATGCAGCATGAATTTGACCCATATGTGTATGGCATATTACATAGGCATGCTCATCTGGTAGCCAGAAATGGATGGGACAACAGCACTATGCAGATATTCCATCTATACACTATAGATCTACAACACTGGTGAGGGTCAAGATCAGGCTTGTTCGCCATCTCTCTCTCTCTCTCTCTCTCTCTCTCTCTCTCTCCCCCCCCCCCACTTAACCCTAACACTTTGAAGGTCCTTTTGATAAGAGCCTGTATGTGTATACCATATCACATGTGAGTGCTACAAAATTAATATGTATTGAGATGTAAGTGTAAAATGCAGACAACCCATTAAACACGTGGATGCTGTGGACAACATGGAGTCATTTACAAAGTGGGTATGGAGTCATTACCTAATGTGGACAATGTGGACCCCATGAGGACAACATGGAGTCATTACCCAAAGTGGGCCCCACCACTGAAGCAGGTCTACATTGATTGTATGCTTTGACTTCATGTTAAATCCAGGTTTGCTGGATTTATAGTGGCTAGTGATTATGTCTCCCCAGTTTAGATTGGTAAATGTACTGCTAGCGGCACTAGCGGCTGTGGCTCCGATCTGGTGGAACACTCTGTCACAAGAGACTAGGGCCCTACGGGACTTGACATCTTTCCGCAGGGCCTGCAAGACAGAGCTGTTCCACCAGGCCTTTGACCAGGGTACAGCCTGACTCCCTCCCTCGGCAATCTTCGCGGAGCTCTGGCCCAATGGTTGCCAGTGGCTTGATTTGAATCAATTTTATAATGAATGATTTTAGAGTGTTGTGTTGTGTTGTACTGTTGTACTGTTTTATTGTTGTTAGCCGCCCTGAGCCCGGCTTCGGCTGGGGAGGGTGGGATATAAATAAAAATTATTATTATTATTATTATTATTATTATTATTATTATTATTATTATTATTATTCTAAAGAAAAAGCAATAGTGAGTGAGAAGCAGCCAAGCTTGTTCTCATTGTGAGGTGCCCCAAACTGACTTTGGTTGGATTGCTCTGCTAAGAGTTTTAAACTAGCTTAACCATTTAAAACGATTCACCTTTCAGAGTCAATAAAGTTTTGGAAGGTATGGCATCATTTGTGCTCAGCTGACCTTGACAATCATTTTTTTTAAAAAGTGGGGTCCTCTTGAAACCCAGAGTTGTGCTGATATTCTTGAGAATGGTGACAATTGCAACATACACTGACATTCCAGTGCGAGTTCCACATGTTGCTAAAATTTACTATCTGAATCTTTGTCACATTTTCCCAGTGGATCTTTTTCCTATTCCACAAATTGAACAGCTTACTCACTGATCAGCTTCTGACAGTACTTGAGTACAACCACCATACTTCTATTTTTTTAACCAAGACAGAAGTTGGATACACCTTTCACACACAGAGTAGATTTAGTGTTGTTGACTAAATCATATTCAGAGAAAAGAAGAGGGAAACTGTGCATTGCATGCTTCCCAAATACATACAAATTGTTTTTATTATCATGAAGCTTTATAGCACTCTCCAGATATTACTGTGTGAGGTTTCATTTGCACATATAAGCAAAATCTCCACATGATGCTGTACTGTCACTACTAATAACTTTAACCGTAAAATTGTCAGTTCTGTAGCATTTTCATTTTGTTCCTTTTGGGAGGAGGGCGTGTAAAACCTCACATTCTGAGTTTGAATACTGTAGACATATTTGTACATATTTGCAGGTTTTTTCCTGAATTGTCCTAGAATGTGCTTTGAGGGGGGGGAATCTTTAAAAATACGAATTTAAACATGCATTTTCATATAGTTGGGGTTATGAAGTACAGATCAATGCAGAAATGAGATGCAGTAATCATGAGTGAACACGTTCAAAAGTGACACCAACCAGAAATGAACTAATGTGCCCATATCTATCCTGAGTATTGTTAAAGTTATGGATTTGGGGGATAGATTCCTACTTAAAGTAATGAAGCCTTTCAGTGCCACCACACTCATCTACAAAAGTATTCTCTCTACTGCCTATTATAAACATAACTGCTTTCTAAGATGGGTGGGAAGAGGTAGACTAGGATGAGGGATAAATTGTTCTGTCTTTTTAAATATGTATTTTGAACTGAGAAATGCATTAGATGATTTGGGGGGAAGCTGGATAGCAAAGTTCCTGTTTGCATATGACTCTAAGAAAATGGATCAGTTCATATAGGAATATGTCACAACTGAATTCTTCAAGCATCTCTGGCTGTCAGTGATGAGAGCTTTCCATCGGCAGCCTGGAATTTATACTTGCTAGATGCTAGTTAGCAGAATGACTATGTACTTTTTGAAATAAGCTGTAAAGTGTGATTGCTGTTCTTTTAGGAATTTAGGATCCTTGCCACAATGCTGGAAACTAGATTCCGATCGCCTTAGTTATCCTTGCAGTTCAACACGTTCATAAATTTTTGATAGGCGCTTTTTGTTTGTTAAAAGAATTGAGTCAAGGAAATATACTGGTGAATGCAGTGGGGTTTCCGCTAGGTAGTATATTAGTGGAATAAGCCCTATGTAAGGTAATAAGCCCTCTTGGGTTAATAAAAAATGTATTTCACCCAGTGCACAAGGCTGAACTGTGTTTGTGTGAGACAGATTAACAAAGTGTTTCTGTCTTGTGTAATAATTTACACTGTGGCAAAAGGAATGTCATTAGCTCCAGTGGAGCTGCTCCAGGTTTTGCCTTGTGCAAGTGATCATTTGCATAGCATGCAAGACAACAAACTCTGTTCCTGCACAAGACTTTTAAAATGACTGTGGGTTTTACAGGATCAGTAGCAGAGATGGGCTTGGAACTATGGCAGAAATGGAGCACTGTGTTATTTCTGTAGATTCCATTTTAACATGGAAATACATCAGATACGAAAAGAACCTCCAGTTACAGGCATAGTTAAAGTTTTCTATTCTGTATCATTTTAAACACACTATTAATTTGCTTTGCATCCAATTGTCACAGGAGAGCACCACCAAATTCCATTAAGTTCTGCTATTTTGCACAGTAAATAGCCATGAAAATGCCATGGTACTTAGTACAAATCCTTTGTCCCCTGCTAACACCTTCTATTACAACCGTCTAATTACTGTGTTCAGCAGTAACCTTTGGGGACTTCCATAGGTAATTAGAACTCCAGAGCTTTCCCACAATAATCCAGTAAGGACCTTTAACTAGAAAGGATTATGTGATACTAATATTTTCACAACCACACGTTCTCCACAGTTAATCGTTTCAATTAATATTTGGCAGCAATGCCAAAATTCACTAAGGTACATGCACAGTCTATTCTCAGGGAAGTTTTGAGATGAATGAGTTGCAGTTATAGCCATTGAAAGAATTCCTTGCGGGAAGGAGGCAATCTTTTTTAAATGCAACATCTCATTTGTGTCTAGGGAACCTTCTCTATTTATAATCAACTTTTTGCTACAGTAGTTAGAAAAGTGCTTAGTAAGTATTTAGCTGTCATCAAGGTGCATGTACTGAAAAGTCTGCCTAGTTATGTTTTCACTGATTCAAAAAAAGAAAAGAAGAAGACTCTTATTCATGATGGTGTTTCTTAAAATGTTGTTGGCCTATTCTGTTTATAAATTCCACCCCTCTTCATTGTCTGCCTTCATTCCCTGTGTGCTTATTGATTCCCTGCAATCCAGCATTTTTCAGAATTCAGAAATGTCTGCAGATTTAAATTCCCCTTATTTACGATCTGCATAAACTCACTTGAGTTTCAACAGGTTGCCAAGTCACTTCTGTGACTTGAATTCCCTTTACCATTTGTTTGTGCAGAACTGATGAGATGCTTCAAAGTATCAATTCTGTAATCTCAAAGAAAGTGTGTATATGATATATTTTTCTTCGGTCTTAGAAGCATAATCATTTTTTTCCTTAGGTATTGCCGTATGTCTAAACTTGATAATTGCTTAATTCCATCCCAGCACATATATCTATAACATATATCTATAACCATGTCATTTGCTCATTGTCTTCTGCCTCATATACTGCCTGATTATAATTCTGTTTTATCTCAAATAGTAACTGGGCTGGGGGAGGCATTTTAGAAGGGCTCATTCAGCATGTAGATTAAGAAAAGCATGCCATTTTCTTTGCATGAAACCATAGATAGGGATAATATCCAATATCCATTTATCATAATATGCAACCTTTGATTAAATATCTTTTTTAGTGCAACTGTATGAGTGACTTTTTGCTTTGTGGCAGATTACGGAAATTAGAAAGAACTTTAGCACAAAATAAAAAGTCATTTTGTTATATGCATATTAAATTAAGGAGAAATCCAATCTGGAACTTACGCTAATTAATGTAAAATAGGTGCTATTGAACTCCACAGTATTTCCAAATCATTGTTCAAAGTGCGTTATTTCTCTGAAATTTAAACACATCATAAATTGCCCCAATTTCTGGCAGTTAGCTCAACAGCTCAGTTTCTTTGAAGATTCACAGTGAGATAATTTTTTAAATGTTTCTCTGAAGGGGAGGCATGAGACTCTCAAAATGCTTATCTTCTTTTTTCATTTAATGACAGAATATGTCTCAATTAGATTACATGGCAAAACTTCTGAGTCCATAAGATGATCATTATGAAATTGTAATGAGAATAGGTTTATCACTGTCTTTCCACTAGTCTCAACTTTTTGAAGCACAACTTGAAATACTCCACTTAATCCAGAGATACCTGTAACTGATGAAAACAATTCCATGATGAAAGTAAGGTGGAAGCAATGCAATAATATAAGCAAATAAATGAAATAACATAACATAAATAGTGTGTGCAGAGCAATTGTTTCGTCATACAGGGTCACTGCCGTGCAGTGAAATGAATCTAGGCAACCTAATTGTCTCTGTGTCCTCCACTATGTAGCTGCATTGCCAGATCTACAAATTTTGGCTTTGGGGGTCAAAAGGCTGCACTGCTGCTCTCTATCCCTGACTGTGACTCCTCCTTGATGGGATTGGGTTCCTCTTTTGTGGTGACCACTTGCAATGTGTAGAAGTGGTTCCTAAACTATAAGCTCTCAAAATATTTAATTAACCTTTTTCTTTTTTTACTAGACATCTCTGTCCATTGATCATTTACCTCTTCCCTTCCATCCAATCCCTGTTCTCTCTTTCTAATGCTCACACTCAGGTTTTGTTCAGTGCTAGTTCATTCCAGCCAAAGGAGCAAAGTTTTTTTCCCTATGCTTTTGCAATTAGCTTTCTTGAAGTCCAAAGTATGTTTCCCACTACACTCACCCTTTCCATTTCCCCCATACATAGAATTCCAAGAGGATGTGGTCATCTCCTCCCGAGGTTCCCAGTACTTCTGATCAGTTCTTCCCTGTTGATGAGGATCAGGTCCAATATAGTCAATCCCCTTGTTGCTTCTTCTACCTTCTGGGGAAATGAAGTTGTCAGCAAGGCAATTGAGGAATTTGTTAGACTTTGTATTTGAGGCACAGTTAGAGTTCCAACAGATATCAGGGTGGTTGAAGTCTCTCATGACTACTGTATCTCTCCATTTTGAATGTTTGGTAATCTGCTCTCGTAAGGTATCACCCAAGTCCTCATTCTGGCTTGGAGGTCGTTGTGTACTCCCACAATAAGACACTGTTATTTCCCTCTTCTGCATTTTTTTTACCCAAATACTCAACCTGCCTTCCGTGTTCCAAGACATGGATTTCCCCACAACTTTACATGTCCTTTACATAAAATGCTACGAATCAGCCCTTACTGCTTAGTCTACTTCTTTTGATAGGTTATGCCCCTCAATTACTGCATTCCAGTATTGAGTCTCATCACACCAGGTTTCAGTAATGCCTCTTATTTCATATTTGCCATCCTGTATTACCGTATTTTTCGCACCATAGGACGTACTTTTTCCCCTCCAAAAATGAAGGGGAAATGTGTGTGCGTCCTATGGTGCAAATGCAGGCTTTCGCTGAAGCCTGGAGAGTGAGAGGGGTCGGTGCGCACCGACCCCTCACGCTCTCCAGGCTTCGCGGACCTCTTCGCAAGGAGCGGGAGCACTCCGGCTCCTTGCGGGGAGTTGCCAGCATGCCGAAGCCGGAGCGCGCTGAGCTCAGCGCGCCCAGGCTTCGCGGACCTCTCCGCAAGGAGCCGGAGCGCTCCGGCTCCTTGCGGGGAGTTGCCAGCATGCCGAAGCCTGCGCGCGCTGAGCTCAGCGCGCCCAGGCTTCGCGGACCTCTCCGCAAGAAGCCGGAGCGCTCCGGCTCCTTGCGGGGAGTTGCCAGCATGCCGAAGCCTGCGCGCGCTGAGCTCAGCGCGCCCAGGCTTCGCGGACCTCTCCGCAAGGAGCCGGAGCGCTCCGGCTCCTTGCGGGGAGTTGCCAGCATGCCGAAGCCTGCGCGCGCTGAGCTCAGCGCGCCCAGGCTTCGCGGACCTCTCCGCAAGGAGCCGGAGCGCTCCGGCTCCTTGCGGGGAGTTGCCAGCATGCCGAAGCCTGCGCGCGCTGAGCTCAGCGCGCCCAGGCTTCGCGGACCTCTCCGCAAGGAGCCGGAGCGCTCCGGCTCCTTGCGGGGAGTTGCCAGCATGCCGAAGCCTGCGCGCGCTGAGCTCAGCGCGCCCAGGCTTCGCGGACCTCTCCGCAAGGAGCCGGAGCGCTCCGGCTCCTTGCGGGGAGTTGCCAGCATGCCGAAGCCTGCGCGCGCTGAGCTCAGCGCGCCCAGGCTTCGCGGACCTCTCCGCAAGGAGCCGGAGCGCTCCGGCTCCTTGCGGGGAGTTGCCAGCATGCCGAAGCCTGCGCGCGCTGAGCTCAGCGCGCCCAGGCTTCGCGGACCTCTCCGCAAGGAGCCGGAGCGCTCCGGCTCCTTGCGGGGAGTTGCCAGCATGCCGAAGCCTGCGCGCGCTGAGCTCAGCGCGCCCAGGCTTCGCGGACCTCTCCACAAGCAGCGGGAGTGCTCCCACGGCTTGCAGAGAGCTGCCTGTTTGCGGGCTGGGGAAATAATTTTTTCCCCTTTATTTCCCCCCCCAAAAAATGGGTGCGCCCTATGGTCCGGTGCGCCCTATGGTGCGAAAAATAGGTAGGTGTTTTCTGTGTGCTGCTCTGGTTTCACCAGAAGTGGCTTAGTTATGCTGGCCACATGACCCGGAAAAACTGTCTGCGGACAAATGTCAGCTCCCTCAACCACTAAAGTGAGTTGATCGCCGCAACCCCAGAGTCGTTTGCGACTGGACTTAACTGCCAGGGGTCCTTTATCTTTACCTTTTATTAGGAACTCAAGTTCCTCTTGTAGCAACGAAAGTGTTATCCCACACTTCCCACTGCATTTCCCCTTCACTTTCCCTATCACAAAAAATCTACCGGTAATCTTTTGACGAAAGCAGGTTTGTTGCACAGATTTACGTATAAGCTAAACAAGTTATAGCTTAGGGCCCTACTCTATTGGGCCACCAAAAATTTTTTAAGGAAAAAATATATATTTCCAAAATATAAGATTATAAACAAATAAAATAAAACCTACATACAGCAACAGTGTTTTGTGTTGTGTAGGCTCCTATGATGTAAGTAATGGGCCCCACATACAGCATATATTCAATACAAAAAACAGCGACAATTTGTTTTTGACAAAGGACAGCTGAACATATAAAGGGCTCCATTACCTTCAGTAGTTTAGGGCCTCAACAAACCTAAATCCGGCCCTGAGCTTTATTTAAGACTGTGGTGGCCCAACTTGTCCCTCCAACTGTTTTGGGGACTACAATTCCCATCATCCCTGACCACTGGTCCTGTTAGCTAGGGATGATGGGAGTTGTAGTCCAAAAACAGCTGGAGGGCCAAGCTTGGCCACCACTGACTTAAGATATTTACAAGAGATACAGGATTGATTGACATTTTGTAGAACAGCAATCCAGTGTTCCATTTCATTATTATTCTCTCTCAATTACTTTATTGTATTTGGGAAAGCAGCACTCAAACTTCACACACCATTCTAGGTTAGTCAAAACCTCTTCAGTTGCAATTTCTTTGCTATCATAAAATGAGCTCCAGTTTGTTCCCAGGATGGGCAAACCTCTCAGGCAGAACTTGTACTCTGTTTGGGGCCAAGATAGGAGAAGCTGTTGTTTGAAGGTGCTCCAACGTTTCTCAAGGGCTAAATAAACTCCTTTCTAGACACAGCTTTGTGAAAATTGCTAAGCTCAATGAATTCTATTCTTTTACCCTCCACATGCTGGTTTGTTGCTTTCAGAAGTACAGAGTAAGAGAATTGGCAGCTGCTCAATGAAATTACTGTTAAGCTCACATCAAATGGAGAAAGTGCAAATCTGCACAGCCAAGGAGATGTCATTGTTTTTCAACTAACTAGTGAAAATCTGAATTCATCCTGTCTGACTAAGTTAAGAAGGCTGCACCTTAATTTTAATTCCAATAAACTTTTCTGCCAAAATTCACAGAATTTGTGGAGTTAGGTCCACTTAAACTCAACAAGAGTAAGAGTCAAGGAAATATACCCTCTATATTTAACTGGATCTCAGCCTTAACTGACAATCCACAAAGCGTGCAGTATCTGGTTTTTTTTAAAAAAATCTCAATACTAAGTGCAGGGGACTCTTGATTTTCATCAAGGTTACAGTTTGCAGGGAGGTATAATTTAATCCTTCCTTCCCAAGCTTTGATTCTATAGAGAAGCATCAATCTCTAAACACACACAGAGAGAAAGGGAGAGCGCTATGAGGCTTAAGGGGAAATGCTTTTTCCCCTAAACTTCATGTTGAGGTTCCAATGAAAATTAGGGGGCTTTGCATTTAATGCTATTTAAAAAAAAAAAAAAAACAGAGATGAGGCTGAACACTATGCATTTAATATCATCTGCACCAGCTAGATTTACCATACTTGATCATAGGTGACAAAGTGTGGTTACATTGGGGAAGGAGACTGCTCCAAATTGTGCTATGGTACATTTTTAACTATGTATGTATTAAAGTCAAATAATCAAGGATCATTCAGATTTAGACAGGAGAAATAAACCCATGTAATTCTCCAGTTCTTAACCTGCACTTAGATTTTGATGACAATTTAAACTTAGCAAGCCATATGTGTAACTAATGTATTATGGCACCATACACCTGGCTTTTTATTCTAACCACAATGATTATTTCATCTAGAATGGAGGTGTGAGAGACTGAGGTGCCTATTAGAAATATATTGCCCATTTGTTGCTCTAGGTGGTAACTAATTTTAGGATAGCACAAGACATTATACTATCAAATACATCCTTTCTAATCATGTGTCAGCTGATGGATGCTAATGTGGGGAAGATTCACAATGGAAGGAGAAGCTTAACCCTTCCCATTCCTGCCAGTTATTCTCAGCATATAGCTTTGTAATAATTTTCCATTGCAGTTCAACTTCTTTCCATTTTGGACTTTAGCTTAGGTCCTAGGATAGCCATTTTACAAACAAAAAATGGCTATAGCATGACAGCATTTGCAAGGGAGTCTCAGCAGGCAAGGTAAGAGTTAAGCACACACATATCCCCCTGCCATTTTTTTCCTGCAGATTCCTCATTCCCAGAATTGTGTTTTGATGGGAACACAGATTAAACGCACCATATTCCCCTTGAAACATCCATTTAAGCCCTTGGGATGTTCTCCTTGCTTTCAATGAACCTTTGTTCTCTCAGTTAATCACAGCACCACACAATAAATTCATGCTCAATGTCTTTAAAAAACCTGATAATGAAAGATTAAATTTCAGCTTCTCATCGGAGCATTTGGAACAGGGTGGTACAAGAAATTTTGTGGTCTTCAGAAATGTTTTTCCCCCTTTTTGAAATGTTTTATTATAGTTTAGCTATGAGAAACAACTTTTTGTGAAGTTTTTCAAATAATTGTGCCTATCATTTAAATACAAGTTTGCAGCGTGTACTTTTAAATATATATTCCATAGCTTAATGAAGGCTCATATATATATATGGGTTTTTATCATGTTCTGAACCTCCATAGCTTACAAACCAGAAAACCATTTTTTATGTTAGACAAAGTGATTGGTCTTGAGTTCCTTTGTTTCTCTTTCTTTGAACCACAATCTGATAACTTATTTTCATGAGCAAGATTATAAAAGAAAGGCAAACCAGAAAGAAATATATTTTAAAAGTTATTTTCTTCCAAGACAAGCATTGTGTTTCTTTTGAAATGAGGCCTTTTTCTTCTTTTTGCTAGATGTTTGAAAGGCATGTGAGATTTGCTTTCTCTCTCTCTCTCTCTCTCTCTCTCTCTCTCTCACACACACACACACACACACTGAAAACAATTTTGGATATGGATGCTCTTTTATTTCCCCAATTTATTCCCCAAATGGAATGGAATGAGCTGTGTATCTTCTCAGTTAATGCCCCCTGCTCAAAGCTTCCCTGACATAGAGCTTCCTATTTGACTGCACTTGCCCATTCAGGTCACTGGAGGTGGGAATGCTATTTGTGGAAACAGATCCATTTATTCCAAATATATACGAAGAAGCTTGCCTCTGGCCACATTAATTCATCATCCACCTTGACACAAAGTAAAAATAATAATAGGAGTTTTCTGATATGAACTTTTGAGTTTCTTCTGTAAATCATTTGGGTAACAAATGTTGATAGGCAGGCAATCCTTTGCTCTTCTTATGCTGGAAGTGGAGGGGTTTAAATAAATCCATGAAGGATAATGCTACCAGTGGCTACTGGTTATGATAGCTGTGTACTGTATCCAGTATTGGAGGCAATATGCCTCTGAATACCATTTGCTGGGTAACACAAGTGAGAAGCCAGCCCCAACTGGCTGGCCATTGTAAAAACTGGATGCTGGACGTCATAGGTCTTTGGTCAGATCTGGTAGAGTTCTTCTTAGGCTCTTGATCCACAACCTAACCAACTTCCCATCTTGAACTACATCTTCAACTGGACCACATCTGGAATACTGTATCCAGTTCTGGGCATCACAATTTAAGAAGTATATTGACAAGGTGGAAGGTGTGCAGAGAAGGGCAACCAAGATGATCAAGAGTCTGGAAACCAAGCCTTATGAGGAATGGTTGATGGAGTTGGGTATGTTTAGCCTGGAAAAGTGGAAGCTGAGAGGAGATATGATGTCCATCTCCAAATATCTAAAGGGCTGTCACACAGAAGATGGAGCATTTATCTTTGCAACAGCCCTGTGAAGTAGGCCACACTAAGTTAATTGATGTACATAAGTAGCAAGGGAATCCTGTTGACACCCCTGCTCTTCAGTGTATGTCTTCAGGTGATATGTCTCAAATTTTATATAATATCCTCCATTTGGATTGGTTAACTGCATGAGTTAACTGTTCTTACAAGGTTCATAAATATGGTGAAAATAATTAGCTTTTGTGTGGTGCTAAATGTGGTTGCATATGCAAATAGGCAATGTTATTCTGAGAGAAACAGCAATGCAATATGACAAGTACTTTACTTTTCGGATTCAGGAAATGTTAACAAAGCAGTTAAAATGCTTTGAAAACACTGCTTTTTTCCTGTCTTCTAGCAAGGAAAATAAGAGAGTTCCCACTTCTCTTTTATTTCCAATGAGTTTTATCCCCACAGTCCCTACAGAAAATCGACGGATGCCACAATATGGCTCATAGCAATGTGTCTTGTTTGCAAGCATGTGGGGGAAATCAGCAGTAGCAAAATAGCACCTTTCCTCACTCGGGACATATGTTTTTCAAACTGCTTCCATTTTTCATCCTATCACTCTTGGCAAGCAAAGATATTTATCCTGTCATGTAAACTGGCCACAGGAAGTAGATCAGTGTAGTAAACTGGGGAGCTTACAGCATCATTCAAGTGATTAAATGGATTTTGCAGCATCTCTTCCTCCCACATGTCCCCGCTCCCAATCATCCTTATCTTCAGGATTAGATTCCATATTAGAAGTCAAGATAAGTA
This sequence comes from Podarcis melisellensis, assembly GCF_964234715.1. NCBI lineage: Eukaryota > Metazoa > Chordata > Lepidosauria > Squamata > Lacertidae > Podarcis > Podarcis melisellensis. The sequence goes on from NC_138530.1 coordinate 52,273,904, forward strand.
TGCTTTTAGCTTGCTGAGGCTTCACACTTTTCAGTACACAAGGGCACAACACCATGCTTGGGTGACTTCAGAATGATTCAGGCTTTTCATATAGTAAATTAAATCAACAAAAAGTAGTTTTGGTAATGGTTAGAGCATAGCTAGAAAGGCAGGAGTTGGAATTCTCTCCTTAACCACCCCTGCAAGCCTTGTACACACTGAGGTGCATTCAAGGAACTATGCTACAGATCTCCAGATATTGCTTGTTGGACCTTGATTTCAATTTGAACACGAATTAGAAAATGGAAATAAAAAAACAGATGTAGAGGAATATATAAGGTCCCAGGTGGATAAAGGATAAATGAAGCCTGGTAGGAAATAGAAATATACTTTATTGCAAAATATACATACAAAAAACATACAATATATAGGTTACTAGTTTTATTGTTATTAATTTTATTTCTAAACCACCCTTCATTGGACAGTCACAGGGTGATATACAACTGTATATAAAATCTTACAAAAATATGAACACACATCTATTAAAATACCATAAAACATATTGTGCGGTAGCTTGCTATGAACTAGAGTTGTGAAATTAATTAGCCATGTTCCTTGTAATTTCTGATTTTCTGAATTGGGCCTTTAACATTGTCTAACATGATTTCTCTATACCATTTCTGTATCCTATACAAGCTGTTCATGAACAATATGCAGGACTGATGGCAATGGTCAGCATCAACACCTGGCAATGTTAGGCAGGGTCCAGGCTCCAGCACCCTGTCATGGTCCCCTGATGGTGCCAACCTTGGATCACTCCTTTATTATTTCTTATTTCTGTCCAGGCACTCTGAGCAGTGCAAGGCAGCTGAATCTAGCCACTCTTTTGAGTCACTGCAATCAGGGACAGTGTGTCCCATTTTGCTGTTAAAGCCAGAACAGGAATTGCCATGCTGTGGCCTGCCCTTCTGCCTCCGGTGGAGAGGTGGCACTGGCATCGGCTCTGATTCCATGTTATATCTGGCTGGTTTTGGCAGCCTCGTCCCATCTACGTAATGGCCGTGCTGGCCCTGACTACAATTGTGCTGACCTACAATTCTGTCTCTCTAAGATGCTGTGGAGAGTTAAAAGGGTAACTAGACCCAGCTGTCCACTGCTGTTTGGAGCATTGCCACCAAGTTAAGCCCACCAAAACACTGGACGTTTTGCCCACAGCTCCCTCCAACCTGGAGCCAACCCCATCTGTACGTGCAGAATTTGGTAGGACTCAACAACTGCCCAGAAACCTGAGAGGCAAAGTTTTAAGTTTTTAAAGGCAAGTTTCTACTATCACAGTCACACAGATATGGCCCGGGCAGCTCCTGAAAGAATATGGTGCAATCTCCAGCACTGTAATCTGCTTCCATGGAAGAATACCCTGGGGATCATAAGTAATCTGCTCTGAAGTCTTTAGACACAAAGCGGGTTATGCATGGAACAGGTAGTGTCTGCAAATGTCCCATGGATTTTCTGTACCCTGTGGATAAGCATGAGCTAATAGACACAGCAAACTTTGATTCCTGAGTAGAGGTTAGCAGTTATGGGATAATAGGTCAGTCTTCTTACTGATCATAGAAAGAACTGGTTAACTAACAGGAAGCAGAGATGATCGGACAAGTTTAAACAGTGGTCTTCTCCAAGGATTTGTATTTGGACCAGTTGCTTTTTAACCTGTTCATAAATGGCATGGAGTTGGGGGGTGAGCAGTGAAGTGGCCACAATGTCTGCTTCCCACCAGATTTAGTTTCTGAAACTGGTGACATGGTATCATCACACTGTACATTTCCCTGAAACATGTCCTTTTTGTTATTTAAATAGCAACTGTGGAGGTAGAGCAACCAAGACTGGGACTATACTACGTTGGTCCAAACGAACAGTTTCCATTGGTTCTCTAAAAAGAAATAGTAGATTATGGTGCTTCCTGGTAAATCCTAGTGATCAAGCTACTATACCATGTATCTCTTGAAATACCTCATCCGTTCATTTTACTGTGGATATACTTGAAATAGAACAGGCTTTTCAGAATCCTAAATTAAATGAGAAGTTCTTTTTTAAAAAACCCAACTAAAATTCATATCAGCTCCTCTGGAGAGCTGTGCAATTTGAATTTTTGTAATAGTTTGAATAGCATAAGTAATCCACAATTTATTCATTCATAGTTTATTAATTTCCAGTTCATTAGTGCAGAGCTCATAAAGTGTGAATGTGAAATTAACTCTCAAGCCGGGTGGTAGGAAATCTACTCAATCAATGAAACATTTCTATTGACATAAGTAAAGTTTCTCATGAGGAAATGGAATATTGACAAAGGGTAGATGATCCACTGAAGCTGCACAAACAAATGTTGGATGATTCCCACTGAAGCATCTGCCAGTGGTGAATCTGCTGCCACTCTGTTTTAGAGGCTTTTAACTGTAGAACCTTACTATTACAGTTTTGCTGGTAGCAATGATTCAAAATGGTGCTGCCATGTGGGCATAAGACATCTTTTGTCTGTATCAAACTATCTCCAGCAATGACTGCTTTGCAGATCAAACCCCAAGAGCTGTAAATCTGCAACTCTTTGTTGACTACATAGTTAATATTTTTGGCCTCACAAACTTATGATTTGTTGTTACAGGTAGGTAGCTGTGTTGCTCTGCCGTAGTCAAAACAAAATTTTAAAAATCCTTCCAGTAACACCTTAGAGACCAACTGTTACTGGGATGAGCTTTCATGTGCATGCACACTTCTTCAGATATCTGTGCTACAGTACAAGCAGTGTAGCTGATACTACAAGATGCTTGTAGTATCAGAGAGCGGGATCAAGCCCTTAGTTGATGGTTCTGGACAGAAACTCACTGCTGATTCATAATGCCGCATCTTACTGTCAACACAGACTAGAATTTTATTCTCCACAATGCCAAAGGCTATATACTCCTTTCTGTTCCTTGTTTGTTGAACCTTTTGCTTTAGTGTACTTTAGTATAAGCTGATAAATATCATTTTATGAAAGCTTCATGTTTTCAGTGATTATCCGGTGTCCCTCCCACATGCACACATATCCACACCAAAACTTAAGTAAACAAAGCATCAAGCACTAATAATAATTACAATTATATGCATTCTTTCTCTTGTTCTCTCTCACACACATTTTTACACCAAATCTAAATGACAGACAAAATATCTTCCAGTAATACTATAGTCATACATCTTTTTCCTCAAGCATTTTAAAAATCAAACTAGCATTTTATGTGCTGGTGAAAATATGTAAACCTAGATAGCCTTTGCAAGGCCAGTCACCTGGATACAGAAATGCAGCAGCAGAACTCAGCTCATGTAATGAAGTTTTCCTGCTCCACCCCTTGGAAAGCCACTCTGGAGTCTAGTATCTTTGGAAAGTAAGTATAAAATCTGTGCATATGTACATCAAATATTGGCAGCAAATCTCAAGTATGAATGTATGTATGTATGTATAGGCGGGAAGGTAAACGGCATTTCCGTGTACTCTGGTTTCCGTCACGGTGTCCCGTTGTGCCAGAAAAGGTTTAGTCCTGCTGGCCACATGACCCGGAAAGCTGTCTGCAGACAAACGCAGGCTCCCTTGGTCTGAAGCGAGATGAGCGCTGCAACCCTATAGTCACCTTTGACTGGACTTAACCATCCAGGGCTACTTTACCTTTACCTTTTCTTAGCAGAGGCATGGTTAGGGGGTGGCATATGGGACCTAAGCCCTGAGTATTTTGTTGTGGGATTTGGACACCCTACTTGTTCCTCCATCCTTTTTAAAACTTTTTTTTCTTGCTTTGCCTGAAGGACAACTGAGTGCACTGCAAACCATGGGAGACCTCATTCACCTGCTGCCTTAATTTGCAGGGTGCCCAAGCCAGACACAGAGTACAATACCAAGAAAACCTTGTTTTCTCCTCATAGCATACACTAAGCCCAACAGCAAATCATTTTTCCTCCTAAAAACTGACCCGAATTTCCATCTTTACTTAGAAATTAGCATATGCAAATTCCATGCAAGGGTGTGTCATAGACCTGTGTCCTGAGTCTTCTATGTACCAAGCACCACCCCTGTTTCCAGCCCGCCCTTCCCACCTCTCCTCTGTCCTCTTCCATTCTGTCATGTTAGAGCAAAAAGCTATTGATTTTCTAGTCAGTGTCATTATCTGAAATGCAGGGCATGCCAGTTGTTGTTTTGTTTCAGTCTCTCTGACAAAAGCTGTTCTTAAGCAAGAGCAATCTGGCAAATGAAATTAATAATATGCGATGAATAGCTGTGTGGAGTGGGAGGGGCAGAGAACGAGATCTTCTCTTAAGCTGAAAGGACATTTGGCATGTCTATTTCTCTGCACTTCCTTCCTGACAGTATGAGCTATAAAAAGTTTTGTCTCCCTAGCAGAGAGTGCCCATTGCTTTATTCATCAGAACTGCAGCCCGAGTTTCATACCGTCCTTGCGAAAAAGGTTTTGGAGATTCCAGCCTGTAAAATCATCAAATGTGTGAGCATATATAGGCAAGCAAGGGCTTGAACGGTTGTAGTGGTGGTGTTTTAAGAAGGCAATTCATTCACTACTTAACCCTGATGTGTAAGCACCTGAAATAACCAAGGGTGCCATGGTACATATTCAGTCATAAGGTACTGATCTCAGCAGAAGAGATTCTGCTTGAACCAGAAATGCTTAAACAGGATTAAAGATTTTCCCTAGAATATGTAGGCATTTCTGATAAAAAATGAGTGGTTTTGGTTATTAGCTTATTCATAATTAAATCCTAGGGGACACAGGTGGCGCTGTGGGTTAAAGCCTCAGCGCCTAGGACTTGCTGATCGAAAGGTCGGCGGTTCGAATCCCTGCTGTGGGGTGCGCTCCCGCTGCTCGGTCCCAGCGCCTGCCAACCTAGCAGTTCGAAAGCACCTCCGGGTGCAAGTAGATAAATAGGGACCGCTTACCAGCGGGAAGGTAAACGGCGTTTCCGTGTGCAGCTCTGGCTCGCCAGAGCAGCGATGTCACGCTGGCCATGTGACCCGGAAGTGTCTCCGGACAGCGCTGGCCCCTGGCCTCTTGAGTGAGATGGGCGCACAACCCCAGAGTCTGTCAAGACTGGCCCGTACGGGCAGGGGTACCTTTACCTTTAATTAAATCCTTATATATCCATTTTGCCCTCTTTAAACCTACTGCCCCCTTATTCTGAAAAGCTCCTTTCGCCTCTTTTCCTCCTGCCTCTGTTATTCATAACGGATAATATTTAATGGTTTGATGGATGCTGCATGCCAGATAAAGGTCAGGCGCTTAGGCTCTCATATGCATCATAAGTACTCCCTCTTCTGTCTTAGGAGAGGCAGTGCAGTCCTTTTGGGGAAGGTCCAAGGACTGAACAATGCCAGGGTCATGAAGATCTCAGATCTCCTCCGCCTCCTCTTCCCTAAACCCACCCGCTCCCTTTCACCAATCTTTTCTTTGACATGAGAAAATAGGCCCGTAATTTTGTGAGGATTGAGGTTGGCCAGGCTGTGCTGACAGCTTTGTATGCTATGTGGCCGTGCGCCATTTCCATCTACAACTGTGTCTTACACTGTTGGCTCTGCTGGATAAAGAGAACATTGTGTCTCTTGGAAGTGCTGCTGGCTCGTCCCCTGCTCTCTGTGTGAGAAAAGGAAATGTTCTGTCTATTCATGACTTAGCAACGGTTGGCAAAAATGATGTCATATCCATGGCAGCACCACACACACACACACACACACACACACACACACACACACAGCAAAAGATTGGTTTCTAGACAGGGTTTTGCACACTGCACTCTGGGAGGGCCACAATAGAATTCAGAAACTTTAAAGCTCTATTCCGAGCAGATATATAAGCCTTCTTTGTTTTTGTTTTTCCCATGCTGGGAACAAATGAGAATTGTTCAGCACTTGCAAACCCAGCCACTCTTTGATAGGCTTCCCTTTAAAATATTATGTGGGGTTTTCGAGCCATCTCTTTGCTGTATAAATATTATAAGTGTTAGAGACATGTCATTACACACTGAGTGGATTACCTGAGTTCCTGATCACTGAATCTAGTAAGATCCAGGTACATGTTACATTGCTGTAAAGCAAAATGTTTATTTGTGAGTGGGTGTAGGAATACAGGTATCTAGGTTTTAATGAGCAATTTCATAGTGCTGTTGTGGTTGTTTCAATATTGCATGGTTTTCCTTTCCTCAGTGAGTAATCTTCCCTCAGTAGAAGCAGCTCTTAAGTTATTGACTGGAATCTTAAGAACATAGGAGGCTGCCTTATTATAAGTCCATCTAGCTCAGTATTGTCTACACAGACAGTGGCTCTCCAGAATTGCCAGGGGTTGAACCTAGGGCCTTCTGTATGTAAACTGATGCTGTACCGCTGAGTTATGGACCTTCCCCAAAACCATGTTGAGTGGACTTTAGTTACACAAGTATGCAGGCCCTAAATCAAAGATGGCCAATCTGAGCTGCCAGCAGCCCTTGACCTTATTCTGTGTGCTCCCCCCACTCTAAAAGACAGTGGTTGCAGTCTGGAGAAACACACATGAGCTCAGATGCTCAGTCATAGAGTGCAGTGGCTAGAGCAACCTGTCATAGAGTGCAGTGGGTAGGCAACCTAAGGCCCGTGGGCCGGATTCCCAATCGCCTTCTCAATCCGGCCCACGGACGGTCCAGGAATCAACATGTTTTTACATGAGTAGAATGTGTGCTTTTATTTAAAATCCATCTCTGGGTTATTTGTGGGGCATAGGAATTTGTTCATCCCCCCGCAAAAAAAAAACATAGTCTGGCCCACCACATGGTCTGAGGGACTATGGACTGGCCCATGGCTGAAAAAGGTTGCTGACCCCTGGGCTAGAGTGTCATTCAGAAAAATGCTCTTGCCAATACCACCAGCAGCCTCTGTGATTAGTCTGCTGAGGTCACCACTTAGACATATGTCTTTCTGGAACTTGACCACTGGGGATTAAGGAAAGGAGCAGAAGGGAGCCCTGAGGGAGGGATGTGATGGTCATGGTAGGCTGAACTGGTGTCCTCCTTCTCCTGCCCCCATAGGACAGAAGGCAGGGCAGGCAAAAGTGTCTGCAGACATCAGGTGTGTGAGCATATGAGCACGTGCATGGCAAAGGTGAACCATTTGTCCCCTTATTTTTGCATTTGGGAGTTCAAATAGTCATAACTCTTCCTTGCAGGTGTTTCAAGGGGAGGCGTCTCAAAATGCCTGTTGAAATGTGCAGTTTGTTGCATTTCTCCTTTTCCTTCTATGGCTCATAAAGCACTGTGAACATGGAGTTCTTCAGACTTGCCTTCTGGCTTGTGTGGATTGAGGCAGCATTTCATACGAGGCAGGGCTGCTCAGCAGTCAGTCCTGTAATTTGTCAGCTCGTTTAAAACATTTGCACACTGTCCTTCAGTTTAAACAACTCCCAGGACAGCTCATAACAATAACAAAAATATATCAAATATTGTAAAATTCAATAGCTAAAGATTAAAACAGCAGAGGCAGAAAACTGATCAGAGAAAGCAATAAAAGGTTGATTTAAAAGCCAGCTATGGTGACATGCTGGAAGGCCTGGGCAAACAATAAAAGAGTTGCCTGATTGATGCTGGAGAGATAGTAAGCTTGGTGCCAGGCAAGTCTCCCTGGGGAAGTCATTCCATATACAGCTGAAAAGGCTGATAACTGCTCATCTCAGTTAAGAGGCTGGTGGATTCAATGGAGAGCCTCTGAAGATGATCATAACATTCAGTCAGGGTCAAGTAGGACATGGTAGCCCCTTTGAGTCCAAGCCAGTTTAGGCCTTTAATGGTAAGTACCAGCATCTTGAATTGTGCTAAAATGTATTCCCTTTGGGCCAGACCTGGAAAATAGACTAACACCTCTGTTTTTAACTGACTTTTAAGTGTTGGAGAAGTCCTTAAAAGTACAATATTTAGCACATTTCAGTAGTCTGATCTGGAGACTACGAATGCATGGATAACTGCAAATAGGCTAATTCTGTCCAAAAGGGCTCATGGTTTGCATACTGGCCTTAGCTGAAATATGCAGTCAGATAATATCCTTATTAGGGCCAGCCAAAATGCAGCTGTTACCCAAGTGGTAAGGGTAGAAATGTGCAGCTATCATCTGGACAACTGCTGCACTGCAGCTTACCTGGATGGGACAGCACACAACAGTGATGAAGTTGGGGCTGTATACAGGTGGAGCTAATTCGGTAGCCCCCACTGGCGTGCATTTGGAGGCCTGATCTTGCAATCTCCCTGGTCTTCTCCATCCCTGTCCTGGTAAGCTTCAGTGATGCTGGTGCTAGAAGGGTGTCTCTGCCTCTATGCCCCACCTGATGGGCCAATACTGCCCAAATGTCACAATATAATGAGTATGTGCTTGAGTTGTTCAGAACCCACATACATGCACACGCATGCACACAGATGCCAGAAAAAGCCTTTGTATGCATATAGGTTCACTGGGTTGAATCCACAGCCTTTATCATGTTTTGCTGAGCACTTCTGAGCATATTTTCTAGTTATGAAACTGTTTGAAAACACATTACGGTTTTTTGTATTTACGGTATTCAACTGTAACAACAGTGCTCATCACTACATTGGGGTTCAATAATTCATTGTATAGATTCTAGAGAAAATAACAATAAGATTCAAATTTTAGTTCTGCATTATAGAGGGGGAAATGCATTCACTAGCTGCATTAGGAGACGAACATTAAACATTTGTGCAGCTGGCACATTGCTAGCTGCTGTGCCAACAAAGCAAAAGCCAAAATGAGGTGCAATATGCTTATTGTGGCTGGATGCTAATGAGCTAACAGTTTCTATCATTGCTTAATGCAGTGTAGTAATGGTATGTGTGGTCATTATAAACTAGATGGAGCAGTGAGACATATGGGTAGAATATGGAATGGCTCACCTATGCATCATTCAAAGGGCATTTTAGCTATAGTGGATCTAGCTGCGGTGCTGCATGTCTACAGGTCTAGTATATCACAGTAAGAGTTTGAAATGAAATTGCAACTGACAACCAACATTGCAAGATGTCACTTGCCTCTCAAAGAATGCCTCTGTTGCTCGGTGAGCTAATCCATCCCAATACAGTTGTGCTTGTGGTAGGCAGAGGCCTTAATTATATCTAATAAGTCAGGGTGCTCATCCTTCACAGGTACACATAAAGGGAAATACCCAGTTTGGGTAATCCATTGTGCAACAGCCATTCCGCTAACAAGAGTTTCATTCTTTCTTTTTTTAAATAATTTTTATTAACCGACCAATCAAATCAAATTAAATCACATCACATAAATTCTGAATTACAAAGCCGAATTTTAAAATTTTGTTGAGGGGACCCATATTTCAAGTTCCGAAGGGGGATTCCGAACGTCATCTTGCTACTGCGTTAATATCCAAATCAGTCCAAATAAAGTTCATAAAGTTCATAATTCTATCCAGTCTTATATTGCTGTTTCCACATCTCATCTTGTTTGTATATTTTTTCTTTTTTCTTTATGATCTCTTCTGATAATCTCCTTAAGCAGATAAACACCAATTATAATCCTGTGTGAATTTTTCCGTTCGTCCAATTCTCATATCAAGATGGTTTCCATATATCATCACTTTCATAAATAACATCGCTCTTTTCATTATTAATCTTGCAAAACTGTCGCTCTTAAGTCCCTCTGAGGAGTCACATCCACAATATAAAAGCAGCTCTATTTCTCCTCCCAGACTTAAGTCCTCCGACAGAACTTGCCAACATGGTGAGGGTATTTTTAACTGTGTCATTCCAAAGCTCTTATACTTTGCATGATCTTCTTAAAACATGCTTTGGTTAGAAAGTTTATCTCCACGCAGTCATAAATCCACAGCTTAAGTCATTAAAACGACATTTCTGACTTGTGGGGGGGGAGGGATTCTTGGTTAATCACATAGAGGAGAAAAAATGAAAGTTTTTTCCCCCTCCCCCCTCCCCCCTCCAGCCCTTTGCCATACCGATCTTTGGCGTTTCTTCTCATGATTTATCTTGTTCCTCCGACCCGTCTTGTAACAAGAGTTTCATTCTTGGCCTTGCACAACAGTCAAATCCAATGGGTATCTTGAACTTGGAGAAGATGTGGGACAACACCTATTGCAACTGCTATTATTATTCTACTTGATGGCAGTTAAACTTGTGCTAACAATACATAGGATCTCACCCATACCATTTTAATTATTTGGAGTGGAATATCTATTTTAAAATATTATTCAATATGACTGGAGACACCGGCACTACTGGCTCAAAGGCTAATATTTCAAGCATGTTGGAATACACCTGGATTATCATTTGCATTAATTTCTAAGATACGGACAGGGATAAGATAAGGAATTTGTACTGATCACATTTCTGGGTCAGCTAGATTGTTTTACTTTCACTTTTGTGAAATAACTTGCTTTTATCTGGATACATCTTGCTTCCTATCATTCTTTGTTTTCATGCATATGTAAGTTTACAGTGGAATGAAATTGAAAACAGTCAGATTATTAACTTTTTATCATACATTTTCCAGATCAGGTTTTCAATCAGTGTGCCTTGGCTGTAAGCAGATCTGTGGTTTTAATTCATTTGGATACAACTGTGTCCTTTTTTTATGCTTCATATTTTGCACAGAAAGGGGGGCAGGGAGATAGAATATCCAAAAAGATATTTGTGGTCTGATTTTCCTACAGCATCAGTTTTCTTCAGCTGCATTTGAGCACACTGAGCAGAAAAAGTTCCTGAAGTCTCCCTCTTTGAGTGTGAACTGCTTAGATGATAATTGCTGGCTATTCATTTTTGGTGTAAAACAGGTTTATTTGTTTTGCTTCACAATAACTTTAAAAACTTACACTTATAATAGCCTTACTTCTATTCAGCAGAAGGTTTATGTTTTTTATGAAAAGTATGCATGTGAGCGCATGTGTTTTGTCTTCAGTATGGGTCCACAGGGAGCTGACCTTCCTGTGATTTTACTACTCTGCTGCAGTCAATATCCTGTCAGCTTTTAGCAATGATTTTCTTATGGAGGGAGGGGGGAAAGGGGAATGATGGTTTATAAGAACAGTGCAACACCACAAGTGCATAAGCCTATCAGCAAAGCCTACATTATTTGGCATAGGACTGCCTTTCAGTGGCATCAAGATTTGATCTTCATTTCCCTCCTCCAGCAGTTCCTAATATATTCAATTATTCATTTTCTGCAACGTACTCAGGCTTGATTATTTAAATATATTTCTCATGACTTCCAATTGAATGAGGGCAGAAAGAGAATTGTACGGAGAGCTACCAGAGGAGGCTTTTTATATGCAATGAAATGAAAGCACCTTCCTTGTTTCTGTAATGCTACAATTATATTTTACACATTACTTTGGTCTTTCAGTTTTTAGTGGTGCCCTGTGTGAGGCCAAAATCTGACGCTCCCCCCCTTACTTTTCATTCTGCTCAATTCACCATGTCATAGTTGTGATGCCCTGCAGTGCCCCCAGGCTTGGCACCCAGTGCGACAGAACCGGTTGCGCTGCTGTAAATCCACCACTGAATTCAGAGGGGTCCACTGAATGCAAAAGTACTTAGCTCAGAGTAGAAATAGGTAGGATTATAGTGTCTCATACCTGCCATATCCCAAAGCCACTGAGTGAAAGACTTCATCTCAAATGCATGTTTCTGGGAGGTGCACTGAAGTATTAGATTTGAATTCATTTCAAGGAAAGCATATGTGAATTTTCGCTTTGGAAGTAACATAGGTCACCAAATACTAAGCAGTGCTCCTATGCAGCATCCATTCATTTCAGTGCTGGATTGTAGCCCTGCCCTTGCAACTTTAACTCAGTAAGGTGCATGTGGGCCTCTGCAAGGCTGCCATTTCACTTTACTTTTAGAGAAGGTGTGCAGTGTAATTCTGCATATGCAGCACCCCTAAATGTTGATGTGAGTGGGGAGCCCTACTTCCATGGAGGCTGTGAGCATCTCAGAGCCCATGTTTGTGTGCTTCAGATGACTGTACTTGGTCAAACCAAGTTGTCATCTCAAATATCTTTCTTAAAAATAGGTGTAAGAATAATCAGTTTTGGCCATGAAACTGCCATCTCCAAAAGCCTGTTATTTAAAAACATCTGTCTAGTACATTTGTTAGAGTAGATACGTTAAAAAAAATGCTCACTTATGAAAAGTTCTGAAAGCACTGATGAAGTATCTAATAATGCATCTGGTGCTTTTAAAAAGGAATGGTTCCTTATTTTTGAGGTTCCTTATTTTTACTCACCTATAGATACTACAATTTTCTTGGTTTTCAGTTTGGTATTATACGTTGATAACAGTGGGGCAAGCAGTTTATAATCCATTTTCTCTGTATAATTGAGAGCTCACCTCTTTATTTAGAAAACCATGAAATACAAAGTAAGCATTTGCTAATATTTCATCTGCTAACTAGTATTGTGAATAAATATTCATTATGGAGGTTGTTTTTTTAAAATACTATTTAAATTGATTGTAGCCAACAAAATGAGTTGCAGTTGGAAGTGGGCTGTTAAAAAATATTTTGTGATTTTATTGCTTGATAACATATTTTAAAATCATATGCCACCTCAAGATTGATGTAGCAAGTCGGATATAATTTTTTAAATAAATGAATAGTAGGCACCCGCCTGGGCAACATGATCTGGATCTCTCCATTCATGATATATCGGCAGATTTCAAAAATACAAATGGTTGGGCATGTGGTTTGGTGGGTGCACTGTGCATGGTGGACCCAATGAAAGAAATTGTTTCCCACGTTTTCATGGATGTATCTTATCACAGAGTGGGTGAAATGGAACAACAATGGCTGCATGCGTTGGCTCTCTCTTTCTGATTATCTGGTGTCTGCCTTCTTTTCATTTGCAGCTATAAATAGGATGGAGGAAAAATTCAATTTTGTTTGCATTACAATGAGAAATAACCTAATTTGCACTTCTCAAACAAATATGCAAAACAAAATGCCACCACCCTTCTAAATTCTCATTCCTCGGAATTTTGCTATGCACTTTTCTAACAAGTATGTAGAAACATGCATACATAAGGGAAAGATGAGCATTAATTAATGGAAATAACATACCAAAATGCCTGATATTATGCACATTAGTAAAAACTGGATGTAATAATAATAATAATAATAATAATAATAATAATAATAATAATAATTTATTATTTATAACCCGCCCATCTGGCTGGGCCTCCCCAACCACTCTGGGCGGCTTCCATAGAAACCAAAAATACAGTAAAATATCACACGTTAAAAACTTCCCTGAACAGGGCTGCCTTAAGATGTCTTCTGAATGTCAGGTAGTTGTTTATCGCTTTGACATCTGCTGGAAGGGCGTTCCACAGGGTGGGCGCCACTACCAAGAAGGCCCTCTGCCTGGTTCCCTGTAGCTTTGCTTCTCGCAATGAGGGAACCGCCAGAAGGCCCTCGGCGCTGGACCTCAGCGTCCGGGCAGAATGATGGGGGTGGAGACGCTCCTTCAGGTATACTGGACCGAGGCCGTTTAGGGCTTTAAATTGTTTAATAGAATAAATTCATACTAAAATGCTGACAAAATTTCATGAGAATTTTTCTTTTTTAAAAAGCCAGATTACTGCAGAATTATAGAGAACTGAATTTAAGTTTTTAAAAAGGACAGATTTGTGCCTCCTTAATTACTCATTTTTCTTTCAAATTAGTAAATTTCAGTATAGTATTAATTACATTTACCAAGCTATAATACTTTATTAAATACCTGGCGCATCCATATATCTTTTAAGAAATCTGAAAGAATCAGAGTAACAGTCTGCTGACCCATTTTTCTTTTACACTCAGGCAATTCAACTGAATTAGTCGGTAAGTAGAAAAACATTTAGAGAGGTGGATGGGGATTTTGTTCCATAAATCCTACTCATATTAATTCTTGTGTGCTGTGCTGCAGCTGCTAGTCTTAAGTGCCTGAAAGACCTGGTATTCTTATGAAATCTCAAAAGCTAATTGTAGTGGTAAGTAACCCTTTAGGAGGCTAAAAAGCAAAGGTTATAGGAAAAAGCAAACACTATAAGAAATCAGACTCATGCTTCCCACCTGTTTCTCCACGATCACTCTCAGACTGTGAACCTGGCTTTTCAAAGGGAGTGCTACCTTGTCCAAAACTGGCTTGAAACCTTGTCAGTAAAAGTACAGTGGTACCTTGGGTTACATATGCTTCAGGTTACATACACTTCAGGTTACAGACTCTGCTAATAGTACCTCAGGTTAAGAACTTTGCTTCAGGATGAGAACAGAAATCATGCTCCGGCGGCAGTGGGAGGCCCCATTAGCTAAAGTGGTGCTTCAGGTTAAGAACAGTTTCAGGTTAAGAACGGACCTCCGGAATGAATTAAGTTCTTAATCTGAGGTACCACTGTATTTCCAACCAGAAGCAGAGGTGCCAGCTTATGAGGCTGATGGGGAGGGCCAGTGTCGCATATGTGACGTCCCAGTGTCCCACATGTGATGTCAGGATACTGGGAGGAGCCAAGGGCAGAGCTGACCACATGGCTTCAATGACTGGTGCCTCTTCCTCTGCCTCCTCCTGGAACCGCCACCAGTGGGAGACTGTCTTGACCCTCCTTCCCTTCCATGGCAGGAGGAGGAGTACAAGGAGCCGGCCACTGGAGCTGCATTACAGTTGTCTCTGCTCTTTGCCTAGCCCTGACCCCAAAATATGGGGGTGGGCAAATGGGCTTGGCAGGCTGGGGATGGTGCCCCTGAGCACATCTATCTTGTCTGGATTGCATTTCACTTTGTTAGCCCACATCTGGTTCATTGCTCATCTCAAAATATGGTTGAGGAGTTAGATGGAAGTCACTTTGGGGTGCTTTGTGTGCAAGGGGGGGTTGCTCAAAAGGAGGGTGGAGGAGGCATGGGCACAAGGGTTAAGGTGAAGGCAGGTGCAATGTGGGTTTGCGGAACAGAATTGTGAAGTGGCTTCAGAAATGGGGTTGGGAATGGGGAAAGTGAGCTTATTTATTGCATGGGGTGGGAAGAAGCGGCTCCGGGGGAATAACTGCAGGGTGTTGGTGAATGGAGTGAGCATCGGCAGAGCCATGGGTAGGGGCTTGTATGCTGAGAATGCAAGGCTTTCATTTACATTGGTTTCTAATTAAAACTCTGGACATTTAAGAAGTTGTTCTGAAATACAATATAGACTCGGAAGTAAGAGTTGTACTATGCTATAAAAATAGTGTAAGATGACAGGGAACCATGTTAAACGGAAGTGGGGAAAATGCACTACAAAGAGCAACTGGAAAAGTGATAGTAAATGATGAAACTATAGGAACAATTGCTGCTAAATTGGTCAGGCCATTCATCTCTGCATGATACTTGATTGTGTCATAGTTTAACCCAGTGGAATAAATCTTCTGTGTATACATGAAATTGCATTGGCAGACACTGTATCTGTCACAATAGCATTTTTCAGACACGGTCATGCTTGTTTCTTGTTTGATGTGTTCTTTTCCCATCACTTTATTAGCCATTTTGAGATCTTCGTGTCACTACCAGCACATTACTTTTGTGTGACACTATCCAGATAATTTCCAGAGTTCTCGTGAGGGATAACAGAGGGAGAATGGTATCTTGCAAAAGGCCAATATACCATTTATCCTGTTTTTCTTTAAAAACGACTATAAAAATAGGAGTTACCAAAGGAAAGTACATTTTGATAATACCTGATTGAACTGAGAGTTACACAGCTCACATCAGAAAATGCTTCTGTTGTTGTTGCAAACTTTCAGTTTACAAAGAATCTCAGGAAATAATGAAAAGGCTAGAGTCCTATACATACTTACCTGGGAGTAGGTGCCACTGAGTACAGTAGGACTTACTTTTGAATATATCAGCGGTAACCAAAATGATGCCCTCCAGATGCTGTTCATCATCATTTGGTGGTCCATCATTGCAGACCATTGGCCATGCTAACTGAGACCGATTGTATCCAACCACAGGGCACCATGTTGGCTACCTCCAATGTATAGGAGGTATAGGGCTGGCTTGTCAATCTAAGTTATTCATTCACCAGTATCACCAAATCATACCTTTATTTAAACATCCGAAGAAAACTAAATGCCAATCAGCACATGGGGGAGAGCTTTAATCCTGGTCCCGAGTCTCTTCATTTCTTTGTTAGTTTTTAAGCCGCTGGCATCAACTTTTTGTTTTTAATTTGTACAGTGTTATTCTGTATCAAGTAAATACTGCTAAGCACTTTGGAGAGGGAGTCAAGGGAGGTTAAGAGGTTAACCTTACTGTGCATGTGATTTGGGACCCAGGGAGGCAGGAGGAAGCAAATGGGGAGGGGGGTTTCAAGGGAAAAGCTATTGGCCGAAAAAGGTTTAAGCAATGTGACAGGCTTCTCCAACATGGGAGTTGGAGGCTCATCAGCATCTGGAGGGCTAGAGATATTTTTGCTCATTATTTTGTATACTTATGTGCAAGATACCACTTATCTATTGACAGTAACAAAGTTAGTTTGTTGTCTGATTAAGGGTCGCTCACTTCAAATGAAGCCCATGTCATCCTTCCACCAGTGTGGAAAGATCCTTGATATTGTAGGCCCAATTCCTAGCCATTGTTCAAGAGCATACAAATTTTCAGTCAAATCAATGCCACCAACAAGAGCAAAAGGCAACTTTTGTGAACAAATAAGAGTTCATAAGATTCTGGATTTTGTACATTTTAGTCAATGACTATATGTAGTCTATGGCACTGGGCATCTTTGCATGGTCTAAAACATTCTAACCTCTTCCCAAAACCTAGTAACCTAGAACTGTATAACTGCCATCTCTGTGTGTAGGCAGGCCACCATACATAATCACATACAGGCCTTATCATGTGTGGCTGACACTGACCACTGAATTGTCTTTGCAATGGCAAACAATGATTATTCCATAAAAAAATAAGTAGTGTCTGCCCCAGATTCAGGTGCTCTCTTTGCCACTTTCACTACATTAATTGCATGCAAAATTATTGAATCTAAATGAGCAAACCTCTGAGCAATGGTAGAATACTAAGCCTGGATAAAGGACAAATAGCAGGCTAATCCTTTGATGCAAGAACTTGCTGATCACATCATCTGATAATCTTCTTCCAACTCTGTTATTGGGCAGCAGCATTTCCTGAGCCTATAGCAGTGATTGTTGAGCTAACCAGATTTCATTTTATGATTGTCTGAACTGTTTACATCAGAGTGCAATTGAATATTGGTTGACATTTCAGGGACTGCTCCACTGCCCCACACCCACCAGGCAAAAAGGAACAAAACATTATAATAATCCCAGACTCATTAGTTTCCTAACCCTTATTACCACCTTCCAAACATTATACTTCCCTGGGCCTTAGATCGTTTGCCTCATTCAGTATCTCACATTGTCCTTGCACTTCACTGCTATCCTTTCTTCCTGGAACTGGTCAGTCCTTTGGCCATATTGCCACACTGGAGTAGGGAGTTCCTTTTTTTGGTTAGGCTCTGACACATCACTTGCTCCTTCCCTAGATCACACACACACACACACACACACACACACACACACACTGAACGGTTGGCACCAGATTGCTAACCAAAGTAGGAGAGTAATGACCTAGGAAATCATTTGTCTATCAGTTTGGGATTTGATGGATTAATGTATGTCAGATTCTCAAAAATTATTTGCATGTATACAGCACTTTGGGGTGTTGCATGCATTCAAGGAGAGAATGAATATTCCTCATTGAATGCTTACAAGCAGAATTGGGTTGAGCAGAGCCATGATACATCTTGCTGACACATCCTCACTCTGATGCTGTCAGCCACTGCTGCTGCCTTTCTCTGTCCCAAGGCCAAAACACTTATCTCTGAACAATGAAAGGCAGAGAAGAGATTGCAGCGGCAACTGAAGGCATTCCAGGCCTTGGTGGAGTGATTTTCCTACTAGTTACTACTGTAGGATTTCCTAGAATACCCAGCAATAAACTGATAATTTTTTCTACCTAGAAGGCCCAGCACCAACAGTTTTCTACCGGGATTTCTTAATAGAAAAGATACTCTACAAAGGCCTGGGGTACCTACAGCTTCCAACTTCTTTTTTACCTACTTCAGTCCCAAGGTTTGGTTCTTGTACTTGGGGCAGCGGAAGGCAGCTGCAGTAGTAGGCACTTAATGCGTACCCTCAACGTTATGCATGTTCGCTTGGAATGCACACAAAGTTTCAACCCCTTTCAGGCCAAGGAGAGGGATGCTTGCGCTGTTAGGATATTTGCGTTCCACCTTAAAAGGGAGCAGGCTTTGTGAGTCACAGAGTCTGCGTATTTCCTGTTCACAGGATGTTTCTGTTGTGTCTATGTTTTCGTTTCTCTCTCTGTGCCTGAACACGCAAGCAGGCAGTCATGTTTTTTCCTTTGTTCTGACCAACGCTGAATAAACTTCTAAATAATGCTCTCCTGCGTGCATCTTTCGCTGTGCAAATTCTGCTGATAGAGTGTGCATCAGCTCTGGAATGTGGCAAGCTATTTTCTGGAGCTCGTGTCACTAATTGTGGTTCGAGGACCCGACCCCCACGAAGTAAAATGAAGACACAGGGACACGTGATATAAGGTTAATGGGCTAGAAAAGGCCACAACTTTATTGATTACAGCAATGAAAAGGTATTGGCTTAGGCATTGGATCGCGAAACAAGTGGGTTTATTCACCAGGGGTTCCTCACCTGTTGATGCTAATCCAACTATAGGCTCACCCCTGAAGTCACCGAGGGTCGTGCCATGGCCTCCCGCCAAGCAGGCTTCAGACGGAATACACGACCGCCAGATTCCTTTAACGGAATACCCCTAGAAATTGAAGGCATGGGCAATGGCCACACCTAGCACTTCGACACACCACAACACATTATTCCAATGCCTAACCTACCCACCAATACCACCAAAAAGTTGTGACGATTGCTACGAGGTAGGCGAAAAAACCAAAAAGCCTAATGCCAAATGGAAAAACTCCTACCAGGCCCCCCGGGCAACCGGGGCAACCAACCTAAGGTCCATAGCAAGGCCAATGACCTAAGCCCTAACTCAAAGGGAGTGGAGGGTGGGTGACTCACACAGGACGACAAAGAGAAATGAGGCCAGGGAGAGGCTGGCACTGCAGCATAAAGGCTGCTGGACACGCCCCCCATGGCACCTGGTTGGACGGCCACCGGGGGGCGTGAGCGCCAGCCAGGTGAGCTGGAGGCAGGGGGCAACGCCCCCTGCTAGGTGAGGTGTTCGGGCTCCCGTCCACAACCACTCCCCTCTCTTTCAGGGAGGAGAGTCTTTGCTGATACTGTATCTACGGGAGATCGATGGATCATCTGGAGGCGACGTGGGGGCCATGATGGGCTTTATCTCCCTGGCAGTATCCCAACATGCGCATCCCTGCTCTTAGTGTTCAAAGAACTTCACATACATTATTTCAGTCATCCTTACAACAACTTTGTAAGGTATGTCAGTGATATTATCCCCATATTGCAGGAGCTGAATCTGAAAATAAAATTGCTTGGCTAAGGC